>NC_135480.1:946263-1246263 GCF_052094955.1 Ictidomys tridecemlineatus | reverse complement strand
CTAAGAGCTGACCCAGGGGATAGAGAGCCAGTGGCAGCTGTCACTGTGGTCCCCAGCTTTATGAAGCTGTTTGTGATGTTTTGAGGTCAGGTATGCCACTCCAGGGCCCCACGTGGCTGTGGGTTGAGGGCCCATTGAGGGGGTTGTGCCCACCTTGTCCCTCTGCTACAGGCTCTGGGGTACGCCCTGGGCTGGGACAGATAGGGTACAGTACAGACCTCCACTGAAAGGCTACCATGGCACTGGGGGGCCGGAGCCATGCGGGCCACCCAGGACCCTGGGTTCTGTCCAGCCTCCTTGTGTGTGACCTGGGTGGGTCTCACCCCCGCCCTGAGCCTCCTTTTCCCCCTCTGTAAAGCAGACTTGTCATCCCTGACACTGTGTCTGCTAAGGGGCTGTGAGGCTTGAGGGCACCTACAGAAAGGCCAGTGCTGGCCGGTGACAGGGGATATAGGACTTGACACCAAGCCTGCAGGAAGGGCTTCCGGTGTCCCCAGGTGCCCGCCACCTCTAAACACCCCTCAGCCCAAGGACATTTGGGGCCATGCTGAGGACCTCTGGTGTCTGACCTTCATGTGCAGGCTGCCTCTAAGGGGCCCTGAGACCCCAGGCCGCTGCTGCGCTGAGCACCGCCCCGCACACCCCACAGGGGCCAGGCACTCACCCCCACCCCTTTGTGCAGCAGGTAGCGTGGGCCAAACCTCAGCCTGCAGAACTGGGACAGTGCCGTCCCTGTCCTCACATCCAGGCTCCTCCTCCAGCACCCTGGCCTTCAGCATCCAGGAGCCAGAGCCAGCGAGGCAGTCCCAGCCCCTGCCCCCCACCAGGGTGGGGATTATCGGCTCAGAGAGCTGCCCTTGGAGATGAGCCTCTAGGGATTGGCCTGGTGGCACTGTGCCAGGGAAGGAGGGCAGGGGCAAGGGCAGCTAGCTGGGCAGAGGGCAGAGGGGCGAGGGCAAGCTCTGGACCCGTCTTGCTCGGGGAGGGTAGATAAGAAGAGGACACCGGGGCAGAGGTTCCAGAACAGAGGAGTGTAGCTGCAGGCCAGGGTGCAGAGGAAGGACCCTGGGGACAGTCTGGACCCTTTTTCTGGGTCCCTCTTACCCTCCTCTGCCTCCTTGTGCCTTGAGCAGCTGCTGATGCCAGGACTGGACAGTGCAGGGGCTGGACAGGGTCTCCTCTGTCCTCCACCCTGGGTGAGACTGGTGCGTCTGGGACAGAGTGCTCCAGGGTGCACGTCTGGGTTCCAGCCCCAGCCTGCCCAGGAGTCTCTGGCCACCCCCGGGGCCTGTGGCGCTGCTGACAGCCTGCCTCTCCCTCAGGTCCGGCACCATGCACTAGGGCAGTCTCCACGCCGCAAGGCCGTACCCTCCTCACTTCAGGGTCACCCTCCCCACCACACACTGCCCCACCATGGCCGGGGACCGGCTCCCGAGGAAAGTGATGGACGCCAAGAAGCTGGCCAGCCTGCTGCGAGGCGGGCCTGGGGGGCCTCTGGTCATTGACAGCCGCTCCTTTGTGGAGTACAACAGCTGGCACGTGCTGAGCTCCGTCAACATCTGCTGCTCCAAGCTGGTGAAGCGGCGGCTGCAGCAGGGCAAAGTGACCATCGCGGAGCTCATCCAGCCCGCTGTGCGCAGCCAGGTACCCTTCGCCCGTCCCCGAGAGTGTCCCCGTCACCTCTGAGTGCACAGCCTCCTCGGCCCCTGAACCCACACTGGGCTCCTCCAGCTCTCAGGCTCTCTTGCTCACCTGCCAGCCTCCTGCCTGTCTGCGTGCCCACTCAGATCACCAAGGCGGTGGGCTTGCCACACCGAGGGGTAGCCCCTCACGGGGTACAGAGAAGGACGAGAGTCACAGGGGCCTGGGGGCTGACACACACGCAGGCCCAGCCGGTGGCCACTCTGACTGCCATGAGGGCGGGAGGAGTGGTCTGGGGTCCATGCTGAGCAGTCCCTAAGGCTAGTACCCCAGTCCTTCCCTCACCCCCTGGGTCTTCAGTGAGCCAGAATTCTCTCTGTGGCCCCCCAGGAATGTCCTTGCAGGAAGGAACTGTTCATTTGGACAGTCCATTTCTCCTCAGAACCACTGAATCCAGCTACTAGGGAGGGACGCTGAGCCAGTGACCTGTGTGGGCAGCAGCAACCCCTCTACCACCTGAGGTCGGGGCAGCCTGGAGGCTGAGGGAGCATCCTGGTCACAGTTCTTCCCCACTGCGGCCGGGATGTGAGAGGAGCCGGGGGGATGGCTGCTTGACAGGAGTCCCCACTCAAGGCCAGCATGGCTCCCCCGCGGCTCCAGTGAAGGGAATCCTGTGATTAATCACCCCGTGAGGACTCCCGGCCAGAGTGCAATCCCATTGGCTGCCGATGACATCATCCAGCCAGGGTTGGTGGCTCAGCTGGCTTAAGGACTGAGTGTGCTTGGGGGGTGGGGACCTCAGCCTGTCTGAGCAACAACGCTCAACATCTGGCCCCAAGACTGGCCCGTGGGGTAGGGAGGAGGGCAGGGGTCCCCTGCAGCCTCAGTTCCTCCGTCTAGGGGCTGGAGGGGAGAGGAGTCAGGTGGACCAGCAGTCAGGGCACTCAGCCTGGACCCAGGGCACTGCACTGAAGTCCAAGAAACATGCTTCCAAGAGCCTGAGGATGGCTCAGCCACCCTGGAAGCCAGCTCAGACCTCATACGGGTGGCACAGGACTGTCACTCTCCTGTGTCTCCGACATGGGCCTGGCCACAGTGGACAGCCACTCCGTCTGTTTCCTTCATCAGGAGCCCCTCCGTCTTTCCCTGGTCTGATGCCTGTCTGCAAGGCCATGGGTGTTTGCACCTGCCCAGGTGGGGTGTGTGTGTGTGTGTCTGGGCAGGCGAAGGAGAATGTGTGAGGTTGTGGCGGCACCTGCCCACCCTCAGGGAGCCAGGTGACAGCATCCCCTCCTCTGGGCCTCTGACCCCTCACTCTTTCCCTGAACCAGAGGCAACAGGCAGTGGCAGGACACAGGGCACCTGATGGGTGCCCCTGGCGCCCTGACCTCTGCCCTCACGGCCCCCAGGTGGAGGCCACGGAACCCCAGGACGTGGTGGTCTATGACCAGAGCACACGGGACGCCAGTGTGCTGGCAGCAGACAGCTTCCTGTCCATCCTGCTCAGCAAGCTGGACGGCTGCTTCGACAGTGTGGCCATCCTCACAGGTGAGCTCGAAGGGGCCCCTGCCAGGACACCTTCTCCTCTTTCCCCCTGTCTCCTTGGCTGGGATGGGGTGTCCAAGGAGGCCAGTGTCTGCTGGGGCAGCGGGGAGGCTTCAGGACCTGTGTGACCTGGGCCTGCCACCATGGTCAGCAGGTAGAAAGGTAGACAGGAGGAAACCCCAAGGCTAGCTCTTTTAGAGCAGGGCCAGGGACCCAAGCTCTGGGTCACAGGGCAGAGGCAGAGGCCCCACCCTTGGGAATCTGTCTGAGCTAGAACTGGTCTGTACCCAGGGGGTCTCCCTGAAAGCCACAGCTGACCACAGATTGCTTAGCAACAGCCTGCTTAGCCCCCGGCACACACACACACACACGCACTCACACACATGCACACTCACAGGCAATGGTGAGAGAGATTCTGTGGGATCTCCTTCCTGGGGAGGTGGCCCAGGTCCCAGAGGAGCCAGATGGAGCTGGTGTGTCCCAGGAATGCCCACGCTCCCCCCCCGGGTCTGAGGTCTTCATCAGCATTCCTGCAACCCAACCTCTGTGCACCACAGGGTGTAGCAGGCAGGTGGAGAGTGGAGGCTCAAGACAGCACATACCCACCCTGAGGGGGACAGTGGGATGGCCAGCGAGCAACCAGGCTGGCCCTCTGGCTTTGGTACCTAGCAGGCACAGTGGCCCCCAACCCAGGCCTTGGGGACCTGCAGACCACATTAGTCAGGCTGCTGGGCAGGCCTCCTGAGGGGCATCTAGGAGGCTTGGGGTTCTGTACTGCATGCAAGGTACTTGCTATAGTCTCTCGTGTCTGAATGAGTTGACACCACCATGCAGTCACTGTGCTGGGCACCTGGCCATTGCAGCCATGTGTCCCACTTGTGATGTCTCGGGGCATCGGTGGTCTGCGCTGCCTGTGTGTGAACTGGGGACCCATAAGCACAGCACAGAGCTGCACACCCTGGAATCCAGTCCTCTTCCCCCAGGTTACCGTTGGGAGGCCAAGTCAGAGTGGAGGGAGGGAGGAGTCCTGGGCCTAACAGGAGCCCTTCTGGGTCCAGCTTGCCACCCTCGCCAGGAGTGGGAGCCATGAGGCTTTTCTGAGAGTCAGAAGTGGGTCGAGAACACACCTCCCTGACCTGCTTAGGGAGGGGGCCAGCGCTCAGAAGGGCCTGCCTCCCTGGGGGTACAGGGTGGGAGGCTGGGGTTTGCCTGGAGGGCATGGCTGATCTTGTCTGTCCCCTACCCCACTCAGCTCTCAGCTTCCACCTGCTCTTCCCATTCTGAATATCCATCCCTACAAGGTTTACGTCTGTCCCCAGTTCTCTAAGGGCCAAGCCAGGAAGGAGGCATGTCCCATCACATGAGGTGGGCTCATGGTGACACCAAGTCAGGACTCACAGGCCTTGCCCACCAGCCCTCCTCCCTAAGGTGGGCATAGCCCCTGCTCTGAGCCAGCCCTCCTCTGAGCAGAGAGAAGGAGGGGAGTGGGGAGTGGGGAGGGAGCTGCCTGCTGTGACCACCAGCAGGGGTGCCTGGTCCCTGCTCCTCTGTTGTTCACTCCGGACCCCTCCTGGGCCCCGAGGAGAGGAGTGCCAGGATGAGGAGGATGGCTCAACGGAGGGAAGGGGACGCCCTGGCAGGGCAGATCTGCAGCAAGCAGGAGCAGCACTGTTAATTCAGGGTCTGCTACTGTGACCCAGCCCCCACTCCACCGCTGCTGCAGGCTGTCCTGTCCAGCAGGGGCAGGGACAGGAGAGGGCCTAGCTCTTCAAAGCAGCGGTGTGCCCTCCCTGGAGCCAGTGCCTGCTGGAGTGTCGGTCCTACAGAAGGAGGGCAGGTAGTGTCACGATAGTGCCCCCAACCCAGCCCTTGCAGCCCAGTCCAGACACCCCAGAAGGCCCTGTACCCCCACAGGAGCTGCAGCAAGAGCCCTCCCTGAGTCCAGAGGGACTGGGAACCCTTCCGGGCTCTGTGCTCCCATGCAGGCAGCTGCGAGTCTGGGACCCTGTTCTCGGGACAGCAGGAAAGGTGAACGTGGGGTCTGTCTGGCGGCACACATGCCAGTACCTGCCCTTTGGCGTGTGTCTGAGAGTTCCTTGTGGCTAGCAGGTTGCCCTCCATGACCCCAGAGAACAGGCAGCCTTGGTGGGCTGTAGGAAGGTGTCCTTGGGAAATGGCTGGAGGCTAGGGAGGCTCCTAGGCCCCACAGAGACCCACTCACTGAAGTCTGGTGCCCCTCCCTTGCCAGAACATCCCCAAAGCCTGGACAGCTCTGAAATCCTGAAACCTGGAGACTCTTTAGAAACACCCAACTTGCCTGGCTCTGCCTGGGGGTCCTGGGAGGCTTCCCTGGGACATGGCTGAGAAGGCCACCAGGTGGCCACACCTGCCAGAACTTCCCTGCTTTGGGAGGAGACGGGGGTGGGAGGACTCTGATGGAATCCACACCCCATGCTGTGGCCTGCTCCTTCCTGTCCAGCCAGCAGTTCCTAAGGAAGGAACCACTTCTCCTCCAAAGCTAGGGCCTGAATGCTCCCAGGTCATCTCCATGCCCCCTCCAAGTCAAGCCTTCTTTGGGTGTCGAGGAAGCCCACACAGCACACATTCTGGGTGGATATTGTATCAGCTATCTGTGAGCTGGACGGGGGTGAGGCCAAAGTGCCAGACTTCTCTGTCCTCAAGAAGTGTGGAGGTCCCTGGCACCCACTCCTGAAGACCAGGGCAGGAAATAGCATGGGTATTCCCAGGCCCAAGACCCTGCCTCCACTTTCCTGCCCTTTCCCATGGGATGGGGTGGGTCTGAGCTGTTGTCTCATGTGCTAGATAATTGATTGAGGCCAGAAACAGGAACCCACTTGCTATGAAGGTTGTCTCCCAAGAAATGTGGACACCCCGGGGAATTCTAGACAGACAGGTCTCAGCTTGCCCTGTCAAGAACTGGTGGCCACTGGATGGGTGCTGCCCAGTGCCTGGTCAGACTCAGCAGTCACCCCAGCCAAGTCAGGTGTGGCCAGGTCCATTCTCCTGTCTCCCTAGTCATTCTTATCTTTGAGCTGCACAGCAATGCTGTGTGGCAGGCAGGATAAGGAAACTGAGGCCAGAGGCCTGCTCTGCCCCGTGTGGCTGAGTCAGACACACCAGGGACCCCGGCTTGAGTCTCTTCAGCCGTCAGTGAAGGGTTCCCTTCATAGTCTGGGGCCTGGGACTTGCCTGCACACGGAAGGTGGCAGGGCAGATGCTCCCTGTGCCCAGGTTTCTCCTATTGGTGGAACAGAGCTCCGACCAGAACACAGATATCCCTGCGGGCTATGCCAATCCTAGTGGGTGATGTCATGCCCGGGGCAGGGAAGGGCCCTCTAGAAGCCCTTACCTCGGAGGCCTGGCACCAGAGCCCAGGTGTGGGGCTGCCAGCCAAGTGGAGTCAGGGAGGGATGGCATCAGTGCAGCAGAGGAGACGGAAGGCCTGGCCTGGCCTGGGGCCAGCGGTGTGCTGGGACTGAGGAGGGTGCTTCTCCCCAAGCTGTGTGACCCTGGCCCTCAACAGGAGACCCTGTGGAGGTCTGAGCCAACCCTGGCCTGGACCATCGCATGCTGGGCTAGCTGGCCACCTCGACCCCACATTTATGGGCATCACAGCAGCGTCCACAGTGGGGCCCTCCCTTAATTAGTATGAGAAGGAATGTGGGCGTAGGTTCAGGCTGTAAGTGGGCGGCAGCACGCGCCCCCAGCGTGGCAGAGAGGCCGGCCAGCAGGAGACCAGGTACCTGGGCCAGAGGCTGGCTGGCTAGCTCTGTGCAGGGTCGGTGGGGTGTGGCTGAGCTGCGGCAGCGGATGCAGTGCCCAGGCTCTCTCTCCTGCCCCAGCTGGCCAGCCGGCCTGACGTGCCTCCTGTGCCTCCTCCTACAGGCGGGTTTGCCACCTTCTCCTCCTGCTTCCCTGGCCTCTGCGAGGGCAAGCCTGCCACCCTGCTGCCCATGAGCCTCTCCCAGCCCTGCCTGCCTGTGCCCAGTGTGGGCCTGACCCGCATCCTGCCTCACCTCTACCTGGGCTCTCAGAAAGACGTCCTGAATAAGGTGTGTGCACCGCTAGGGATTCTGGCTGACAAGGGAAAGAAGCAGGGGTTCTAGAGCTAACTCCTGGGGTAGCCTGGGGGAGGAAGAGGGAAGGGGCGATGGATGAATCAGGGTGGGAGAGCATGTGGTGGGGGCACGGGACAACAGAGGGCCCCAGCCCAACATAGCGGAGCAGGGCATGGGGGAGGTACCAGCAGGGCTGGGTGGAGAGGCAGGCTCCCAGCCCCTTCCATGGTGGAGCTGGAGCCCGCATGCCAAACTGCTGATGTCACTGGGCCCCTGCCAGCTCTGAAAGAATCCCGTGTTTTAAAAATGGTGACAAGGGAAAAGGGTAAAGCCACCGCCCAGGCAACCATGAAATTCCTGGGAGCCTACCGCAGACTGTGGGCGGAGCTGCAGGGAGGCCAGCGGTCCCCCAGCTCCAGCTCCAGGCCTTTGGGAGATGGGAGGGAGCTCCTAGGCCCAGCCCCTTCCACATGGCCAGAACCAGGACCAACTGGGGCTTGGGATCTAGGCTCAGGAGCACCCCAACACTCACGGCCTTCAGGCTGCAGAGAGGAAGAGCGTCTAACCCCACCAGGGGGCTCTCTTTTCTCTGCCACCTCTTCAACCCATCCTCCTTCCCCTCCAGGATCTGATGACCCAAAATGGAATAAGCTATGTCCTCAATGCCAGCAACTCCTGCCCCAAGCCAGACTTCATCTGCGAGAGCCACTTCCTGCGCATCCCCATCAATGACAACTACTGCGAGAAGCTGCTGCCCTGGCTGGACAAGTCCATCGAGTTCATTGGTGAGGCTGGGTGCTGCTGCTCCCCTCCCAGGAGGGCAAGCCGAGACAGAGGGGAGGCCAGGCACTGTGGCCACTCTGCTCAGGCAAGGGAGGGGTCCCTGAAAAGTAGCTGGGACTGTTGATACAGGTGTGGGGGGGTGCTACCAAAGGGAGGGAGGGGCCTAGCAATTTCAGCTTTCACTTGGTCCCCATGGTTCTGCTCCCAGATAAAGCCAAGCTGTCCAGCTGCCAAGTCATCGTCCACTGTCTGGCTGGCATCTCCCGCTCTGCCACCATCGCCATCGCCTATATCATGAAGACCATGGGCATGTCCTCTGATGATGCCTACAGGTATTGCACTCCTCCTGGGTTCCAGGTGCTTGAACTCAGCAACCTATGGCCCACAGCATCCCCTCCCTTCCCCTCTCCACCCACTGGCATCCGAATAGCCCAACCTCCTGCCCTGGCCAGGAAGAGGAAGTCGAAGTCCGTGGGCACACATCAGTTGATGTGTGGGACCTAGTGAGAGCCTCTCCCACTGACTACCTCTCCTTGCCCACTCCAGGTTTGTGAAGGACCGGCGCCCATCCATCTCGCCCAACTTCAACTTCCTGGGCCAGCTGCTGGAGTACGAGCGGAGCCTGAAGCTACTGGCTGCCCTGCAGGGTGATGCGACCCACCCTGGGACCCCTGAATCCCTCCCAGGCCCTGCGGCAGGGGTCCCACTGCCGCGGCTGCCACCACCTACCTCAGAGAGCGCTGCGACGGGGAACGCAGCGACTACCGCAGCCAGGGAGGGCAGCCCAAGCACCGGTGGGGAGGCCCCAGTGCCCATGGCACGGGCTACCAGCGCACTACAGCAGGGCCTCCATGGCCTACACCTCTCCTCCGACCGCCTCCAAGATACCAACCGCCTCAAGCGTTCCTTCTCGCTGGACATCAAGTCCGCCTACGCCCCCAGCCGGCGGCCAGAATGCCCGGGCCCGCCTGACCCTGGAGAGGCCCCTAAGCTCTGTAAGCTGGACAGCCCGTCGGGGGGTACGCTGGGTCTCCCCTCACCCAGCCCGGACAGCCCGGACCCAGCACCCGAGGCGCGCCCACGTCCCCGCAGGCGGCCCCGACCTCCCGCTGGCTCTCCTGCGCGCTCTCCAGCTCATGGCCTCGGCCTGAACTTTGGCGACGCGGCCAGGCAGACTCCGCGGCATGGCCTCTCAGCCCTGTCGGCTGGACTGCCCGGACCAGGCCAGCCGGCTGGCGCAGGAACCTGGGCGCCTCCCCTGGATTCCCCAGGCACTCCGTCCCCAGACGGGCCCTGGTGCTTCAGCCCCGAGGGCGCGCAGGGGGCGGGTGGCACGCGGTTCGCAGCCTTCGGCCGGGCAGGTATACCAGGACCAGGCAGTGACCTGCGGCGGCGGGAGGCCGCCCGGGCTGAGCCCCGGGAAGCGCGGACCGGCTGGCCCGATGAGCCGGCCCCCGACACGCAGTTCAAGCGGCGCAGCTGTCAGATGGAGTTCGAGGAGGGCATGGTGGAGGGGCGCGCGCGCGGCGAGGACCTGGCCGGTCTGGGCAAGCAGGCCAGCTTCTCCGGAAGCGTGGAGGTCATCGAGGTGTCTTGACCCCTCCGTGGGGTCTCCGCGCCCCTCTGCTGTCCTCAGCACTCCGGGCTCGGCCGCCAGTAGCCGGACCCAGTATAAATATATATTATATATAATGCAAAGAAAGGTAAATGGTTTTACTGCGATTTTTATCGAGAAGTAAATATTTCGATTTTTTTATTTATTTAAGCTGTTCATTCTGGCAATGATTTGGCAACAGTGCAGGGCGGGCCTCGGAGCTCTATTTTTACTGTCTGGTATTTAACTGAAACACAGTTTCTAAGCAATAGGAGGCCACCTTCAGTTGCGAGCTGGGTGCCAGGCTGGGGCCCCTTCCCGCTCCCTCCCCAGGAAACACTGCTGACCTTGCAAAGAGGCTGCCAGCTTTCATGCACTTTTTACTTAAGAAAAAGGGGAAAAAGGAGAAAAAAAAAAAAAACTTTGCCACAAACTGAGCCGCAGAACCTCCCTTTCCCCCCCTCCTGCCTCCTTTCTCCCATCTCCCTTCTCTTCTCCCTTCTTGGGCTCTGCACCAAAGCCATAAGTGGGGGAGGGGCCCTGGAAGCTGGGGCCCTCCCAGGAGGTGCCAACCCCCAGCTCCAGGTGCCAAGTCTTGCTTTGAGGAGCACCTTGCTGCCCACCACCCCATTGCTGTTCCCTGGCAGGTGTTGGTGAGCACTGGGTCCAATGGGGCTAGGGTTTTCAGAGGGGCTTAGCAAAGGGGACTCCAGGACAGGGACGGGGTTGGAAAGGGCTTCCCACTCCTGCCTGAGTCCCTCCATTCAGAGGAGGCTGCTCCCATCTCCTCTCCTTGGGGATGCCCCCTAAAGCCCCTGCCCATGGGGAACCCCAGTGAGAGACCTGGGCTCTCCGGGACTCCTGTGTCAGGCAGGAGGAGCCAGGCTAGCCAGGGCTCTGGGCCCACCTGTGAGGAGGGCATGGGTTTAGGATCTTGTTCTGGGCTCTTCTCCAACCCAACACCAGCCTCAGGCAGGTCTTGGAATTCAGGTGGACACCTGCAGGCTGAGTGGCCTTGGAAGACGGGCCTGCCTTGCACAGGGAGTTCCCACCTGCCAAACCTGCATGCTTCCAGGGGATGGGGCCTCTGACTCTGGGTGAGCCATCCCAAGGCAGAGGAAGGCCCCAGACAGGAGCAGATGCTGGAGAAATCCCCTCTTCTGCCCCCACCCCCACAGGGGCCTCTCAGGAGAGAGACCCCCAGTACACCCCTTTCCCAGGGCACTCTCCCTGTGTCTTCAAGGTGACATGCCAGCCCCACCCCCCAGGGGGCTTTTTGGCCCAGGAGGGCCAGCCTCGTGATAAAGGCAAAAGAGAAACCCCCATCACTGTCCCATACTCTCTAAGTCATAGGGACACAAGGCTTTGAGGGCAAGATACAGGTCCCTGCCCCTCAGGTGTCCTAGAGTCTAGGATTTGGCTGTCACCTTAGGAAGGGGCCAAGGGCTTGGCCAGAGGGAGGCTCACACAGGACTGGCTCCTGTAGCAGGCCTGGGTCCTGCAGCCTGCTGCCCCCAACACCCCCTCGGCCTTGTCTTTCTATTTGTTCTTCATTTGACCTACACCCTGTGTTCCTGTTGTTCCTCCTTTCAGCAAAAGTCCTGTTCCTACTCCCTCTGTCCCACCCACCCTGTCCCCCCCTAAATAAGCTATCATTGTTGTATTTGCAATCTATGGATTAGAGGTTTAAGTATTTATTATTATTGGTTAATATTATTATTATTGATTATGTAAATTTGCCTCCTGTCTGTCGTGTTGGGTTTCTGAGGTGACCCTGGGTGTGGAGGATGCACTGGCTCCCCCCTCCTCGCCCCACCCCTGCTGTCCCGGAGACAGTGGTCTGGGGCCACTGGTTGAGCCCCCAAACTCTCGGGCCGATCCCAAGGCCCCTCTCTTGCCCTCCCCAGGTGTGGCTTCTGTCCTGGGGTACATAGGGCTGGCAGCCTGTCTCTGCTCTCACTCTGTGACACTGGTCTTGGCTGCCACCTCCTGTATGCCAGGGAGGCTGGGCACGAGCTCTTCCCTGGTCCCTTTCCACCTACTGTCTGAGGTACGGAGGGGTCACTGGGTCCCATCCAAGCCTCTCCACCCATCCTACCCCACCCACCTGGCCACTGCCTGGCATTGAGATGGCCCAGAATGGACCTGGCCCCCTCCTATTATTTGCTGGAAAGTCCAGCGCAGGAGAAGCGGCCAGTCCCCCACCCAAGGCTCCTGGTCCCTGAGGACTAGGACGCCAGCCTGCTGCCCTTCAGACTCCTGCCTCCATGGGCTGCACTTTCCTGTCCCCCCTTTTGTATTTGGAAACAATGTGCTGTAATAAATCCTAAGACGGATGTTTTCCCAGAGCCTGGCTGCCTCTTTCTTCATGCAGGTGGTGGGTGGGGGTGGGGGTGGGGGTGGGGAGCAGTCTGGAAGCTCCCTGAGGCCAGGACCCTGGTGCATTGGGCCTGGAAAGGCTGCTTGCCTCTTGCTGTGTGAGCAAAGTGCTGGGGGAGGGGGCAGCTTGTCCCCTGTGGCCAGGATGGGGAGGGACTGGTCTCGGGTGCACTCTTGCCATGTATCCTTTTTTATTGTTACCTGCTAGTAAAAGTAGAAGGCTTAAAAACTCCCCTCACCCAAAGCCCCACTGTCAACATCCTGCAGAGGTCTGTACCTGTGTGTGCACATGTGTGCACAGGCTAGATAGTAGCTTTCCCATTAGAAATGGGATCTACTAAGTACCACTTGTGCATGGTACCAGGATCAAAAGGACACAGGATATCTGGTGGAAAGTGCTGCCGTGTGTCCTACCCTGTGCCCAGCCACTGGGTTCCTCTCCCTGGAGGTAGCCTGGCCTCGGCCTGCACACACGCACCCTGTCCAGAGCATCCCGGTGTGCACCAGCTGCACAGATTCCACATTGTGAGCGCAGCCCTTGGCTTGGGCTTATGGACTGTGCGGCATCACAGCCACATGGCCGTGAGCATCCTCCCATGCTCCTAAGGGTGGGCTTCCAGAGAATCTTTTCTAGGTCTCTTCACATTGGCTCAGGAGTCAGTCCAGCAGCAGCTGGAATGTAGCCAGCTCTCAGGATGCACCAACCACCACTCAAGGTGCTGTCTGGAGTTTCCAGGCGGTTCCTCAGCAGATCAGCAACTGTGAGAGGTTTGGCTGATCCGTCCAGGGACCCTTCCTTCCCACTTTGCAAGCAGATATGTACTTCAAAGCAGTGATGTGACACCGGGTCCAACACATGCAAGTGTGTCTGTATGCACATGTGTGTGAGTACATGTGTGTGTGAGTACACAGGTATGTGCAAAAGAGGAGGGGGAAGGGGTGCAGTTAGTCCTCTCCACAGGCTGCAGAAGACAGGTCCTCGAATCTTGCATCCTCAGGAGTCCTCAGAGAGGCTGAAAGCTGGGAGCATGGTCTGACTCCAGCAAGGCTATTTTTAGCTCAAGAACATCTATTTATAATCCTGACAGCCCCTAGGAGTCAATAAAACCAGGACTGGAAAAAGCTGCTGATGTCTTGGGCACACAGTGTGCCCCACCCCATGCTCTTGAGCACCTGCAGCAGCAGGGGGTGTAGTGCAGGGATCTTACAGGCTCTGGACTCTGGTGACAGTGTGAGACTCCACACAGGTGTCCGGTAGTTGCCATTTGCTGACTCAGCCAGGTTGAGGTCAACTTGACCAAGGGCAGCAGAAGAGATGGACATGCTAGGCTGGCTCCAGCTGCCCTTGACTACCATGTTGGGGATGCCCAAAGCTCCCCCAAAGCCATGACTCCTTGCTTCTACTCCTACACTTCTCTTAGTCACCTCGTGGCTTCTGGATGGGTGGGTAAAGGTAGAAGGCTGTGGGAGAGTGGGGATGAGCAGATAGGTGGATGGATGGCGGGTGGGTAGACAGGAAGCAGAGAGGATAAGTGCGTGAATGGATAGGAGGCAGGAGGATGGCTCTGGGGGATGGAGGGGAACAGCAGTGCCTTTCTGTGAGTCTGTGTGTATTGAAGCTGTGTGCTGACCCTCATTCTCCCACTGTGCTGCCAAGAGGCTCCTGGTCCTTGCACACAGATGGAACCCAGAAGATGTGCAATGAGTAAGCCACACACTAGCAGTCCTGAGGCTGGACCCACCACAGAGCCCAATTCAGCCCGCTCCAATGCCCAGAAAGAAGAGAAGGTTTGTCCCTCAGATGTCAGAGGCAAAATTGGGCTCCACTTGGTCCCTGTCCCACCGGTCCTGGGCCTGGCCTTGACCTGCTGGTCTCATTGACCCTCCAGCCCCTGCAGCCCTGCCGGAGCTTCTGTGGGTGTGTGCACCAGGCACTGCCCAGGCTCAGGACTGAAGGGTCTGGGCAGGAGAGTGTGGAGGCTGGTCCTCAGAAGGGTTTCCTGGCCTCCAACACACGTTGTGCCTGAAAAGGCTGAGAGTGCAGAGGGGGCGCTGCCGAGGACCACAGGGTGAAGAAAGGGCACAGGAAGCGCTGCACAGGGGAGGAGCCACACAGAGGCTGAGGGCCTCAGGCACAAAGCAGGGGGCTGCCAGGGAAGGCCTCAGCCAACACCCAGCAGGAGCCTAGTAAGTGTTCTTCATCCTTCCCAAACTGAATGAGAACTTGCCTGGCTTCAGAGCCTGCTGGTGTCCCCAGGTCGGCAGCAGCTGCCAAGGGGGTATTCTGAGAGGGCAGGGTCTGAATGAGCAGACTGGGAGGGGGAGCCTACTCTGGGGGAAGGGCTGAAGAAGAGGAACTCTGGAGTGGGAAGGGGCCAGAGCAAATCTCCATAAAGGACCACCATTGGGACCCCAGAGGAGGTGACAGAGCCCCGCTGGCTGCTCAGTCCAGAGACTCTCAGTGCCTTTGCAAACACCAAATGTGAAAGTCGAGTGCAGGAGGACTTTCCTGGGCAGCTCTTTGAGCAGAAGGGTTGGGAGCAGAGGGGAAGGCTTCTTCCCCTTTCCACGGGGAATCATGCAGCAATCCAGGGTCGGGCACCATTGGCATGGTAGGCAGAAGCCAGACTCAGGCTGATGCAATTGTCCGCCACAGCTATAAATAGCCAAGGAGAGCCTGAAATAGAAGTAGGGGAGAAAGATGGGAGGGGTGCTGGGGGACAGGGAGCCCCGGAGCCTGGTGGGAAGGAGATTCAGTCTGAGTGCCAGAGCCAGAGGAGGAAACAAAGCTGGGCCAAAAGCATCCTGCCCTGCCCCAGTCCATAGGGTGTTTGCACCCGGAAACTGGGAAGCAGGGCGAAGTTGGGAGCTCTGCACAGCCACACCAGAGCAGTGACTCAGAGCCCAGGCCTCCGAGCTGCTTCGTGGGTGGGGAGGGATGGGGAGCTGCACCCACCATAGCTCCCTGCCTTGGGCTCTGGGTCTCTATTGGACAGTAGCCCCTTCTCCTGATACCCACAGGACAAGCTGAAAGAGATTCCAGTGCCCCATCTCTCTCTGCCCCTTTCTAGTCAAACCCGTGCCTGGGAGACCCCCCAACATCCCTCACACTCCGTAGGGCTGGGATGGGTGGACCCTAAGTCTGCCCAGAACCCTGAAGGAAAGAGGATCTCAGATGGGGGCCTTTACCCCATCATTTGCCAGGAATCTCCCCCAGGTCAGAGGCAGAACATTGCCCACCTGTTCAAGAACACACTAAAGCTCATGGGGAACCAGCCGCACAGCAGTGCTCTGGGCCGGCATCTTTCTGATCCAGGTATTCTCTTCCCACCTTTTGCCCTCATACCTAGGGTTGAACACCTAGGTATAGGCCAGGCACCCACAGGCAGGCAATGCTGAGCACTCACAGGCAAGACCCCCATCCCAGCCAGGTAGTGCCTTCCAGAGACTTGGGAAGAACACACCCTCCCTGGGTTTCCCCACCAAGTGCCCTTCTCTGTTTTCTGCTGGTGGTCAGCCGCGAGAGGAAAGTAAGGCTTGTGGCTGGGGGGCTGATAAGAACAGGTGGATGTCCCTGATGCAGCCAATAACATCCTGTGAGCAAACCCTAACCGGACCTTCAGGGAGTAGCAGAACTTAGGGTAGGGGGACCGGGTGTGGGAGGGGGAGTTCGGGGCCCTCCCTTTCCTTGCTGGTAACTGGCAGCCCCGCCCCTTCCCGAGATCAAGGCCCAGCAGGGGAAGGGCTGTGTCAGTGGGTGGGGCTGCAGGACAGGAGGTGACATCAGCCCGGTAAGGGGTACTCAAGGCAGCGGTGGCTGGTGAGGAAGGAAAGCGCCCTGGGGTCTCCATCCCGAGAGGCCAGATCCCACCCCGCTTTTTAAAATTAATTAATTTATTCCTCTGGTCTAATCAGATATACATGACAGCAGCCCATTCCACTTCTTGTGGATAGCGGGCGCAGCCCAGGCTCACAGGGGCAGGAGGCCAGGCGCTGCAGGGCAGCGCTCACTCCGGGACAGTGCGGCGCCCTTCATCCTCAAAGTGGCTGCTCTGGCGCTTGCGCCCGGGATCCCCAGACCCAGCGAGAACAGAGCACAGGCGCGATGAGCCGCTGCGCTGCTGCAGCGGTCCTGGCTAGCGCGCCTCGGGGTCCGCGCCCCGGGAGAGCAAAACCTGCTCGGCAGGAGCTGGCGAGTGCCCCCTCCTTGCGCGCCGGGACCGCGTTCCTCCAGAAAAGGCGCGTCTCAGTCGCCGCACACAACGCCCTCGGAGCTGGCTGCGGCCGGGCACCTCGGCCACCCATACGCCGCGCTCCCTCAGTCTGGGGGCGGAGAGCAGCCCGCAGCGCCACCTGCTGCCGGAGTCCGCGCAGATCGGGGGACGGAAGGCTAGGAGGAAGACTCCGTCGGGCTTCAGATCTTCAAGTACCCCGCCGCGCGGCCCCTCCCACTCTCCTTCGGAGGCCCTCCCCTCGGCCCGCCCGCTGACTCCGATTTGCCCACACCCGCTCCTGCCCTAGCCTCCGAGTCCCTCGAAAAGGTCGGCCACACCCATGGCTTCAACTGTCAACTTTCCCACTTGTATCTGCAGCCACATTTCCTCCTTCCTAGGCCTTCGGGCTTGGAAATGCCAAGTTCATCTGGACGGCTTCACCAAGCTCCCGAGGCTGCACCTCCCACCCCTCTTCTGCAGCTGTTTACTAAAGACCTTCCTCCGTGAGAAGGTGCCCTCCCTGGCCTGCCAGCCTGGCCATGGTCCCTGCTGACCTTCCTGGCCTCAGACAGAGCCTTACTCAGAAGACCCCCAGGAAGAGCAGACACACACACCTGTCCCCTACCACGCCCCCATGCCCAGCAGAGCCTGGCATTAAGAGTTCCACCCCAGGGTACCGGTATCTCCTGGTCCCCTGGAACTGGTGGGTTAGTTAGTTTGCACAACTAACTTTTCTTTCAGAGTTCTGGAGGCCAGAAATGAGAACAAGGTGTCAGCAGGACTAATTCCCTCTAGGTTTTTGTTTGTTTTGGTTTGGGTACTGGGTTTTGATCCCAGGAGTGCTTTACCAGTAAGCTACATCCCCATTCCTTTTCATTTTTCAATTTTGAGACAGGATCTCACTAAGTTACTGAGCGTTTTGCTAAAATACAGAGGCTGTGCTTCAATTTACAATCCTTCAAGTCGCTGGGATTATAGGCGTGTGCCACTGCATCTGGCCAGGGTGGGTTCCTTCAGAGGGTTGTGAGGAAGTCTGTTCTGGACCTTGCTCCTAGCTGCTGTGGGTTACTGGTACCCTTCTTATAAGGTCACAAGTCACTTTGGATTAGGGGCCCACCCTAATTCTCCTTAGCTAGTTAAATCTTCAATAACATTAGTTCCAAATATGGTCACATTCTGAGATCCTCAGGGTAGGGTGGCACTCAGCTTTCTGTCACCACAACAAAACATCTGACAGGCTAGCTCTATAGTGTGAAGAGGGTTACTTGGCTCACAGTTCTGGGGGCTGGAAGTCCAGACAGCACAGTGCCCACCCTGGTGAGGGCCACCCCTGGGCTGCCTGTCCCCACGGCCAACAGCAAGAGCAAAGAGCACACAGGAGCTGGCGATGGATCCTGGCTACAAGTCAGAGGGCATGGGTGGGGCCAGGCTTGCCCTGTTTTTATTTTATTTATTTTTACTCTTTGTATAACAGCCCTGCCACAAGAGCAAATCAGAGAATTACCTTAATTCCTTTTGAGGTATTCCCCTGAAGATCCCCAACTCGTGCCAGATCTTAAAGGTGCACACAACCTTCTAGCCCAGCAACCCTGGGGACCAGGTTTCTAACAGCTGGGCCCTCAGGTGACACTGAAACATACCAACCAGTTAACAATTCCAAGGGCCTGAAGACACTGGTGACAGCCATTGGACCCATGGGGCCTGCCCCGTCCTGCCATGCCGGGCACAGCTTGGTGCTCCTGATCCTCTGAGCATGCTCAGGTGTCACTCCCTCCACTATGTAGATGTCCTGCTACAGGCCCTGGAACAGAGAACCTAGGAGATGCTAAAATAGCACACATGCTTGCTAAGGGGATATACCCTTGAATATTTAGGAACTTGCCACCCAGGTGACTTTGGAGGGCTCCAGTGGTCTGGGAACATGAAGACGCCTCCAAAGTGAAGGATGAGTTTTTGCACCTTGAGCATCTTAACATAAAGAAAAAGACAAGCATTTTTATGGGTGCATCAATTAGACAATTTCCTTTAACTCTGAGTGACAGAAATTGGAAAGAACAGTGATTTGACCAGATTTTTTTTCAATTAAAGTAAGTGTGGGTATGAAGTTCAGAATTGCTGTGGAAAATTCCAGAATTTCAGGGGGACCTCAAGTTCTTCCTATTTTTCTGCTCTGCTTTTGTTACCTGTCTTGTGCTCTATGATGGCTGCAAGAGCTCCAGCCATCATTTTCCTATTCTTGATAGGAAGCATGAGACTGGGCCATGGTTGGGGCTTGAGAAGAAGGATAAAAAGTATTTCCTGGAACTCATCCAATAACATCCATTTACACCTCATTGGCTACCATGACTACATGAATTGGTTGCTTAGCATGCCATTACCAAGGAAGATGAGGAGGATGTCAGAGGGGGAGAGGAAGAGATGGATAAGGCAGAAGAAAAGAGAGAAAGAAATGAATACGGGCGTTGGACAGGAATTTATGACTTTTGAGCAACGGCTGTTGAGTGTGCTGTTTATATATAATAAGCAAGACACCCAGAAATACAGGAGCTCTGAGTGTGCCCCAGACTGAAACGCTCAGCTGGAGCTGCTGTGTGAGCTGTTCTCTCCTGTGGCTCTTATGGCTGCACAGACTCAGTGGTGCCGCATGAAGATGATGGCCAACTCTAATGAGTGAGAAAGGAGGAACCCAGGGTTTTGGAGCAAAGCAGCAACCTCTTCAGAAATGAGTTAGGGTCACTGGGCTTTCAATCAGACCACCTATAAAACCATGGACTACCACATAATGCATGGTCTAAACTGCTAATGGAGGTAGGGTACTGTCCACTGTCACAGTGCATCATCCCTCAGGAAAAGATGGCCAAACTCAAGCCTGGGCACACTGCACAAGCAGGTGGGCCATGCTCCTCAATGCCCACCACACCTCACCACTGTCCACCTTCCACCTACACAAGTGACCTCATGCAGGATGATCCCTTTGGTTTGGTAATAGCCATGCACTGCATAAGGTCACCTCGCTCAGCCATAGACTGCATATTCAGTGGTTGTCCAAGATTGTAATGGAGGACTGGGGTGCAGCTCAGTGGTACAGTACTTGCCTAGCATGCAAGAGGCCCTGGGTTCCCTCCCAGCACTGGGGGGAGGGCAGTATAATGGAGCTGAAGAATTCCTAGAGCCTAGTCATGTCATAATGTCTTATATAAGGCATTACTGACGTGTTTGTGGTGATACCAGTGTGAACAAACTTGGTTAGATACCTAAGTGTTCTGTGCTACCACTGCCTGCAGTGTTCAGCAGAATAACATGCCTTACAGACTTGCAGCCCGGGAGCAAGAGCAGGTAGCCTAGTCCAAGCACACACTGATGTTCACACAAGATACACAGCCTAAGAAAGCAGTTCCCAGAACACACCCATCATTAAACTAAGCAGGACTGAATTATTATTCCCATTATATTGAAAAAGAAACTGAGGCAAGGGACATCAGACAGCTTGTCCAAGTTCCCCAATTAGTAACTGAAAGAGAGTAGCATGTCCTAGGATGACCAGTCCAGGGCAGCTGCTAAGGGAAACCAAGGCAGCCCAAAACAGGCAGAATTGTCAAAGGCTGAAACTTCTCAGGAATGATGGGCTGGGCTGCTGTGTTAGGTCAAGATGCCACTCACTGTGGCTGGATAGAAGAAGGTGGTCCTGGGGCAGGGACAGAGGAGATCTTAGCCATGGTCACATGGGCAGCTGGGAGAATGAGGTCAGCATGTATTTTGCTCTCTCACTTCCTGAGATGACCTGCATTTGATGGGTTTCCCTCCCTCACTACTCATCTCAGGTGGTAAAGGAGGAGTGGACACTTCTCAGCAACCTGGCAGTGGCCTTTAGGGAGAGTGAGCATTCTTTCAAGTATGTGTCACTTACATTATGGTGGGCAACTGGCCTGAAGTTGTCATTTGATGCCCAGTGGTTGTGTCACCCCATCACAGGACATCCCTCTGGATGAGGCTGCCAAGCTTCCTCTGTTTGGGTCTGTGCTCCTAGAAGCACTTCCCAGGGGGGAGGAGAATGGGGACTCCAGTCCTTTATAGGAGTCATTGAGCTTCTGAGGCTGGCCAGGCCCTGGGACCTGGGTGGACAGGGAAGCTTGGTTTAATGATGGGTGTGTTCTGGGAACTGAAGGTGGACAGGCAGCTGGTGGGACAGATGACCGGGCATATGAGGGACCCAGTGCTGGAGAGGAGGATCTGGGTTGATAGGGGACAGCCAAGAGCCAGGGGACAGCCAGGGGCACACTGGAAATCGATGCATACTAGGGGCCAGAGGCAAGGCAGCACAAGCCTGGCAGTCGCCCAAGAGTCTGGTGTCCGGGGCGCTAGAGGCTCAGGGTCTAGGGCTCTGGGGATTCGGGGCTCCCGCTCTCTGTCCATGGTGCTCAGGGCTATGGGCTCTCAGGGTCCAGCACAGGGTCTGGAGCACTCAGGGTCTGCGGTCAGGGTCCGGGATCTGGAGCGCCCAGGATCCGGGTCTGGGTCCGGGGTTCTCAGGGTCCGAGATCTAGGATCCCGGCGCTCGTGTCGGGGTCCGAGGCCCGGGTCCCCGGCGTCCCCGCGCGGCCGCAGGGGCAGCCGGGACTACGCGTCCCAGCAGGCCGCGCGCGTCACTTCCGGCGGAGGCGGGCGCGACGAGTGTTTACTTCCGGCCGCCGGCGGGGCTGAGGCCGAGCGAGGCGCGGGCCCCGCGCAGCCATGGACTGGCTCATGGGGTGAGTGGCGGGCTGGGCGCCGGCCTGCGGCGGGCGGGGGACGGCGGGTCGCCGGGCGGGTCCTCCGCTGCCCCGAGCCGCGTCCGCTGGCTGCGCCGGGATCCGCGGCGGGCCGGGGCCGGGGCGCGCGGCCTGGGCAGTCGTCCCGCCCCGAGGGCTCGCGGCGTCCTCTCGAGGGGCGCGGCGCCTCCGTGCGCTCCGGCGGCCCTTCCCGCGGCGGCTCTCTCCTGCGGGGCGCGCCGCGAACGGGGCTGTCGCTGTCCGAGGGCCTGGACCCTGGTGCCCAGAAGGTGGTCCAGGCCCTGGGTGGGAGGGCAGGGGCGTGCGGGCTGCCCACGGAGGGCCCAGGCCATGGAAGCGGCCCTCCCTTTCCGTGCTCATAGTCCAGTGAGGGGCAGACCGGGGGCCGAGTCGGAGTGCAGGACTCGGGGCAGCAGGCGCGGGAAGGCTTGGGGTCGGAGAGAGGCAGCCGCGCACCCCAGCCCTGCTGCCTGCTAGCAGTGCACACCTCTCTAGACCTGCTTGTCATAAGGAAATTGTGGAACTTGCAGTACAGGGTTGTGTAAAGGTGAACTGAGGCCAGCGCGCGTTTGGCATGTGGCAAAGGCTGGAAGCTGTCAGTGCAGAGAGAGGTCTTGTGCAGGCCTGTGCAGCCCACGGGCTCTGCGAGTGGAGGGCGCACTTCTGTGTTCACCCTATTCCGAATCACCCAGTTGCTTTCTGCATTTATGGGTGAGAGGCAGCCTGGCCTTTGAGCAAGTCCCTTTGGATTAGTTGAATTCACAGGGCTTGGTGGCACGAGGACAATTCCATCAGCTGGGTCACCGAGAAAGCTGCCTGTTGTAGTGTGTGATCCTTACCCTGCCTCTGCTGGTGGGTAGCAGGTGCTTTGTGCTGGAGACTCACCAGCAGACATCCTTTAGGCTGACCCTGGCTGTGCTTTGTAAACTTTGCTGTCATCATTGTGAATATCCAGACATGTCAGGTTTCTGAGGGTCTGGTTCTTGTGACTCTTCTCAAGACCTTCTGACAAGTAGCCCTCCGATAAAGGACAGCCGAGCACTCATCTCCTGCTCTGGAAAGGGGCTAGTCCAGATGCTGGAAGCAGGCTGGAAAGGCCCCTGGGAAGGGAAGGAACATTTGTTACTGCCTGGCTATAAAAATAGGGATGCAGCTCCGACAGGGCAATGTAAATTTTAAAAGAGGGATTTAGAAGGCATTGTGACTATCTTCTTTTTGTGTTTTAAATTTAGTGGATTGCAGATGGGATGTTGGGAACCATAAACTTTTTTCTTTTTTTTTTTTAACAGTCTCTGGAATAAGAAGCTCTTTTATAAGTGGTTGTGTTTCATGTCAAGTATGGTTCTTCCTTGGGAACTAGTTTTCACTTTGGTGTCCTAGGATGGTGGAGCTCAGATGGATGGCCCAAGCGTTCCTCCATTCCTTCTCCTGCTGCTCATTTCACACATTTACTGAACATCTATTATGAAAATAGGAAGATATGCAAGCTGCAGAGCAAGGGAGCCTCAGAGACCTCAGATCTTGCCACTTCTGTCTGTTGCTCACTTAATCAGGCTTCTCCCTGGATGAGAGCCAGTGAGGGGTCAGTTTGAGTGAAGAAGCACACAAGCCTCCCAGGCAGGCTTGTATGCTGATGCTGGATTTCATTTGCCATTCATCCTTTAACTAGGCGTTGGTCTGGAAAAATTGGGAAACTATTATTTTTTTTTTACTATTTTTTGATACTTTCTTAACTGAAACTATTCAGTGTGAAAGGTATTTTGGAGTACAGTTTGCATATGTTTTAAAAAGGTTTTTGTTTTAAGAAAGAGTTTCTTTGGATGAGTTCACATTGGGTTGCAAAGTGTGGACTCAGGGGAACAGCCATACTGCCTTCTGTATGACAGGTGTTAGAACCAGAGGAGTGGTCTGCAGATGAGCAGGTGAAAACCACATCTGCCCTTTTGCCAGGAGAGGCCCGCCCAGCCTGCTGAGCATCTAGCAGCCTTATCTTGTGCTCCAGCTGCTCCCAGGAAGGGAGGCCCTGCAGGGAAATGTGCTGGGGAAGCCAGGGCAGAACTCGGCGCGTTAGGACTTGGCCGGACCTGGCCAGGACGTTTCTGGAGTATTGTGAGGTGTGGCCCTGGGCCTCTCTTCCTGTACATTTCCTCTGCTTGGCGCTGCTCTGAGCTGGCTGTTGAAGTCTTGTCCAAACTCTCTTCCTTCCTTCCTTTTCTTTTCTTACAAAAAGTAATTTATAAATCAAAAGGGTTGCCACCTGTGTAGTCAGCCTTAGCTCTGTTGTAGGCTGCGAGGAAGGTGCACTGTCCAGGGGAAACTACTGAAGTCTGGGAGAGGAAGAACTCTTTCTTGCACTATTTGGTGCTTAGGGGATGCTCTGTCTCTTTTGCTGGTAGCAGCAGGCATTTGTGAACAGAAGGTACATGTGTAGTTTAAATTTTATCTAACGGAAAGCACAATACAGAGGCTCCTGAGCACCTGGGAGTCAGAGGAAGAAAAACTTCCTCCTTCCTGAGTGATGGGAGCTAACTGGCCCTCCCTTCAGGCCATCCCAGCCATGAGCCCTCACCCTCTGTGCCAGGCCTCAGGGGAGCCTTCCTGGGGCAACCCTGGCTCTTGTGGCACAGCAGGTGCCTACACAGTGGCACGCTTCTGCTGCTCTCCAGGCTGCACGTGGGGTGCTGAGGTGCCTTTGGAGCTCTCTGGTGCTGGCAAGAGGAGGTGGAACTTCGTGTCGACCATTCCGGACAGAGTGCAGTTGAAGGTGTGATTTTTACTTAGCTGACAGGTATTTGATGCGAGGCCCCAGGGCTCACGGCCTGTCTAGGGCTGCCTTCAGCAGCCCTGTGCTCTGAAGGAAGGCCTGTGTGCAGGTGGCCAGCCTGCACGCCCCTGCTTCTCTCACAGGTGCTGTTTCCAGTAGCTGACACTGACTGGACTGGCTGGAGTCTTGCTTTGTTTCAGCGGCTTCCTGGGGTATCAGTTACATGCCACAAAGTTTGGCTGTTTTAAGTGTACAATTAAATAACTTTTAGGAAAATTACAGGCTTTCGTAACCATCATCCTGGTTTAATTTTAGAGTATTGCTGTCACTCCCTGAGAACCTTCTGGTCCATTGTGTCGCCTTCTCTGCTGGAGGTGACGTTGCCTCCGGGTATTTAAGGTTTAGGCCTTTCACACTGAAGGAATCAGGATGTCTGGCTTTGACTGGTCGTGTTGTGTACCGCTTTTAAAGACCGGCTGTGTTGTGCATACCAGTGGTTTGTCCTTTTTGCTGCCACATGAGATCGCTATGTGGAGGCACACACATTATGCTCCTCCATTCACCCGTGGATGGACCTCTGGGTTGTGTCCACTCTGCAGTCATGATTGATGCTATTGTGACTCAGCCCCTCTTGGCAGTGAGCCTGGCCTCTTCCTCAGCCGGGGTCTCCTGGGTCCCAAACTCTCTGGCTGCCCTGAAGGGCTCCAAGATCAGTGCTTTCAGGTTCTCAGACTGGCAGAGGAGGGCAAGGACGTGCAACAGAAGCATGGCGGAGATAGTGAGGAGGGTGCATAAGGATTTTCCAAGGAGACACGAGGAGCGCTGTGTCCAGGAAGCAGGAATAGCCGTGCAGAAGCATGCTGGAAGAGGGCCATGCAGCCAGGCTGCCCAGCAGCCAGCCAGTCCTTTGCAAGCTGTGATCGCAGAAGCCCATCTTTCTATAGGGCTCTTGGGCTGGGTTTGCAGAGGTTTCTGTTGAGAGGATGTTGTTTTTGGATTCCCTTTAAAGAGGAGAGTGGTCACCAGTGCTGTGTGCACCAGGACACCCTCAGCAACACTTCATCTCTCTTGTGTCCTGCTTGGAGCATCCCCTAGAAGTTTCCACACCAAATGTCCTTGTAGCAGTAGGAAATGGGCATGGTGTGAGCCTGTTGGAGGTGCCACAGGAAGGCCCTGCTGTGCAGGGCTGGTAGGCAGTGGCAGCATGAACCAGTACATGCATGTCAGGCACCTGTGAGGCTGGTGTTTGCCCTTCACAGGGACTCTACCCACTACCTGCTTGGCAAGGCTTCTTCCCAGGGTCTAGGAAAGCCAATGCCCAGGACTGCCTGCCAGATCTTGCTAGCAACGTTATGCTTAGGACTCCGAATGAGGTTGTGCTTGCCTGTAAAACTGAGGCGCTTTTATAAAAACAGGAGAGGCTGTGGTCTCTGCCATGGTCATCAGGTGCAGGAGGTGGATGTTGGATGCCCCGCATTTCCTGTGTTGTCCATGCAGTGGCCATGGAAACACTCAAACCCCGCTTCCTGTGTTTGTGTAGATATTACTGTGTGGTACTGTGTGGGGTTCAACCTGAAGAGCCTGTGGAGGGTGAGCATACCCAGGCCCTTGTCTGCTCCTCTGCTGCTTCTGGTTGGCTGCTGGGGGCATGCTGGGGAGTTGCAAAGGGATGGCCTGTTTCCTGGGGGGATCCCTGTGCCCAGCCTCCTGCCGCTGCTCCAGGAGAGAAAGTGGTGCACATTATTCTTGCCTGTCTGGGTAGAGGTGCCTTCTAGTCTTTGCCTGCCTCATGTTTGTTGTTCTTTCTGCACAGGATTTATGTAGCCGGGGCACACCCGCAGTGCTCACTGCAGTTCTGTGGGACAGTGCCTGGAACACGGAAGTAGAAACAATTGAACAAAATGAAATGTGGACGCTTCAGGAGAGAAGGAGGAGGTGCTGGCAAGGCGTCCAGAGGGGTGTGGGCCCTACATCTCTGCCCTGGACCTGGCTGTGCACACGTTCCTCTCTCCTGGTTCCTTCTCTTCGGGGTTCTGTCAGAATGCACAGCTACCTGGCTGCGTGGTTTAGCCGTGGTTCCCTGTGGTCCTTGGTGGACATTTCCTGGGGCAGCAGGGATACAATTAAGTCCACATCACATGTTTGGTGCTGTGGTTGAGCTTGTAGCTGCCGGGTTGGGTGGTGGTGATTTGGGTGAGCTTGAGCGTTTGGTGTGGCAGGAGGACAGGGAGTACCCACAGAGGTGGAGCAGGGGAGGCAGCAGATCTGGAGGCAGGAGAGGAGGTCTGTACTCTACTTGTTGCCTGTGTCCTTTTCAGGGTCAGGGGTTTTTCTTAGTTCCTTCAGTAGCACCCCTTCACTTCCCACCCCACCCTGGCACAAGGAACAGCCTTGGGAGCCCTTGGGGAATCTGCACTGTGACATTCAGCTCCTTACTTGCTAGGCTGGGTCCCTAGTCTGGAAAGGCCTGTGTGCCAGGTGGCCCTGAGGAGCCAGATGCCTGAGCCTGGAGCTGCCCTGGGGGTGAGCCCAGGGGTGTAAAATTAGCTCAGGCGTAGTGTGAGCACGCTTGGCTTGTCCCTGTGGGGTCTGGCTCTCGTGGCTCTGGCCGGGTCCTCTCCTCCACAGAGGCTGCTGTTGCTGACAGAGCTGCTTCAGGTCTTCTCCCAGCCACCTGTCTTCCCACTCCACGGTCTGCTCTCTTGGGGCCATGTGTGGTAAGCTGGGTGCCAGGTGACAAGCAGTAAGTGGCATTGGAGATATGAGACTGTATAGCCAGTGTGGTTGAACTGAGTGGCCCCTGTGTCCTGTGCTGTGGTAAGCAGAGTTGAGGGGCCCGCCCAGGGGAGCTTCCCTGCTGTTGGGAGTAGGGAAGTAGGGATGGGAAAGTCCTGAGAGGTCCCCGAGGATGCCATGAGATTGCGAGAGGTGGCTGTCTGCCACCTCCCCAGGCCACTGTGAACTTGGGGACTTGTTTATATTCTGTATTTTACAGTTGAGTGTGGTCTTTACTATTTTTGATGAGTGGGTTGTCCCTAATTGAGCCAGGGGATTGCGTTCACACTGGCTCCTGTGCAGCCAGCGCTTTGCTGCACTTCCTGCTGGCTGTGGAGAGGCAGGCGTGTGGAGGGGGGGCTAGGCCGTAGACAAGAGAGCAGGGAGCCTAAGCATGGCTCTGGGGTGACAGCCAAGGTCCTGTTGGGCTCATCTCTGGCGACTGTCCTAGGAGAGTTGTGGATTGACCAGATTCATCAGTGGTGCCAGTACCCAGGCTTCTATTTACTATTTACTTTTCTTCTGGTACTGTCATTTTTCTACGGTTTTTAACTGGTGCATTATATTCATACGTAACGGTGGGGTTTATTGTCATATATTTATACATGCATACAAAAAAATGATAGAATTTGGCCAGTATCACTCCCCAGCACTCCCCCTCCCTTCTTTTCTCCACCCCCAATCCCTTTCCTCTACTGATCTCCCTTTGATTTTCATGAGACCCTCAGCCCCCACCTTTCTTTTCCTTTTTCCTCTCTAGCTTTCACATAGTAACCAGGTTTTAAAAAATGCAACATGAGCTGGGCGCAGTGGCGCATGCTTGTAATCCCAGTGGCTATGGAGGCTCTGAGACAGGAGGATTGTGAATTCAAAGCTAGCCTTATCAAGGTGAGGCAGTAAGCAAATTTTGTTTATTTGTAAATAAAATACAAAATAGGGCTGAGGATGTGGCTTAGTGGTTGAGTGCCTCTGAGTTCAATCCCTGGACCCCTTCCTGTAAAAGATGCAATATGAAATAATATGAAATATAATCAACCAACAAAGACCCCCTGATGTTAAATGGGAAATATTATAAACTTGCAATTTTATATAGTCATCTCTTGGTATCCCTGGGAGGCTTGGTCCTAGGACCCTGGAATACCAAACCTTTTAAGACTGAGTTCCTTACATAAAGGTGTTTATTCACATAGAACCTATGCAGGCCCTCCTGTGTACTTAGTCATCTCTAGGTGATTTGTCATGCCTGACACAAACTAACTGCTGTGTAAATAGCGTTGTTTAGGGAATAGTGATGTTTACATATTAGGCTGGTGAATCCAGTGGTAGATCTCCCAGGTATAAGGGCTGACAGGAAGCATGTGTTTCCCGGCCCTGTTTCTGTGCACGTGTGCAGAGCGCCGTGGGTCTGCCTCAGCTCGGCTTGTGAACTGCGACAGCCAGGGCCATGAGTCCTCCCCACATGCCCTGTTGTCTGTCATCGGCTGTGTCTTTGAAGCAGTGGTGGGTCTGGGCAGAAAGCACAATTTTACACTCTTTTTTTTCTCTCTCCAGTGCTAGGGATGGAACCCAGGCCTTGCACATGCTAGGCAAATGCTCAGGGAGCGCAAGCTGGCTCAGGGGTTCCACTCCCAAAAGTAAAACACCAGCTCCATGAGGTTGCAGGTCAGTGTGCCGCAGGGGCAGGGGCAGGGGCCAGGCCGTGGCTCTGCACACAGGTAAATCTCTAGCGTTGGCATGGCTCTGAGGCCCTGACTGGGGCCAGGGTGGGCTCCTGCTCGTCGTCGGCTCCTGCTCGTCAGCCTCCTTGGAACATGCTAACTCAGGATTCTTCTCTCAGGCTCCAGCCCCGACCCTCAGGTTGTTCCTGTGCTGCCTCCAGCAGTGGGGGGCTGGCAGGCCTGGAGGACCTTGCTCCAGTGCCTCTCCATGGGGAACTTGGGTCTGCTCCAGGCCTCTCTCCCCGTGGAGCAAGACTCTTACCCACGGAGGGTCCCCTCAGCTGGAGTAGGCTCTCCAACTCCGCTGCAGGACTCTTCACACTCTAAAGGTCACAGGGCTTGCGTAGATAGTTATGGTCAGTACTCACTGTTTTAGGAATTGAAAGTGAGGGATGGGGTTGTGGCTCAGTGATAGGGTGATTGCTGAGCACACACAGGGCACTGGACTGGGTTTGATTCTGGCACTACATGAAAACAAAATAAAGGTATTGTGTCTTTCTACAACTAAAAAAAAATTTAAGTTGAAAAAATCTCTAATTCGTTTAGAAAGGATGAGAACCCAGAATATGTTAATATTAATTTTAAAGTAAAGAGTAACTGTTTTCTGGAATACAAATAGTGAGCAGAGGAATGGCATTGTTTTTCTCAGAGCTGGATTCAGGTCAGCCTTGTTGATTCTTTTGTGGTCTTGTACCTTGTGGAGCTCTGCACAAGCTCAGGGGGCATGACGGTGAGGGACACCATGTGCTTGCGGTACTGCCCAGGGTCCCCTGTGGGCCTGGACACTGCTCGGGCACTGTCGCTCTCAGGCTCTTGGTGCTGGGCCTCCACCAGAAGAGCCTCAGTGGGTGCGCTGGAGGATGAGAGCCTCGCCTCCACAGCTTTTTGTTGGTCAAGGAATCAGAGCACCCGGATTTGGGGGCAGGAGTGGAAGGGGACAGCCTGCTTCTTGACAGGGGACTCAGGGGCAGTGGAGGTACAAGTGGGGATGCTGGGCCAGTGACAGTTCTCAGCATTCCAGGGCAGGTGAGGAGTCAGGAGAGGGTGCAGGCAGACTGATTCCTGTGCATGACAGTGTGGAGAGTAGGGTTCAGGGCCCAGGTGGGCAGCTTGTGTGCTTCCCTTGAAGTGACTGAGTTGGACCTTACTAGCAGGGTCTGGAGGGTGTGAGAGTCCTCATGGTGGGTTGAGTGTTGTGCTGGGCTGTCAGGAGGCAGTCTTAGGTACCCTTAAGCTGAGGTGGGGAGAACTCATCTCTGTTCCTGTCCATTGCTATGGTTGCCTTGATATCTACTTATTTCAGAAAGGCTGCTTACACTGGAAGTGTGGGCCCTCAGAGGGTGAAAGTGACAGCTGGACTTTAGCCCTCCACACATCATCCCAGACCCCTGAGTGTGCAAGGGCTGCCTTTCTGATATGCCTGGAGTTGCCTGGTGGGATATGGGCCTAGGCAGCCAGCACTCAGGCCTGGGTGCTCCCCTAGGGCAGCTCTGCCTTTCCTCTCCACCCTGTGAAGGGCAGTGTGCAGCCAGATGTGGGCCCCCTGCTCTGCTTTCACCCATCCTCACTGAGCTGACGGCTTCATCTCCCCTGGAGCCTGTCCCACACAGGCAGCACTGGTTCTTGAGAGCACACAAGTCATGATCACAGCACCTTGACTCTGCGCCACCTGCTCTTTTGGGGCAATTGCAGAGCTGTCTTGGCTCTTGGGTCCTCACCCCTTACAGAAGCCTGGGCTGGAGGGCCGGCCCGTTGTGTGAGTAGCTACTTTGAGCACTGCTGAGGTGGTGCCTCTTTCTAGTGGAGTTCTGTAAAGGATCTGCTTCAAGGAGATGGCCAGGCTGAGAGTGAGGGGGCTATCTGGGTTCTCACTACCTGGTCCCGTCCCTGAGTGGAGGTTGCATCTGACCCCAGTACTTGTGTGGATGCTGGAGGGCTGCTGAGGCCGACTTAAGTACCTGCTGCCCTGTGGCCCCAAGCACTGTGGCCAGGCCCTCTTACCTGGGGCCACTCTTCTACCTGTCACTCTGGGAGCTCTCCTTGTGTGCCTCACAGGACACAGTTGCACCGCATATTCAAGCGTCAGCACCCGTGGGAGCGGCACAGAAGCACCAAGGCAACTGTGGTGAGCCAAGTGTGCGTCTGCACTCGCCCCAGCCTGCCTCTCCCGGGGGCTTGCCTTATTCTTTGGTTGAGTGTTTTAGAAGGACCATCCCTCTGCCTGCCTGCAGCAGGCTGGCTTACTCCCTTCACCTGGACAACACCTGTCCCTGCCCCCACTCTGTTTGTCTGGCTGGAGGCTTTCCCACAGAAGTGTCCTGCATTGTGCTGACAGCAGTGCTGCCCTGTGCCTCCCTGTGGTGACTTTGTGCTGCCTTCAGCCTGGCCTTTCAGGCCCTCTGCAGGCAGATCTGCTTCCTCTGTCCTGCTTGGTCCTGTCAGCATGGCTCCCCAAAGGACATGCAGCCTCATGGTGCATGCCAGGCCCTTTGCCCCTTCCCAACTCCTTTGGGAGCCCTGACTGCCTCCTGACTGCCTCTTCCTCCCTGATTTCTAAGCAGGTGTGACACGTGCCTGCCCTGCCTTTAGTCTGCTCTTCTCCTGCCTTCCTTCCTTCCTTCCCTCCCTCAGCATTTTTTGAGGTCAGGTCTGTGACCAGCAGTGCAGGGCAAGGCAGTGAGGCCCATGAATGGACATCTGCTCTGAGCCCTCCTGTCCACAGTGCCCTCTGAAAGGAGGCACCTCACTTTGGAATGGGGACACATGCCCATGTTGGATGCTTGGCCCTTCCCTTAGGGGCCGGCCATCTGTCTGCCTGGGAAGCAGTGCTACCCTTTGTCCTGGCCAGTTTCTGTCAGGGTTGCTGGAGGGTGTGAGGAAGAAGTGTTTATCCTCTGCCATGTGCTTGTCTTTGCTCCTGAACTGCTTCTGCGCCTGGTCAGTTTGTGCGCCTGCAGGCTGCCCTGGGATTTTCCTCCTGCCTTGTTCTTGTCCTCCCACGACGACGTAGGCTAGTGCCACCACCATGCCACAGCCTGCAAATAACATCCAATTCACGTGCCTTCAAAGGGTGGGAGGCTGTGGGGACACTGGCGGGTCCTATTGGGTGGGGCTGGCAGCTCAGCTTGATGCCTTGACTCTGTCGAGCAGTTGTTTGGGAGGACCAGGGTGTCTGAGGGAGACTCAGTGGGCAGAGGCTTGGCTCCGGCTGGCAGCAGGTGCAGCTGTCCTCTTCAGCAGGCAGCTGCTGACCTACTCTGATGGGCTGCTGGACCGGAGGCTTTAGGTGGGTTTTGGCTTTCTCAATGCCCTTGGGCTGCCCTCAGTTCCTCTGGGAGATGGGAGGAGCTGGTGGTCACTACCCAGTACCAGCTACTCATTAACTAGAAGCTGCTAAAACAAATACGCCTCCTGGGCAAGGCTGCTCCCTACCTGGTCAGGCTGTCTCCCCATTAGGTCAGCCTGCGGGCTGAGGGGTCCAAGTGAGAGGATTCAGTGGGCAAGTCAGGCATCCAGTTTTGTGCCATCATTGGGCCCTAGGGCCAGGTGCCATCTCTGACCTCTTTGAGTGCCCACCGCACAGGGCTTGGCCTGACAGATTTGTGACTTGGGGAACTGAGATCCACTGGCTTTCAGGCTGGAAGTGTCACCTTGTCAGGGCACGGCGAGACAAGGAGATGTCTTGGAGAGAGGAGCTGGGATGGTTCCTTGTTTAGGAAGAGTTCCTGTGCCCTAGGCCCAGATCTGAAGGACTGTGCTTTCTGCACAGCCTAGACTGATCTGCTGCAGCACTGTGGGATGCCAAGAAGCTGCCGCGTCCTGGGGGTGAAGGAGGAAGGGGCCGTGCTGGCCAACAGCCTGCTCTGGCGTTTTAAGAAGTCCCACTGGCGACTCTGCACTTTGCTGTGTGGTCAAGCTGCTGTAGGGGCTGCTTATCTCTTGCATGTGTCTGCATTGCCCACAGCCTGATGGACCCTGCCGTGTTCCTTGGCTGCACCTCCCAGCAGACCCCATGGGCTTCACCAGTGAGTGAGCACTCAGCACAGGCCAGCAGTCCTAACGAGGGAGGGACACACAGGAGCGGGTGCCACCAAGCCAGGCCCTGTACAGCAGAGTGGCGGGCACTGTGGGCTCAGCAGCAGGATACCTGGTGCGCTGGCTTCATCTGGGTGAGTGCTTTTGCAACGGTGTCCGGTGGGTTGGCTGGTAAGGGTGTAGTGGTCAGGGCAGAGTCCTGCTGCTGGCCCTGGCAGGTAGCCTCCACAGCACCCCTTTTCACTGACTGCTTTCTGCCTGTGGCGCAGGAATAAGCTGTTTTCTTTGCCTGCGGAGGGTGGGGCAAGCCAGTTCCTGCAGGGCTCCCAGCACAGCACCAGCACCTGTGGCCAGGAAGGAAGGTGAGGTGGCCATTGTTACTGTTGTTGTGTTTCATGTTGATGTTTAGGACAGAAGGGAAGGTGCATAAGAGAAGTCACTAGGGCCTTCCACTGTGTCAGTACAAGAAGGGGCAATTTCCGGAAAGATGCCACCAGTCTTGGGTGGAACTGGGTCCTTTCTGGCAGCTTAGAAAGACAGATTTGCGGTGTGAGTTCCCTCGAGAGTCTGCATTGTGTCTGTGTAGACATGCCATTTCCTGGTGGTCCATGCGCTGCTGTCAGAGGGACCGGGAGAGGCCAGCCTAATGACACTCCTCCGCCCCATGCTTGGCTTCCTTGCCCTCCAGCCTGTGTGCCCCCGCTTCTCTTCCCACAGCTGCTGTGGGGACACACTCAGGACCCTCCATTGCACTTGTGGAATGCTAATGGGTATGTCTTGAGTCTTGTGCACATGACACCGGAACAGGACAAGGTCTTGTCTTGTGGGACTTGGCATTACATGTCCATCACAGAAATAGGAAGCATAGAAAAAGAACAGAAAGCAAAAAGCAAACCATCCCATTATCAGGGACAGTTATTCTGAACTTTGAGCTAAAGCTGTGTCCTACAGCTTACCGTATCCTACAGCCAGTAAGCAGTCACGGGGTGTAAGATGCTTGTGTCCCCGCCAGGAAGACTGGAGGGGAGGCCTGTCTAGTCCAGGCTATTGTGCAGCTTGCATTCCAGGAGGTGACAGTCTGGCTGCACTGGGTGGGGCCCATAGCTGCCCACCTCCAGTAGGCTCCTCCCATGCTCTGGGTTGAACAGCTCTCATGTGCATATGGCAATGTTCCAGGCTGTCCAGTTGTCCAGCCCACATTTGGGAGTCATGTGGAATGGCACACAAGCAAAGGGCTGGTAAGGGAGGTCTGCTGACAGCGCCTGCCCATCTCACATCTGCCTCTTTGTGCCCAGTGTCCTCCCTGCCCCTGCCAGCACAGCAAGGCAAATGGGATGGGACGGACTGAGGCTAGCACACAGTGGTCTAAGGCATCGCCTTGGCTGTCCCACAGATCAGGCCACAATGTTCTGTGTCCGGAGCTGTGACGTGGGTTATTGTGTCAGGTCTGGGTCTCCCTCACTGCCTCTGCTGTGTGAGCATAGTGGTCCCTGGCTGGCAGGCAGGGACTGTGCCTGCAGCCATTGCAGTACAAGCTGCATTTGCTTAGGGGAGGAGGGGGTCCTTGTAAGCTTTCACCATGTTCCTGGCCCTGCAGGCAGTGAGGGTGCTGGGCTCAGGTGTTCTGTGTACCTGCAGGTGTGGTGGGGTGTAGTGGGTTGTGGTGTAGGGCTGCTCCTGCGGTGCTGTGCTTTGGTCCTCTTGGGACAGAGGAACCACCTCTGGAGTGCCCCACCCAGCCTGGTGATTCCAGAGTCAGGTAGCCCTGCCCACAGCCACCATCTCTACATTTTTTCTGGGGCTTTGTTTTTAGCCAGTGGCCCAGGGGTGTGATCAAGAGGCACCCAAAGCTGTTCCCAGGCTTGTCAGTGCTCCCTGCTGACTCTGCTGTCTTCACAGCCAGGTCCTCCCATCCCAGATAGGTGGGAAAGGGTAGGAAGTCCTGGGCCCTTGCCCTTCTGAGTGTTGGTGTTACTTGCCAGGTGCAGTTGATGGGACGGGAGCACTGCTGTGGGTAGTTTTTCTTTCTGTCTTCTTTGTATATGTGTGTGTGCATGCTAGGCAAGTACTCTACCACTGAGTTCTATCCCCAGCCTAGCACTGCTATTTTATGTCATTTCTGATAAAAAAAAAATTATATGTTCCCTGAAATGATATTTGTAGGACTCTAGAGCAATGATCAGACCCTTTAAGATAAGGACCCTGGCCATGTCCCTGGTGAGAGAGACTAGGGTTGCACTGTGTCCTGAAGCCCTGGGCCAGCTCCTGGCTGGAGGGTCTGGTCCAGAAGCCTGTTGGTTTCCTGGGCTGACCCACCTTGTGGCCCCTTCCTCTTAGGAGAGGTGCCTAAGGCAGAGGGGATCTGTGTCCTGGTCATTGACTTGAACCCTCCACAAAGCCATCATAGAAGAGACTGAGCCTGTCATCCTCCTACTTAGCAGACCCTCTGGCAGACTCTGTTGCCTGTGGGATGAAGTCCAGAGCCGTCTCCCTCCAGCCTCACCCCATATGCTCAGCCATGCTGCAGCCTGGCTAGCCCTCTCTCGGATGTCCCTTCTTCTATTAGCTCACCCGGCCTGAGCCTTGGAACTTCCATTTGCCTACCTGATTCTGCACAAAGACCCTGCATGACTTCTCTGGCTGGCTCTTGGGTACCTCAGTTCCAGCCCCTCTGTGCCAGTAACCTTGGGACCTGGACAGATGGGGCAGGTGGAGCTTTCCAGTCACCTGAAGGAAGTTGTCTTGGTGTGCCCCTCCTCTTCTTCCCCGGGCCCTGGGGGAGGACACAGCAGCCATGCTGGCCGAGCTGCAGGGAAGTCCTCAGTAATGTCAGGGAGGGGGCTCTGTCCTGCAGCTCATCTGGCTCTAGCCCAGAGTCAGCATGAGGTGTGTGGCCCAGGAACACATCTGGGCTGATTCAGGGAGCAGAGAGCATACCACCTGTGGGCCACATGCCCCTTCACCAACTCTGAGAAACTTGCAGATTCTGGCCTAGACCTCAGTTAGTCTCAGTGTCGTGAAATTACTTGAACTGTGTTCCTTCCTGACCAAAGCAGCATTAAACTGGAAATTGACAGAGGTAGTAACTCCTTAGGCTTAGACATAAGGAGTCACATTTCTTTCTTTTAATTTTTAAAAATTTTTAGAGCGTTATAATTATACATAGTATTTGGGTTCATTTTAACAAAACAATATACATGCAAGGCATTTGATTTCAGTTCCCATTCCCCCCTTCCCTTTCCCCTCCCTCTTCTCTCCCCCATCCCCCATAGCCTTTCCTCCTGTTGATCTTCCCTTCACAGCTTTATCTATTTAAGTTTGATTGTTTTTTTATTCATATATGTGTATGCACACACACATATGTATGTATACAGGTGAAATTCTTTGGGGTACGTTCATGTAGGTGTGCGACCAGCTCTTGTTGACTCCATGCCGTCTTTCTACCTTTACCCTTGCTTCCTCCCTTCTTGTCCTCCTTCCTCTACTCCCATGATCTCTCTCAGATCTTTAAGATATCCACTCCCCTCCCTACCATCTTCTTTCCCTTATTTTACTCTGGCTTCCACATATGAAAGAGAACATTTGGCTCTTGATTTTCTGAGTTGAGTCTGGTTTATTTCTCCTAAAATATTCTCTCGATTTCCATTCATTTACCAGCAAATGCCAGTATTTTTTTCCTTTTTTTATGGCTGAGTACAACTCCACTGTGTTTATATACCACAGTTTCTTGTTCCATTCATCTGTTGTTGGCTTCTGGGTTGATTCCATAATTTGGCTCCTGTAAATTGTGCTGCTCTAAATATTGAAGTGGCTGTGTCACTATACTATGCTGATTTTAGTTCTTCTGGATAAATACTGAGGAGTGGGATAGCTGGGTTGTACGGTGGACCCATTCCTAGATTTTTGAGTAATCTCCACACTGCTTTCCATAGTGGATGTACTAATTCACATTCCTTCCCGCAAAGTATGAATGTACCTTTCCTCCCACATCCTCTTCAGCATTTATTATTGTTTGTGACTGTTAAAATGAAATCTTGGTTTTGATTTGCATTTCCCTAAATTTTTAGAGAAGTTGAACATTTTTTCATATATTTGTTGGTCATTTCTATTTCCATTTGAGAAGTTTCTACTTATTTCTTTGGCCCATTTATTAATTGGGTTATTTGTTTTTTGGCATCAAGTTTTTTGAGTTCTTTATATATTCTGAATATTAATCCCCTGTTAGAAGAGTAGCTGGCAAAGATTTTTTTTTCATTCTGTAGACTCTCTCTTTAGTCTCTTAATTGTTTCCTTTGTTGTACAGAAGCTTTTTAGTTTGATGGCTTCCTGCTTATTGATTCTTGGTTTTATTTTTTGAGCTTTAGGGGTTTTGTTGAGGAAGTCTGCACCTGTATGATAGAGTATTTGACCCTATGTTTTCTTCTAACAGTTGCATGGTTTCTGGTCTAATTCCCAAGTCTTTGATCACTTTGATTTTACTTCCATGCAAGGTAGGAGATAAGGATCTAATTTCATTCTTCTGAATGGGATATCCAGTATTCCCAGTTCCATTTGTTAAGAAGGTTGTCTTTTCTCCAGCATGCATTTTTGGCACATTTATCAAGAATCAGATGTTGTAAGTATTTGGGTTTGTCTTGGTGCCTTCTGTTCCATTGGTCTTCACATCTATTTTGATTCTAGTACCATGCTGTTTTTGCTACAGTAGCTCTGTAGTATAATTTGAGATCGAGTATTGTAATGCTTCCCTCATCGCTGTTCTTGCTCAAGATTGCTTTGGCTGTGCTGGGCCTCTTGTTATTCTTCCAAATGAATTTTAGGAGTGCTTTTTCCAGTTCTATGAAGAATGTCATTGGTATTTTGATAGGGATTTCATTGAATCTGTATACTGTTTTGGTAGTCTGGCCATTTTAATCATATTAATTCTGCCTATCCATGAGCATGGGAAGTCTTTCCATCTTCTGAGGTCTTCAATTTCTTTCTGTAGTTTCATTTTAGAGGTCACTATAGAAGCACACTTCTGAGTAACTGGTGGGACAAAGACTTAGAAAATGGCTTTCACTGAAAGATAACACAAGTATTGCAAGACTTGCCAGATGCAGATAGACCAGAGCAGTTTTGAGCCTTCAGCGTGCCTTTGACAAACCGTGTGGTGGGAGGAGGAGGGAGATGGTGCTTGGCCAGCCAGACAGGAGGGGAAGCCTCAAGGAGAGATTTGTTAGGCCAGAGGCTGATTCTGTGAAAACAGGAATTAAGTGAAAGATGTTAATGAGACTGAGAGAGAGAGAGAAGAGAGGGAGAGAGAGATGCTGACTGCAAGCCTTGATGAGCCATGCCAGGTATCTGTCGGTATTTAAAAACTCTGGATTTTAAATTTAAGCCTCACAGCATAGAAAGAAGAGCTGAACCAGTGGAACGCAATGCCAGGAGTATCCAGTATGTCCTCTAGCAAAGTCCTGTAGAAAACACTGGACTAGAAAAGAGTATTGGAAGATGTCCTCTTCGTGTTGTTCCATATTGGTTGCATGTCAGGAGGGTAACATTTTAGATCTTTGTGTTAAATAAAATACATCAAAATCAATTTCATCTTTTTTTTTTTTTTTTTTTGCTGCTGTTGCTGCTACAGCTGCTTCCCCCCCCCCCTTTTTCCTTTTTTTTTTTTTTTGGTACTGGGGATTGAACTTGGGGCACCTAACTTAACCACTGAGCCACATCCCCAGCCCTTTTTATTTTTAATTTTGAAACAGGGTCTCACTGAGTTGCTGAGGCTGGCTTTGAACTTGTGATCCTCCTGCCTTAGCTTCCCAAGCTGCTGGGATTACCAGCTTGCACCACCACACCCAACTTCTTTGACTTCTTAAATGTGGTGATTGAAAGTTTAAAATTATACCCATGGCTCACATTATGGTTTGCATCATATTTGGGGGGCAGGGATGGCACTGTTTGAGATCTTGACCCTTAGATTAAGAAAAGTTTTCTTAATTAGGACTGGAAAGTACTAACATACAGGAAAGGATGAATGGTTTGGTTTACATTGAAGTTGAACAGCTCTGGTCATCAGATGCTGCCTTTTAGAGAGAGAAGCAGCCCCTGGGGGGAGATACCCAGGCCCAGTACTCCCAGCAGCAGCCAGAGGCAGGAGCCAGTGCCTTGGGAAGTGGGAAGGGGCTTGAGCAGCCATTGAGGGGCCTTGCAGATGGCCCTGGCTGCATGGAGGGTGAGCCAGGGAAGCCTGGAGACACAAACCTCGTCCGCACATGCTGATGGCCGTCTGGTGTGGGTGGGGTGTGTGGGGAACCTTGTGGGAACAGCTGGTGCAAGGGCTGGGGAAATGGAGGGAGGAAGAGGGCCATCAGTTCCCAATCCTGCTAGCCTGAGGGTTAGCACCTCAGTGCATGTCCCTAAATGGTGGCCTAAGGGGCAGGGGCAGCGCTGCTCTCTGGAGGCCCTACTCACCTTGAGGCACACTAACAGGCCAGTGTCTGAGACCATGGGATGGCCCCTTCCTTGGCGATGGGAAGACAGTGGGACTGAGGAAGGAGAAAAGATGCTCAAGGAGCTTGGTTCAGTGCAGAGAAGGCCCTGAAGCCATAGGTAGCCCCCAGATGAATGTACCTGGACGTAACCATCACAAACCAGGCTTCTCTGGGAGAGGCTCCAGAAGCGGCCTTTGTGAGTGTGAGCGAGTCAGGACTTGCCCTTCCTCTCTGCCAGCTCAGTGGCGCCTGGCTCTGAGCTGTCCACAGGGCGGCAGTCTCCCTGCTGCCTGTTGGAGTCAGGGCTCCGCCCTGCGTTGCCAATTTTAACAGTTGTGTTGAACCCGCTTTGACTCAGAGATGGAAGTGCCGACAGCAGTTTCTAGAGCAGCCCAGCCTCTTCCTGAACTCCTGGTTTTGGTGTGATGTCTTATTATGCCCTGGAGTTCACGCCAGTCTTCGGGTTTCCCCAGCCTGGCAACAATCAGACGTACCTCACAGGTTCCAGGGCTTACCCTTCCCCAGTAGTGCCTTGTCCCTCTGACCTATATCCTATGTCTCTGTCCAGTACCAGAGTCCTTCTCTGCTCTTCTACTTGGGTGGCCAGAGGCTGCCAAGAAAGGACTCAGATTCATATCCCTACCTCTCATTCCCATCCAGCTACATGCTGGGTGTCATCCCAATGTAGTATTTGCCTGTAACAGCTCTTCTTTCTCCTGGGCTCCATGTGCTGGCCTTCCTCTGGGAAGCAAGGCCAGTTAGTGCTTGGGTTCTATGTCCCAGCGTTTCATTGGGGTTGGTGCACAGTGGATGAGTGCTCAGTGAGGATGGAGAACTACGTGGACATGGGCACTGATACCCCTGGCCTCACATGCCTTTCCCCAGTTCTGGCTGGCACCCCAGAGATGCAAAAAGAGCCCTTCCCATGTGCATAGCTTGCCTATAGCTCAGGACATCTGGTAGGAGGTTCTGCCTAGCCACTTGTTTGGAGGAGCTCCCCAGCATGTCCAGGGGAGCTGGGCAGGCTCTAGTAGCTAGACTTAGTGCACATGGCTCCTGGGTCTGGCCTTGGCAGTTGATTCCTGAGGCTGCCTTCTTCATGCATCCTTGTGAAGGAGAGGAGGGGTTGTAGAAATGGCCCTGGCAGGAACCCTCTGCAGAGGTTAAGCATGACTGGTGTCCCTGGGCACCAAAGAGACCACATTGTAAGAGGAGCTGCGGCCTGTAGCAGGCATGCTGTGCAAGAGCAGCTTGGGACCATGGCACCTCCCCACTGGCACTGCCCCTTGCCCTGCCCCTCCTGATCAGACACTTCCCTGTGGTCACCATGCTGGTGAGAGGGATGCAGACCTGCTTGGGCAGAGCAGACAAGCAATAATGCCACTCTGGCCACTTCCACCTCCCACACCCTGAGAGTCTGTCCAGTGTATGATGGGACAGGCCATGCCAGGTTCTGGCAGCAGCCGTGGCTGAAAGGGAGTCCCATCCAGAGTGCAGCGCCTGGCACAAGTCTCCCTTTACACAGTGTTCCCAGGACCCACCTCGCCTCCTGGGCCAGGCTTGGACACAGGTTTTCATTCATTCTGTTTTTCTTCTCCCTGGAAAGGGAGTGAGCAGGCGCATCTTTCACTCCCCCGAGTTGCCCCAGCCTGGAGCCTGGGCACTTGGTCCCGGCACTGTGGTCTGATGCTTGTGCATTCTGGGCTGGTCTGGAGGAAGGAAAATGGGGCTCCTCCTGGGTTTCCTCATTTCTTGATCCCTTCTCCTCTCCTGGGGTGGAGGTGGGTTATACATCTGCCCTGTCTCATCCTCCCTTCTTTAGCCAGGCACCAGACACCTGCTCCCACCTTAACCCCCCACCCTGTCCCGTGCTGAGTCCTCCAGTCCTGTCTGATGCAGGCATGTGCATAGCCAGGGGCCTCTGAGGACCCTAGTGGTTCCCTTTGTGGGAAACCTGCTGTGAGTCTGACTCTGCACAGCTTGAGTCCTGGGTGCTGTGGCCTGCCATTGTGTCAGCATCCCCTGTAGCAGAGTCCCTCCTGAGAGCAAAAGGCACAGCAAGGCGGGCAGTGCCTAGAACCTCTCTAGAAAGGTGCTCTTGGCCCACAACTCTGTGGCCGGGGCCAGCTGCCCATCTGAGCTTGAGGAGCCTTCCAGGTTTCCTGGCATCCAGAACTGCCCCAGGCTCGCTCATGGGACAGAGCTTCTGCTTGCCCGCCACCAACTTTGTCACCTGGGAGCACTGATAGCCCTGTCTATGTCCATATGGGTGCACCCATGTGTGCACCACTGCAGAGGGAGAAGCACTTCTCCCAGAATTGGCACCATCTCATTCATCCACAAGAAGCAGACTCTTTGGCTATTTCCAGAAACATGGAGGGCCTGGCCCTGGATGGTATCCTGGGTGTCTGGAGGGTGGTGACAGGAGTCTTGGAAGCACTGTTTTCTTTGTGTTGAAGTGGCTTGTGAGGAAGGAAGGAAGTGGCAGTGACCTCATCTGTGCGGCTGGCTCTGAGGACAGTGCAGGCAGGGTGGCGCCACTGGGTCTGGAGGATGTGTGACTGTGTTGGCGGTGTGAGATTCATCGCATGGTGTCCTTGGGTTCGGGAGAGCTTGTGTCAAGGTGTTCTGGCAGTGTGAGGCCCATCCCTGCCTCCTTCCTCCCTTCCAGGTGACTGCTCAGCTCTGCTTCCTCCCTCCCTGTCTCTCCGCCTCTGGCTCCCTCCCTCAGTTTGTTCCAGTGGAGACCCAGATTCAGCTCCAGGTTGCAGCTGGCCTGTGCTGCCTGTGCTGCCGCCAGGCCTCCTGAGCGGTGTGTTCTTTCCTTGTGCTTTTCTGTGGAGGAAGCCAGGTCATGCTCGTGTTTTGCCCCATTTGGACTGTGCTCTTTACCATGTTTCTGTCCCTGGACTTACAGTGGGCCTGTACTTTGACAAGACCCAGAGCCCTTCACAAGTGTGGGTACTTCCTCAGTATGAGATGGGCCACCTCTTTTGGGGACAATGTGAGTCGTTGCCCTCTGCCAGGACCATGGAGTCATTGGAACCTGCTCATGGTGGCATGACATTCTCCTTGTCTTTCTTCCTTATTAGCTGAAAGGTGTCTCTGAAAAGGAACTACTTCCTGCTGGCTGCTGGTTGACCCACAAAAATCAGGACAGGTGCTCGATCCTTTCCATTTTAGTTCACTGATCCCTGTGGTCCTCTAGAAGTACCTGATGAGCATTAGGGTGTGCATGTGCATTCATGGATTGGAGCTGTCCTGGTCAGCCAGTGAGCATGTTGTCCTGGCTAGGGCCCTGGCTTGCTGGGCCCTAGAACGGTTCTGTCATCTCTGCTATGACAGTGTGGCCCAGGTTTGTCTGTGCCCCTGCTGCCCTGTGTCTAGAACTGAGCTGTGCTGGTTGCTGGTCATGAGAAATGGTCTTAGTGTCTATGTTCCAGGTGCTGGGTGCCTGCTGCCTGGGGTGAACCACTGTTTCTAGGCCTATTTGTCAAACAGGGCTCATGGGACAGAGCTTCTGCTTGCCCAGTAAAAATATTGAGGTGCCATTCCTCATCCTCATCTTCCTCCTCTTTGGAAAAATGTCACCTCAGGCCATTTTTAAACTGAGTTAATTTTTGCTCTCGACTCTTGCGAGTTCCTCGTGTGTTTGGGTTTTGCCCCATGTATGGCTCTCAAGTCTCCCCATCCTTCTGCTCTCCTTTATGCCTGGGGCCTCAGCCTGCTTGTGCCTTCCCATTCCTCAGGTTTGGTGCTCATGTCCCCTTCCCAGAGAGGTTTCCTTGACTTTCCACTTCTGGTGGACACTCCTTCTGCCCTGGTCACCTCTCCCTGTCCCGCCCTTTTTTTGGCAGAGGCTCTACCACTGAGCGTTGTTTTTTTTTTTTTTTCCGGACAGGGTCTCACTGAGCTGTCCAGGCTGGCCTTGAACTTGCACTCCTAGTAGCTGAGATGGCAGGCATGTGTCATGGTGCCTGTCTCTCCACCTTTCCTTCACATGCTTTTCCATAGCAAGTATAAGCTGAAATCCACTGAGTTCTCCGTATGCTTTCTCTGCCCCGGGGAATGCCAGCTTTCTGGTGGCAGGACTGGATGCTTGGCCCAGGGTAGTGACATGCACTGGGACCTAGGGTGCGTTTCATGACTACCACAGCATGCCACACAGGTGCTGTACTGGGTCCTTCTCTGGTGTCTCCTGGCCCAGGCTCCCTGCTGCTGCCTGGAGTCTGTGAGGTGGCCCTGGCCAGGATGCTCCTTGCTGCCTGCATGCCAGCCTCGGCCTCAGTGCAGAGGCGCACCCACCCCAGTGCTCCTACTGGGGAAGTGGATGTCCATCACATGGGTTTTGAGTGAAGCGTGCAGCAGACAGATGGCAAGACAATGAGGCCTTGGGCCCATCATTAGACCTCCCTGAAAATGGGTACCCTGATGGGGGTGTGGGGTGATCTAAAGATGTGCTCCTGAATCAGTGAGACTTGGGAGGTGGAGGAGGGAGGTAAGCCAGAGGTGGAACTTCCCAAGACAAGTGAAGACCAAGTGTGGGGTGAGCCAGCCCTGTGCCTAGGGCCACAGGGTTCAGATGCCTCAGAAGGAGCTGAGGCAGCCACCTTCAGGGGCTCTGCTTGACCAGATTTGTATCTTCCCAGCATGTCTCCAGTACTGCTGGATCCCATAGCAGTGGAGCACACGGGCCCAGACCAGGGTGGCCTGTGCCCATGCGGGACCCACCAGGGAGAGGAGAAAACAAGGACCAGCCACTGTTCCTTTTTTGTCTGGGTGATGTAGCTGTGTGTAGGTGGGTTCCATCTCTCTAAGGGGGTGCTACTGACCACCCAGGCAGGTGTAAAGGGTAGCCACTACAGCCTGGCCACTTGAGTATGACTCCCTTTGTGTGGAGAGGCTATCCCTGCCACATTGCACTGTCGGTCAGTGAGAGAAGATGAGAAAAGGGTCACCGTGACTTGAGCAAGTGGAATGCCTCGAGAGGAGCTGGAGTGAGGTCTAGTACCATGCAGCCACTGCCACGAGGTGTTTGCACTGTGTGCCTGCATAACCTGGCTCTGGGTCTGCACCTCTGCCCCAGCAGTGGTGAAGGCCTAAGTGCTCACCTGGACTGATGGCTAGGGGATCAGCATTTCATTTCTGACTGTCCAGCAGGTACAAATGATATTGTCTTCTTTGGACTACTCTGGCCGTATTTGTTTTGACTCCCACCTGCAGTGCTGGAATTTTGTTTGAAGGTTTCCAGCAAACTGTGGCCATCCCTGCATCCCCAAACTTCCATCCCTCCTGGCTCTGTGCCTAGCATATTCTGGAATGGCATTAGGTTCCCTCCTCTGAAGGGGTACCCTGATTGTGCTCTATGGTTTACCTGAGTTCAAGGTCCCATATGTAGATAGCAACCCCATTCATAGTTTATCCACTGCTGCTCACTCACGCAGGAGCCCTGGGCTGGGGCCAGATCACTACCAGTACTGGGACCCCACGGCTGTCCACTGGAAGAGTCGGGCTTTGTGAATCACAGGCTGCTCAGTTGTCGTAGCATTTTGCACAGGGTATCCTGTCCAAGCAGTGGGAGGAAGGCAAGAGGGCCTGCACTAGCCCCTTGTCTCCAGCGTCCAGGTTTGCTGTGCCCTTCCTGTCATGTGCAGGACACACTGAGTTGCCACCCATACCCTGGGGTCTGGATTGAGAGCCCAGCTGGGTGCCAGGTCTGTGGTCCCTGGTCTCTGATACCACCTTGGAAATGGTGTGTCCGTTCTGAAACCTGGAGTCAGGACGTGAGTGTGGCCATGGCTTAGGATAGGCAATCTTCAACCTTCTGGGTTGGGGGAAGACCGTGGCCTTTGACTGCATAGGTACGTGCCATGGGAGGCTCCGCCTAGGGCCCACCTGCTGACTGGGAGTCGGGGCAGGTATGGAGCCTGCCTGCCACCTGCCCACCCGCCACATAGGCCCAAGAGTCCACCTGAGCTGGGACAGGACATCCTGCCCATGCCAACAGACTCGAGTCTGTGCTTCATGGGGCCCAACAGAGGTGCTGGATAAGGGGCTGCAGCCCAGGTTTCCTGCCATGGAGTGTGGCTTCCTCACTAGCTGCCTGCTGTGCAAGTGGAGAAGTGGTTGTGGGCGTCCGTTGGCAGTTGTATGGGACCTTGAGGGTGAGAACTAGTGGGCCCACATGGCTTCCGCTGCTCACATCACATGGTGCATCCTCTTTCTGTCCTGGGCAGAGGGTGGACTGCAGTGTATGGGACCTTCTCCTGGTCTGTCAGAAACTGCAGGAAAGAAGGAGGGAGAGAAGACAGCAGCCAGTGATTGAGGAAGCTGGAGAGCTGGATGTCCAGTGTGTGAAACGCAGACCCACTGGGCTGAGCCAGCAGAAGCCATCCGCTGCAGAACTATAGAATGAGCCCATGGTGCGTGTGGCCTGCGCCTCTGAGGAGCAGCTTGCTGGTGCTCTGGATGTAGATGTGAGAAGCAGGAGGACCCGACCTATGGACGAGTTTGAGTCAGTGGTTTGTCCTGGACACCAGGCATAGTGGGGGTCACCACCATGCAAATCAAACCTGGAGGATGTTCCACCTCCCCTGCCCACAGCCCTCCTACTTTTGGTCCTTAGGACCCTAGCTCCTGCATCTGCCCTCTAGTAAGAGAGTGGGGTCTGACATGGCGGGAGGGGACACGTCTCCTGCCCTGGAGCCAGATGGCCTCCTGTGAGGCCCCTTTGTACGAAGCGTGTCGGTCACATGGGTGGGCTGGGGATCAAGGTGTTTTGGGGAGTACCTGCACATGATAGAGTCTGAGCCAGCTGTAGGCACCAGAGGAATACAGAGCCATCTTTGGTCTACCCAGAACCTTTGGGCTGCGGAGCAACCTTGACAAGGAAGAAACACAGCTATCCAGAGTGTTGGGAGGGTGCTGGGCTCTGAAGATGGAGGAAGATGAAGTCAGGCACGCTTCCCAGCAGGTGGAGCAAGCGAGCAAAATTGGCAAGCAGGAATCCTGGAGAGCAAAGATGAGGCCAGGGGACTCGGCTGTCCTCTGCCAGTGGGCAGTCCAGAAAGAAGAGGTGCGAGGAGGGGGCACAGCAGTTCTCTAGAGTCACAGGAGGTGGCCCGCAGGTTGACTAGGCTACCCATCGTCCAGCACAGTGAAGGAAAGACACATAATCATGACATGGCAGGACACCAGGAGTGAAAAGGCATTCTGGGGGCTGGGGATGTGGCTCAAGCGGTAGCGCGCTCGCCTGGCATGCGTGCGGCCCGGGTTCGATCCTCAGCATCACATACAAACAAAGATGTTGTGTCCGCCGAATACTAGAAGAATAAATATTAAAAAAAAGAAAGAAAGAAAAAGCATTCTGAAAATTTCCATAGAGGAAAAACAAGATAGAACCAGGTCATATCTGCTTGAACAAGAGTAAGAATTCAAATTCCACCACGGAAACTGAAACAGCCTTTGACGTGCTGTCTGAGGAAGATTTCCAGCATTGACTTCAGTGGCCAATGCATGAGTTGTGAGGGTAAAATAAAAATACCTGCCTTGAGTCCCCTTCTGGAAGCTTCTGTGGAGGCCACTGTGGAGAGACAGAAGATCTAACGATGTGGAGAAGGAGGAACTCAGAGGCAGCTGGCAGCAGGGCGTGGCTTGCTGGGGTCTGCCTCTGGCCACCAGCAGTGAAGACTCTGAGATGAGACTTTTATTGTGGGATCACCCTGATAAACCATTGGGAAAATGCTAGGGGACTGTTGGAGCTTGTTTCAGAGGGAGGTCTCATCCTCGGGCACCTTGACTGGGGCTTGTCCTTGTAGCTTTAATTTTCCTGATGGTTGTGACCTGGCTCCAGGTTTCAGAAAGGCCGTGTTAAACTGTGTTCCCGTGAATACCACAGCTAGGCCTGTTGATGGCTGCCAGTGAAGTAACGGGTGCTCCCGAGGCTTTGCATCTTTCCTCTTTTTTTTTTTTAAAGAGAGAATTTTTTAATATTTATTTTTCAGTTTTCAGTGGACACAACATCTTTTATTTTATTTTTATGTGGTGCTGAGGATGGAACCCAGCGCCCCGCACATGCCAGGAGAGCCCGTTAACACTTGAGCCACATACCCAGCCCATGCATCCTTCCTCTTTACACACATAATGCGTGCCTTCAAAAGACATTTGGGGCGCTGGGGCCGGGGCTCAGTGGTGGAGCACCTGCCTAGCATGTGTGAGGCACTGGGTTCAATCCTCAGCACCACATAAGCAAATAAAGCTGTTGTGTTCATCTGTTACACACACACACACACACACACACACAGGACATTGGAGGAGAAAAAACAAGAGAAATGAAAGGAACTCACCCACACTCTTGTATTCCCTCATGAACCAGGCTCGGATGGGTGATGTGCCAGTGGGCCCAGGGGCTCCCCTGATGGGGGCAGGCTGCTGCAGCCTGGGTTGCCTCGCCTTGTCTTCCCAGCAGTCAGGCCCACTCTGGTCTTGGCAGTTTGGGGATTGGGTTGCAAAGGTGTGTGTGTGTGTGAGAGAGAGAGAGAGAGCAAGCTGCCGATTAAGATGTCATTACGGGCTGGGGATGTGGCTCAAGCGGTAGCGCGCTCGCCTGGCATGCGTGCGGCCGGGTTCGATCCTCGGCACCACATACAAAAAAAGCTGTTGTGTCCACCGAAAACTAAAAATAAATAAATATTAAAAATTCTCTCTCTCTCTTTAAAAAAAAAAAAAGATGTCATTTACACAGCCACAAAAACCCCCAGTTTCCAGACACAGTTCAGTAAGTGTGTGGGATTGTGCGAGCAACCCTGGAACATGTCCATCCCCCGTGAGTCTCTCACCTGCCCAGCACCACCTGGCAGCTCTCTGCACTCAGGGACAGCTGCTGTTCCTGTTGTGAGCCCAGGGCTCCTGTGCACACCACACCTGTCTTCTTACCCCCCTGAGCTGGCCATGAGTTGTAGGCCAGGGTAGGCTCCTCCTGCTTCAGAGCGCCACCCCTTGAGGTGGCCAGGGCAGGCTGCATGCTCTCTGGCTGTGGACACTTGAGTGTCCACTTCTCAGCTATACTGACCATAGTTCCTTCAGTCACCTGCTGGCAAATCCATTTCTCAAGAAATAGACATGTTTCCTTTTCTGGAGGGTTAACAGTGAGGAGGGGATTGCTAGGTGGCATGGTAAGTGTATGTCTGACTTTTTAGCAGACGACCAAAAGTTTTGCTAATTTTCAAGTCTATTTTAGGAAACAGGGATCAAATTTTATCTTTCAATTATAACAGCAAGCTTACTGGAATTTGGAACCAGGAAAAAAGACTACTATTGGCATTTTATTTCTAGGCCTTTTCATCTCTCTCTTCAGAATTAAACTATTATTTCCTTCTGATTACAGTGATGATGTATTTTTATGAGAAATTGCAGTAATCCATGCACATACAAAGAAAGTAAAACCTGTGTCAAATTTCATTATGCCTAGTGTGCATCATGGAAAATCCAACAAGCCATTGACCTTCAAGGAAAGCGAAGCCCACCTCCAGGCTCCCCACAGTGCCCTCCACTGTGCCCTCCAGGCCACCCGCACCCAGACCGTCCACACTGTGCTCTGTCTGGCCTGCTCCCTGTGGCCATGGGCCTTTACCTCAGCAAGGTCATCCTGTGCCTGGAGCTTCGTCCTCTCCTTCTTTATAGCCAGTCTCGGCTGCGTGTCTGTGATCAGTTGCGAAAGTTAGACTTTCCCACTGAAGGACCTTCAGTTCCTGCCTTCTGGAACATTCTGTGAGGCAGCCTTTGGGCAGGGTGCTACTACTTCTGTGCCTGCTGCTGTGGGAAGAGGTGACAGCCATCGTCTCTGGTTGTAGTGCTTTGGAGACCTCGGCCGCCTTTTCTTGTGCTCGTGGACCCTGTGGTTCTCCCTTCTGGGACCTTTTCTCCTTGCCCATTCATTACCCCTTTCCTGGGTGTGGTGGTCATTTCTCTGGTATTGATTCGCAGGTACCTTCTGTATATGAGGCACTCATTCACATGTGGGTTGCCCAGCTGCTGGCCTGGCCTGGTTCCCCAGGACCCAGCAGAAGAGAGCAGCCACACTTCCTGCTCCCACTGAGCCCACAGAACCCCAGGAGAGGGTGGGCAGATTGGCTGGAGGAATGGCAGGTGGAGATGAGGGGAGCGTTCTGGGATGAGGGCTGTTTGGAGGGTCGTGTGCACAGGTCATAGGCCTCGGTGGCCTTCCGGAGCCTGTGAACCATTAGAATGGATGGAGGCTGCTGGGGTTTAGTGTGCCTCCAAAGCTCACGGGAACTTGACCCCCAGTGTGGCAGGGCTGGGGGGTGGTCCTTAAAGAGGTGAGGGCTCTGCCCTCTGGGAGGGTTAATGGCATTATTGTAAGAGTGGGTTTGTCCTAACAGCAGCTCTGTCCCCTCCTGCTTCCTCTTGTTCTCCCTTGCCCTCATCCTTCTGCCCTGGGATGGGGAGCTCAGAGGCCCTCTCCAGGTGCTGGTGCCATGCTCCCAGCCTTCAGAACCAGAGGCTGAGTAAATCTGCTTGGTGTAAATTACCCAGCTCCTGGTGTTCTGTCATGGCAACAGAAAGTGGATCAAGATAGGCCCGGAGATTTGAGTCCAAAAGTGTCCTGAGCAAGCTTAGGCTGAGGGCTGGGGCTGGGCCAGGCTCAGTGAGGCAGCCATGCAGCTGACTTGCTATGCACTCACTGGGGTGCTGGGTCAGGCTCAGGCCCCTGGTGGGGCAGCAGATGGTGTTCTTTGGTCCCTTTTGTTTCTGTGGGTGCTTCGTGCTGAGCTTCTCTGCAAGCCCTGTCCTCTCGGTCACAGGGCCACCCGTTAGGAATCTAGAGGGTAGCTGCTGCGCCTCCTGCACTGCTTTCCCTTTGACTTTCTCTCACCCTTGGAATGTGTGGCCTGCGGGTTCTGACACCGTCCCTCCAACTTCAGAGGCAAAAGCAGCATTTCCAATTAGAGAGGACTTTGCCTTGGAGGGGCAGCTGTCTGGGCTCCCAGCTGGCTTGGCCAGCCTCCTGCCTGCTTGTCGGCCTCTTCTTCCTCTCTACAGCCTACCAGGCCTGGGGTCTACCCTGGCATGTCCCTCACCAGGCATCTACAGCAGGGCAAGGACAGTGCCAGGTGCTGACCAGTGATGTGGTTGGTATTGATCTGGGGCCTGCTCTGGCTGGTGACTCATCTTGCGGTGTCACAGCCCTGGCACACTCCTGGCTGTGGTGAGACAAACCTGTGCTTTGCAGGCGTGCACGAGAGGCTGCCCTGCCAGGGCTGTGCCTCCTGTGTTCCTGAGACCAGGCTGTAGTTCTGCAGAAGTGGCCCTGGTTTCTTCCCTGACCTGTGGCAGATGGCATTCCTAGACCCTTGACCCTCTGTGGGGAGCTCTGTGTGGAGACCTCTCCAGCCCTCTTGGCAGAACACCCTGTCCTTTCCCACTGGCGTCTCCATGAGAGGTTCTTTCATTGATTTCCAGTTTTTCTCTTAGATCACTTTCCATACGGCTGCTGTGGGAGACCCTTGTCTAGCTCATGACATGGAGGGTGGCACTGAGAGGCCTCGCAGCCCAGCCCGTGGGTGGGCCAGCTCCTGTGAGCTCTGCTCCATTGTGTTGTCCTCACAGCCTCTGCCTCCCACCCATGTGAGGCTCCAGTCCTGTGGGACTGGCCTGGGATAAATTTTGCAGCTGAGGTTTTTATACCAGTCAGGCAGGGCAGGGTGGCTTGGCAGAGCCTGCCATTGCCCTTTCCTCTGCCTGAGCAGCTTGGTGAAGCAGGGTGGTGGGGTTGATGACAGACAGGGTCACAAAGTCCCCTGCTGCCGTGGACCTGCCTCGGAGCCCTGTGAACTCCCAAGCCTAGTGAGCACTGTGCTTGTTTGACCTCCACATGTGTGACCCACCTGGGACTCTATGCAGGTGAGTGTGGGGCTCATGCTCCACCTCCCTGGCACATGGATGTGTCTCGACCATGAAAGTGAACCCCCACTCACATCTCCTTGCTCATCCTGGAAGAACCTAAGGTTATGGGAGGGAAGGGGTACTGAGGCCCCTGGACCCCGCTGCTTCTTCTGCAGTCCTCCTCTGGAGCCAGGCAAAGAAGACTAGGTAAGCTGCAATAGCTGCCTTAATAATTTGGAGTTTGACTTGACATGAACCCCAGACAGAAGGCCTGGTGTGGGGTGCTTGTGCATTTCTCTGACTTCTAAATTTGTGCTGAAATTCTGGTTCTGGCCCTGATGTGGACTGCAGCCCATCTCCCTCTGCCCATTCAGTGTTGCCAGACAGCTCTTTCTGCACAGCTTCAGCCTGCTCACCCTCACCTCAGCCAGACAGTGGGTGTCCAGCCTGGCCTTTGCAAGGCCTGGGCTTGCTGCCTAAGGATCTTCCCTGACTTCCTGCATACTGCGGCTGTGTGGTAGGAGTGTTGTACCAGTGGGCAGGGCATGCAGGGGGCTCCTGTGTGCCTGCTGTTACCTTGGGTGCCCTGGCTCATTGCCTTTCCACATTCTGCATCTGTATAGCCTGCCCAGCTCCTGGGGAGACAGCTGTGGAGGATAGGCCCCTTGCAACTTGAAAGAGAGGGTATTACTATCCCTGTCTTCCTTGGGGTCTACGTACGAGGGAAGCAGGTGTTGTGTTTCAGGTGTTGTTGGCTGCTGTGGGAGCAGTGGTGGGCTTAGGAGTAAAGTTCACGACAGTATTTTCTTCTCTGTTCCTTCCTCTCTGGCCCTCAGTGTAGGAGAGAAGGAGGTGGATGCCTCCCTTCCACATGTATCTTTCCCCTGGTGGCCAAGGGCAAAGCCTCCAGTGCCAATTGCCTGCACAGAGGGTCAGATAGTGTGCAGCAACCTGTGGACTCGGGGGCTGGGAACCTGCCCACTGCCCAGCTCTCAGCAGACATGTTTTCCTCTGGATTCAGGATGCTGAAGGACGGTTGAGTCCTCAGGTGCTGTCCATGACTCCAGCCTGGTCTTGCTTGTGTGGCAGCTCTGTTTTTTTTTTTTTTTTTTTTTGTCTCTGTGGTCCACATGGAGACCCATGTGGCATTGACTGCCTTGACGCTGGCAAGCAAAAGGGGCCTTTCTCAGGTCATCCAGGCCATTTCCATTAATGGAGTAGTGGCATTTCATCTTCAGGGCAGAGCCTGCCTGAAGTTACTGGGTGTCTGGGGAGCCTGGGGCCTGTCCCTGGCAACTTCCATTCTGTCTGAAGACAGAGCAGAGCTATTGGTTGTTGTAAAATCACCCATGTACAAAGCAATTGAGAGGGGCTGGGGCTGGGGCTCAGTGGTGGAGCACTTGCCCAGCATGTGTGAGGCACTGGGTTCGAGCCTCAGCACCACATAAAGTGAATAAACAAAATAAAGGTCCATCCTTAACTAAAATAAATAAATAAATATAAAACAATTGAGAAAGTAACAAACCCTGTAACCGTGTCCAGTGTAAATACGAAACCTCACAAATTTAGTTGTCACCCTCTTCTTGTTCATGTTTTGGAACATTCTATTTTGTGTAGGACCAAGCACACACAGGAGAGCTGTTCTCAGTGTGCCTGTCTGTGGTTCTCACCAGTGAACACACAGCACCCATGGCAGAAGACCAGCCACACCCATGACCCTTCTCAGCCCCAGAGGTGCTGGCTCTGTTGGTCCAGTGCCAGGGACTGCCTTGCCTGTTGGGGACTTTGCATGGATGCTCAGCATTGCCTCTACTCCCGTGGTCCCCAGGCTCTCCCTGGTGGCAGGTGCAGTCAGGCTTCTTGAGTGGGGTGCTCTGTGCATGTGACTTGGCTGACTTAAGAGTCATCACCTGTGTTTAGTAAGCTTGGGCACGGTAGGCCTTCTGCCTTGGCGCGTTCTGACAGACGTGTAGCCGCGTGCCCCCTCTGCAGTCACTGTGTGGCACGTCAGTCCCACGTTCCACTCCCGGTGCCACCCTTTTGCTCTCCAGCAGTGCTGTTTTGTTCCTGCTGGGATTGCAGTGAGAGGGACTGGCAGAGGACCTCCTTCTGTGTCCGTCTTCTTAGCATGCTGCAGTTGGCGTTGGTCACCGCTGTGGTTGGTGCTGTGTTTATGGAGAAGTGGTCTCTTTATGGATGAGAGGCCGTTTGTTCACCTTTCACCTGTCAAAGGACTTCAGGTGGTTTCCAGCTTTCAAGGAAGGAGAGTGAAGCTGCCAGGAGCTCTCAGGGTCCAATCTGTGTGTGTGTCTCTCTCGAACTGGAGTGGACTCAATGGGGCCACGGGGGTGTGGGAACCGTTGGCATCTTGTTCTGGGGATTGAACCGGGAGTGCTCTACCACTGAGCTGTATTCCCAGGCCTTTTTATTTATTTTGAGATGGGGTCTCATTAATTTGCCAAGACTGGCCTTGAATTTTCCATCTTCCTGCCTCAGCCTCCCGAATCTCTGGGATGACAGGCGTGGCTACCACGCCCAGCCCTTAGCAACTCTGACCTGCTGTTCCATAGCACGTGAGCCTCAACTTCTCGAACCCCGGCCCTGGTGACTGTCCCTCTTGATTCTGTGTCCAGAGTGTGAGTGCTGTCACTGAAGTTTTAACTTGTGTTTCCTGATGACTGATGATGTAAGACACCTTGTCATGTGCTTCTTAGCCATTCTTCCACCTTTGGAGAAATCTCCATTAAAAAGCTTTTGCCTACTTTTATACTGGGCTTGTAATCTTAGTCTTGACTTTGGCAGTTCTTTATCTGTTGTGGATATGTCTTTTATCAGCTATGTTTTTTGCAAATTTCTTCTAATTTGTGGTTCTTCTACTTAATGGTGTCTTGAAGCACAAATGTTCTGGGCTTCAATGAAGCCCAGCTTACCAGTTTTCCTGGCAAGGGCTGTGCTTTGGTGACTTGCTCCCCTGTGTACAGGACTGAGCTCTTAGGCTTCCTGTTCCTGGGCTGAGTCTCCTCTCCCCATGTTCCCTTTCTGCCTGTCTACAACTGTTCCTAGCACTGGGCACTTTCTACTGTGGCGGGCAGGCTTGGGAGAGCTGAAGCTGGACTGTAGCGCCCACTCATCCTGAGCTTAACATTTTAGGCATCCAGTTGTTTCATGGGCTCTGCTTTGGGGTTTTCTGCATCCATGCTCTGAAACTTCCTCTTTTTACCCTCTTGGACCTTGATGCTTTAGCAATGGAAGCATGTTGAGCTGCAAGAAGCCACATTGGGGCCTCTTTCTGAATATGTGGATCTGGGGCTCACCCAGCCATTTGGAAACTGTCTGTTGTGCCAGTTTAACAAAAATGAAAGGAGAGCAGTCCAATGGAGGTTGGTCTTTGAGGCTGGCAGTAATGAGCCCTCTTCTGGGAAGGCTGTCAGTGGCCTGGACACTCGTGTGGGTGAAGAGCTGAAGTCAGGAGCACACTGGAGCACTGGAAGTGGGCCATCAGAGTGTCTCAGCTCCTCTGCTCAGCCACCCACTCATCCCCTGCATTCCCAGGATTGCTGTAGGTGCTGGGAATGCTGAGAAGGAAGCAGACTTCTGGTAGGGTGATGGGGCGGGGCCAGCAGCACACAGAAGCTCCTTTGCAGGTGGCTGTGTTGTGAAGAGAAGTGCGGAAGGCACCGGCCAGCATGTCAGCAGATCCTCCAGGCCCAGGCAGGGAGGCCTGCATGCTACCACTTGCCCAGGCCTTGGGGTCTCGGGCTGAGGAGGCAGGGAAAGAGCATTAGAAAGAACAAACAACACACAGTGGGCACAGAGAATACATTATCCCCACAAACACACACAGCTTAGCAGTGTGCTGGCCCATAAGTGTCCACACAAGGCTGAGCAGTGGAGATACTGTTCTGGGAGGCTTATTGGTGAGAAAAATTACAAATTGGGGTGGATTACGAGCTGGAGAACGCCTTACCCACTTGTTGAGGTTCCTTTCTGTTCATGCACTGTTTGTGGTGTCTCCCGCTGTGCCCCATGCTGATGATGAGGACCTTGGCGGCATTGGGGCCTGCTTGTTGTGGACCTTTCTCACCACCTCTCCGTCATGTGTACTGTGTGCTGTCAGCATCTGGAGAGTCAGGAGGAGCCACTGAGACGGTAAACAGAAGGGCACTGTGCATGTAATTCTGATGTGTAGATGTCCCATGCCTTGGCTTCTCCTAGGTGCCAGCATCATGCCAGCTGCTACCTATTTAAAATGAAAAAAAGGATTATGGCCCTGTCTCCCAGGGTCTGCAATCCAAGACCTCAGGGGTCTAGAGCCCTCCAGCTCTGGGAGTCTGTCTTGGCTAGGTCTGGAAGCACCGTTGACAGTGCCCGATTGAGCATCTGTTAGCAATAACCAGGCAGGTCGAGGGCTGTAGGTATAGGCTGCCCTGGGGCTTGCTCTTCTGTGTGCCCCTGTGCCTTCTTTGGGGGCAGGCCTTGGTCAGATGCTGGGCAGACCTCTCGTTTGCCCTGTTTGGTTCCTTTCTGGGAGTCTTTCTTGTTTTGTGTTTTGGTGGTGCTGGGGATTGAACTCAGGGTCTTGTTCATGTAAGGCAACCTCCCTACCAACTGAGCTATATCCCCAGCCCCTTTTCTGGGAGTCTTGCTGAGTCCTCTCCTGGCTCTCCTAGCTTCAGAAGCCACTTGGGACCCGGAACAACATTCACAGACATGCATGTCTGTTTCTGAAATGCATGTTTGTGTTTCTTTGAGTGAAGAAACAAGAGGAGAACAGCTTCAAAACTCAAATTAAAGTCTAGCTGCCCTCCGCCGTCTTTCAGTTGTTTTTGATGCATTTCTCCTGCCAGGCTGGGCTTGAGAGGAAGGCAGCCTGAGTGTGAGTGCCACGCTCCCCTCACTGCCAGGGGTTCTGTGCGAGGCCCACTCCCGGCTCAGGTTGGGGACCAGAGCATCTGTGGCAGACAGTCACTTGCTGCCCAGCACATGCAGGGTCCCAGGGAGCCAACTTCTTTGCTTCTCCTGGCGTGTCAGCCCATGGTCCACATAGTCATCAGACTGGAGAAGCCACTTGGTGTTGCACCTGATCCTCACACCCAGGGCATACTCATCCTGCCTGCTCTCACTGAGCTGCTGTGGGGCTGGCATGTGGTCAAGGAGCAGGGTTTGGGTCTGGCCCAGGTACTGTGCAGACAACACCCCTTGGCCCAGTGAGGGTGGACGCTCCATGGCCTGCAGGATAGGGGCCAGGAGGTGTTCTGGGGTCCCAGGTTGCTGCTGTGGTCATCCTGGACCAGTTCTCTGCTGCCTCCACCCCTCTGCACTCTCAGGCTGCCTGTGCTTCCTAACGGGAGCTGTGGGACAGAATTCACAGCGGAGTGTCCTGTTACTGCCCAGGGTCCTTCAGTGCCATCTGTTCACAGCCCCGGGGGCAACTGGATGAATAGGTACTGGGAGCCTCAGGCTGTGGAGCACCCTGTGTATAGGTGCTGTTTGGGGCCTCTGAGGCCAGGTGGGCTTCGGAAAGCTGCCTTCCCTCTGACTGGAAGGGCACAGCCCATCGTGGTGATGGCTGGCCTCCTGGGCAACTGAGAAAGGGCCATGGGGTCCTCTGGGGTTGAGCAGCAAAAGACTTTGCCCACCTCCACCTGCTGCCCTCTGGATCCTGGGTGCCCAGGTGCGCTAGGCGAACTCCTCCCTCCAGGAACGCCTGCTCCCAGCAGTGGGCGGTGCTCTTCTCCACCCAGCTGTCTGACTACTCTGACTCTTGATAACTCAGGAAGGCAGGGAGAGCTTCCCGTGCTGAGCTGGGGTCAGTGGTCACCCTGGAGTTCTTCCTGAGAGCACTCTTCCCAGCCATGCGGCCTGCGAGGAGCAGCTCCTACAGCCTGGCTAGGTGCGTTCCTCATGAGGCCAGCCTTCTACCCCTTCCAGTGCCAGCTAGGAGCTCGGGGCCTGTGGGTGCAGTACTAATTGGAATATAGGCAAGGTTAGTGGATTTGGCTGGCATGTCATTGGGGGGCACATGGGCTTTGTGTCAGTGACAGCAGGGCTCTGAAGTGGCTACTTTGACACATGGTCTGGGCTTCTTGGGTTGGGTAGCTCTGGTGTCCTGGGAGCTTGTCCAGTGGTACAGGCCACATAGAGTTGGGTGGTGGTGCTCCTGGGTGAGGGCTGCTTAGGCACCAGCCATCCTGGAAGCTGCACTGGGGCTACCTGAGGAGAGGAACCCCAAACCTGAGGAAGGAGCAGTCTGGGAGCGTCAGTCTGCTGCCTGGTGACTGAGGGGCTGCCCATCTCCAACTCTAGGAGGGCTAGGGTTGAGGTGTAGGCTTAATGCTTCCCCATGGAGGTGAGCAGGCATCACGTGTGGTGAGCATCTCCAGTGTGGTCATGAAGGCCACCTAAGTGGGGCGGTCAGGAACTTGACTCCAGCTCTGTCAGGCTCATGTCTAAGTATCTGCAGATCCAGCTGCCTATCTGTCCACCACCCCAAACTGCTGTCCTACCTTCTAGTACCTTTCCTGCCCCCTGGCCTATGTGATCTCAGATCTCCTAATAAGTCCTGCCAGGGGCTTCCCATGTTCTTGGATGTGGTCCAGACCTCACCTGGCCCTGCCCACACCACTCTCCAGGTGGACCAGGCTCTCTAGGTTCCTCCTGTGTTCCATACCCCCCTTCTAGCTGTGCACAGAGCCCACCTCTTCCCAGCCTGAGCCCACCCCTCAGGGCTCTCCGGCCCCCAGTCCTGCCTCGCCTTCCTCTTCCCACAGCCTGAAGTGGTTGACATCACCGTTGAGCCCTGGCATTACCAGTCCTAGGTTGTGGTTGTGGTGGGCTCTCAGTGAGGAGAGGGCACAGAGGGTGGAGGGCCGAGTGGCCCCCGCATGGCATTCCACTGCAGCCACGCGAGGCTCCCAGGGCAGACCAGGCGTGGAGTGGCTCTGGCCCGGTGCCCAACTCAAGCTGTGGGGAGCCCTGGCAGCCATATGCTCTTCTTGGTACACTGGTACACTCAGGGTGCCAGGGGCTGCTGGTGGTCCCACCTGTGGGGCACCCTTGGCCTGGCCACGCTAGTGCTGTCTGTGGCAGGTGCCTGTCTGGGAATGTGTCAGTGGCTTTCCAAGTTAAAGGCCTGTAAAGCCTGAGGCTGTGCCTGGTCAGTGCAAGGCTATCACTCCCCCCCCCCCCAGTGGCTAGCAGGTCACTCCTTAGATTGGGGGTCTGCAGGACCCTGGGAGGCTCCTTCAGTAGATGGGAACTGACCCTGGGCCTGATAGGCAGGCCTTCCCCTCTGGGAGTGCCCCCATTCATGGTATTGGGGGCTAGAGGAAAGTGGGGCTATGGACTGGGCCTTCCTTGCCTAGGGCTGAATGGGCCCCAGTTGGCCTGGCTGTGTGCAGCCTGTGTCTTGCTGGGCCTGAGGACAGCCCGGCAGCAGAGCCCTAGAGCCTGTTTTCCAATTGGTTCCATCACAAAGGCATGTTCATGTCTCTCCCCCTGGCCTGCTTCTCTTCTTCAACAAGCACCTCTTTGGTGCCACTATGGGGTGAAACACAACACGTGGCACCAGTCCTGGCAGTGAAGTCCGAGAAAGCTGCCAAGGCAGGCCCAAGGCCCTCCCTCCTGGGGCTCTCGGTGCAGCAGGGCAGCCTTGTAGCAGGTGAGATCCCGCTTTACAGACCTTCCCCTGTCCCTGTGTCTTGCTGCAGCCATGGGAGCCATGCCCAGTCCCAAGGGGACCAGAGGTGTGTGCTTCTGAAGGTCAACTTTCCCCACATGCCAGAATGGCCACTCAGAGTGTGGTCTGCATGGGAAGTTTGAGCCCCTGGTGAGCCCGTGGCAGTAGGTCCACAGAGGTCACTGCTTGGAGGAAGGCCTGCCCTCCCCTGTGTTCCTGGTCTTGGCCAACCTGTAATTAGAGTCTGCAGCTCCTGGCTTGACCATCTCGGCCTCGGAGGCACCTATGGCACTGCCCTACGTGCCATTAGGGAACCAAAGGGACAGAATATGGGATTGGTTCAGGCCCTGTAGGACTGGGGAAGATGTTGAAAGTGGGAAGACAGGTTTTGGTTCACTTGATTGTGGTTTGACTTTCTCATCACCCACCCATAACTTTGTGCTTAAAGGGCTAATTTCTGGCCTTGATACTAATTTCCTGTTTTGAGTGCTGGGAGTACCATGGGCATGAGAGCCCTTCCTAGAGCTCTCCATCCTAACAGGACAACATGCCAGTCTGTGGAGTGGAGGGTGAAGGGCAGGATGGGGTGGAGGTCCCCTGGGGGATTGCTTCTGAGCCAGAGACCTGCAGGACTGAGCCACAGGTTGTGGGATATTACAGAGGTAGGGACCTAAAGGGCAGTTGAGGCCACTGATAGGACTTGAGCTTATTCTCTGCAAGATCTGGGGGCCATGGAGGATTCTGAGCAGAAGGATGGGATTGATTAAGTGCAAGGATCATGCCCACAACCCTGAAGAGAGGAAGGAGGGGAACCTTCCTACTGCACTGATGACTGAGAGCTCACAGGTGCCTGGCTCAGGGACATGGGGGAGAGATTGATCCTGGTGTGCTTTGTTGACCGTACCATCAGGGTCCCTCAATTGTTGGGATGTGGAGCCCATGAAAGGCACCAGGGAGGACTCCTGAGCAACTGGGAGGACAGAGCAGGTCTCTGGTCTGGAGGGGATGGCCACATGTGAGCAGCCAGTGGATACCTCGCAGGGCATCATGGGGGTCACGTAGGGGCTCAGTGAGGAGGGCCTATGGAATGGCTTTTCTTTTAAATCTCCACTGGGTTTCCTTGATATTCAGCGAACATCCCATGTGGACCTCCAGGGTGTCCTGGTCTTCCAGGTGGCTCTGCTCTCCTTAGCAGCTCTCTACGCTGCAGGTGGTACTTGGCTGAAGACTTGGTGGGTTCTTGGCAGCTCACTCTCAGGAGAAGAGAAGGCCCTGAGACCTCTAGCACTGTGCCCTCCCCAGACCTCCAGTTTGTCTCCCAGCTCGGGCACACTGGACTCCATGGGGTATCCCTGCTGTGCAGGCTCCATCAGGCAGGAGATGGGGTACAGGGGACACCGTGTGGTTCCTTTTTGTGGGGGCCATTGTCCCTTGTTGTCTGATGTTCATCAAGGGTCTTGAGGACCGTCATTTCACATTTTACCCACTGGAATGGAGTGCTGTTTCAGGTGGAAGATTAATCCTGGTCCCTGTGGCTCCAATGGCCGCAAATGGGCCACTCTTTTTTTTTTTTTTTGAGAGAAAGAGAGAGAGAATATCTTTTTTATAGATGGACACAACACAATGCCTTTATTTTTATGTGGTGCTGAGAATCGAACCCGGGTCCCGCCCTGCTAGGCCAGCGCTCTACCGCTGAGCCATGATCCCAGCCCCAGTGGCCACTCTTTTGTTCCATTGAAAGGTGTGTTCACTCCATAACTGCTCGATTCACTAAGCTGTTCTTGTCACTCACTTGGTTTGGAATCTGCCTCCATCCCTGTCCCACCCAAGTTCTAGTCACACCTGGCCCTTTAGCCCTGAGACGGCAAGGCCAGGTACCTTGCAGGTGGGGTGCCACAGATATTACTCGCCTTCTGTGACATGTGAACGTGGGCTGGGGCCTCCTCGGACCAGTTTCCCTTTACTCCCTCCGAGGTAATCCCATGTAGAGGTGTTGGAGTCCTTGCTGTGCAGCTGCACCCAGTTTTGTGCCCACAGACCATGCTGCTGGAGCTACTGGGCCAGGCTGGCTCCTTTGTTGCTCCTCGAGCAGGCCTGCACCACTGCCTAGGAGCAAGACTCAAGCCAGAGCTGTCCTTTCCAGGCCCCGCTGATGCCAGGTGGGAGGGAGGCGGGGACCCACACAGGCTGGGTGGAGACACACAGCTTGACCTCGGGATCTTTACAGTTGATCACATCCTTCTTGCCTGGAGGTTACACGTGATTCTGTAGGCATTGCCACAGTCATCGGCAGTCATGATCTAGACTTTCTCTTAAAAATGGACGGGAGGTGCGGCGAACTCTCACTTCAAGTGCTCTGTTGGCCCTCCTGCCAGATCTTCAGACCATTTGCATTCTTATCTTCCTGGGTGCCAGGGAAGTGGAACCTGCTCCTTGTCACCTGAGTGCCCCTCATGCCCCAGGCTTCACACCCAGCAAGAGCTCCTGGGAGAGGGAAGAAGGGAAGCTTCCCGAGAACATTGACAGCTTTCTGAGGGCTCGCTGGACAGTAGGCAGGGAGCTGGTCAGGCTGGCTTGGACTTGCTGTTGTAGCTTGTTATTCCACTCAAGGTCAGGTATGCCCAGCCTTCCTGGACACCAGCTGCTGCGTGCTAAGCAACACAGAGAAAGCCTGTCCTCTGTGGACAGAAAGCTGTGGTGTGCTCGTGAGGGCTGTCTGGGCCAGCTGCCCTTTGCATGGGTTTTGGTCCTGCTGTTCCTAGCTGCCTGGTTTCCAGGGGGTAGGGGAAGAAGAGTCACTAGGGGTTTCTACAGAGGGTCATGGGTGCTGTGGTGGTCACCATCACCCCTCCTCCTGGAGTCTGGTTGGCCATAGACACCCGGGCCTCTGCAGAGAATGGATACTGTTACTGGTTGGTGGCTGTGTCCCCAAAACCAGGCATGGGACTGGGAGCCACCCAGGGCAAGCTGTGTGCACACTCAGGAGAGTGGTAGCCCTGAGGTGCTGTGCCACAGCCATCATTGGGAATAGGCCATGTCTGCACTGCGGCCCCGTCATAGTGCTCACCTGGCTGCCTCTGGGTGCCCCACGCGTCTGCCTTGGGGTGGGACTCTGAGTCACCCAGCTTTGGTAGCTCTGGCTATTAAGGGAAATTGCCACTGAGGATGAGCCAGGAGAGGGTGGTCAGGGAGGCCTCTCTGAAGGGGCTCTTGCTGAGTGTTCCCTCCATGGGGGCAGGTGATGGTGTGTGCCATTTTCGGGGCATGCCTAGCACCTTTGCTGGTTCTCCCCACCCACGTTGTTTTGAAATTTGAGATTCTAGTTGTGCCTGGCTTCCTTGGTACGCATCTCCACTTGTGTGTGGAGGCAGAGGTGCTTTTCCTCGCTGAAGTGGCACTTCCTGATGGACCTGGGGTATCCAACACGGTCCACATGTCTGCAGTTTCCTGACTCTTGCAGTGTGTTCAGACAAGGTTCATGCACTGCAGCCGGTTGATGGGCTTTGGGAATCTGTTTTTTAGCGTTACATTTTCAAGTAATTATAAACTCACAAGAACTTGCATCAGCCCAGAGAACCCAGCACCTCCTCAGCTAGCCCCCTGAGGTCCCAGCATCGTGCCAACTGGAGTGGAGTATCGGACTAGCAGGTGAGGTTGGCATGGTGGTGTTGGCCAGGCTGCGGGCTTTGTCCCTTGCAGTCTCAGTCCACAGTCTCTGCCCTGCTCTTGTCTTTTCTGCATTTGCTTTGTGGGAAGACCAGCTTGCCTTGCCTGTGGGAACCCAGCCTGTCCCTGCTGGTGGGTGCCCGGATCTGATGCATCGTTGATGTCCAGGTTCTTTTCTGGAGGCAGGGCAGCTCCCTGGGTGATGGTGTCCTCCCAGCAGGAGTATGTGAACATCTGGTGACTTCTGTGGCATTTACAGCTTCTGTTGTCCTCTGCCTGAAACCTTTCTCATTATTCTCATTAGGCCACTGGTGCCATCACTAAGGCTGACCCCTGGCTGTGATACCTATAAGCTCCAACCCTGATCACCTTCCAGAGGCTGTACCTGCTATGCCATTACACCTGGGCTTTGGGCTTCAGCGTAGGAAATCAGGGGTCAGGGCCAATGTCATTCTGTGGCAGTAGTTTCTCAAGCAAAGCACGCCAAGGCCTCTGGAAAGTGTGGTTTCCTCTGCCTAGTTGAGTGGTCTGTTTGTCAAAGGTCTAAATAAAATACAAAAATGGGCTGGGGATGTGGCTCAGTAGTTAAGCATCTCTGGATTCAATCCTTGGTTACACCCTGCCGAGGCGCCCCCCCCCCCCCCCCCCCCGCTGCCCAAAAGAATTTTTTTCCCAAGAGTTGGTATTCATGGAGACTGGACTCCACTGTCCAGTGGTTTGACAGTATGGGTTACTGGCGTTTGATGTGTGGCTTTTCAAGCCTGCTCTCTCCCCTTCCTTTATGTAGACTTCTAGTTTTTAAACGCTTGGCATTGAGGACAAAGGATGACAGTCACAGGTTGCAAGCCTTGCTCTGTGATTCTCGTGACTGGGTTCTCCTGCAACCATGCCTGGGAGATACAGGTGTCCCTTCACCCCCAAAGCCTCTGAGAACCTTCAGCTTGGCCTGGGGTCTTCCTGCCCTGCTCTCTGGAGGGGTGGCCTGTGCTGGAGGCCCTGCTCTTGCTGCTGGTGCCTCCAGTCCACATGATGTCTGTGGGGTTGAGCCATGGAGTGTGCTGTCCAAGTGGTGGTCACCCTGTGAAGTATCACAGCCTGTCCAGCCATCCCCGGCCTCAGACTTCTGGGGTGCTTTATTTCTGGTGCTGTGTGGTTAGTGCTGTGAGTCTCTGTAGATGGATGTTTCCTTTCTCTGGTAGGTGCTTAGCCTTGGAGTCTCTGGTTTGCAGAGGCATGTTTAACTTTAAAAGAGGCTTCCAGCTAGATCCCAAAATAGTCGTGCCATGTCCTGCTCCTGCCAGCACTGTGTGAGCGCTGTGGTTGCTCTGCCTCTCGCTGAGGTCAGGTATTCCAGGTCTGTTTGGCTCCTGCTGTCCTGTAAGCCTCCAGTGGCATCTCATGGCGGGGGAGGGGAACTTGCGTTTCCCCAATACCCAACTGCAGAGCACTCCAACTCTGCCAGTGTCTTTGTAAGTGTCTTTTTGATCTTTTGTCCTTGAAATTGGGCTTTTTATCATTGAGTTGTGGACTGCTTTACGTAGTCTAGATAGAACTTGTTAGATACATACCATTTGTGGCTTGCCCGTGAGTGTTTTTAAGTGTTGGAGTAAGGCTGTTTATTTGCTTATTTATTTGTGGTGCTGGGGGTAGAGCACAGGCCTCGGCATGCTGGTCAAGGGCTCTCCCCTGACCTATATCCCAGCTCTTGCCTATTCATTTTTTAATGGTGATTTGAATAGAAATGTGTGTGTGTAAATCTTAGTGAAGTGTACCCCACCCATGTTTTCTTTGTGGTCAGTGCTGTTGAAACTCCACAAGACTTCACCCACTCTGAGCTGCAACACGGGCTCCGGCCCGTGTGTGTGTGTAAGGCAGGGCTGGAGGGTGTTGGTTAGGCCTGGTGGTACTCAGTTTTCTCAGCACTCTTATTAAAAAAAGACACTTTCTCTTCCGATGGAGTGATTCCACCCTCTGTTAGAGTCCAGTTCAGCACACAAGTGTGATCTGTTCTGAAGCGATATTCTGCTAATCCATCTGTGTTGGTGTCAGTAGCACAGGGTTTTTGATGTGATAGTCGTAGATGGGTCTTAAAATGGGTGTGAGACCTTCTGTGTGGCTTCCCTTTGCTAGAATTGTTGATTACTCTGGGTCCATTTACATTTCCATGTGTACTGCAGAATCCTGTTAATTTCTAAAAAATTTAAAATAAATTGTGTTGGATTTTGGTAGGGTTGTGCTGAGTCTGTTGGATTAGGAAAATTGACATCTTAACAATATTGAGTCTTCCAATCTGTGACAATGGTATTTTTGTTTATTACTTAGGTCTTTAATTTCTGTGTTGCTTTGTACTTTCAATGAGAGCTTTGTACAGTTTTTGTTGAAATTGCTCTTATATTAGAAAGTTCAGTTGTAAATAAGAATCTTGTAAGCTTTCTTCTGTTTGCTGCTGCTAGGAGCCCCTGGCCTGGCTTCCTGTGGGTTAGCTAAATGTCCTGGGCAGCTCCAGCAGGTGCATGTGCAAGGGGGCAGGAGCCTTGCCTGACCCAAGGGAGTTCCCGCCTTTCAGCCGGGCCTTTGGTGTCTGCTTGGAGTTTTTGTGGGTGCCCTTTGTCAGTGGAGAGCATTCCCTCCTGTTCCTGGCTTGCCAGAGGTTGACGCTGAGTATTTTGCCACGCAGTCCTTCTGCACCTTGTTCTATTTATTTTTGATAGAACTGGGATGATCCTGTTTTGTTTTCTCTTCCATTACTGTGGTGAGTCACACAGGCTGACTCCAGACGTGGCCCAGCTCGTGCCACAGCGTGGTTCTGGTGTGTTGGCAGTGAGCTTGTGGGTGTCCTGTGGTGGGGTCTGCACCTCTGTCCTGAAGCTGCTGCTCTGCAGCTGTCTTGCGATACCTGCCTTTGCCCAGAGGTCATGCTGGTCCTCTCCTTCCTGAGAGCGTGTGTCCCTTCCTGATGCACTTGGCAGGCTTTGTTCGGCAGACCCTACACCTGGCTTCTTCACTCCAGGAAGCTTTTTAGCCTAAGGTTGGCCCTTCTACTCCTTCGCATGTGGTCTGGTTACTCAGCCTGTGAGGGGCCTCTCTGCATCCCACTTCCTGTCAGCCTCTGATTACCTGTGGTGCCTGTTACCCTCTTACTGCCTGTAGGGCCCTAGTCCTGTCCCCTTGAACATCTGATGTGGGAGTTCATGTTGGGTCCCAGCCCTCCCTCTTGCTCCACTTCTCTCGCTGGGACATTGGCTTTGCAGCGGTCAGGGCTGACTTTGAATGTAATTCTTCATCATTGCTTTGAGGATTTCTACCCTTTGTTTCCTCTCACTTACTTTGTATTTGATGTGCATATTTTCCTCAGCAGTGGCTGCTGCTGCTATTTATTTTTTGAACTGAGAACTGAACTCAGGACTTCTCACATGCCAGACAAGTGCTCTACCACTAAGTTAAATTCCCCAGCCCTTTTAAATTTTATTTTGAAATAGTTCTTACTAAGTTGCCGAGGCTGGCCTTGAACTTGCCATCCTCCTGCCTCAGCCTCCTGAGTTGCTGGGTGACAGGTGACCACAACACCGTACTTACTTTAGCTTCTCATGGTGGCCATGTTGGTCATTAGTTTTAAGCCTGTACTTCAAATATAAACTGGAATATCTCCTACACACTGGAACAGCTGACCTCTCTTGTGCCTGTGGGCACTTGCTGCCTCCACAGTTCTCAAGCCCACCTCTTGTTTTACACCATCATTGGAAAGCATGTGGCTCTCCCAGATAGCTCTTCCTGGGGTGGGGGTGGGGGTAGGGTTGAAATGACCCTTGCAGTGATGGGCCCGAGCTGGGGACGTCAAGGTGAACCTCTGGCTTAACACACAGTAGATGCAGGTATTCACTCAGAGGGAGGTTCAGCAGTAGGTGTGTGTACACACATGTGTACACACACACACACACACACACACACACACACACACACACGGCTACATGCTGTGGTGAGAGTGCCTGGAAACCACACCCCAGCGCAACTCACACACCATGATGGGATCTCAGTTTTTAATATTCTGCAGTAAAGGAACCAGGACTCCTTCAAGAAGGGGCTGATGTCAGGGCTGGGGCAGGGAGCATCCAGGATGAGCCTGAGCTTCCTGTACTGCCAGAGGGTGAGGAAGGGCCCACACCACACTCACAGTCTGGGGCTCGGGGACCCGCTGGAGAGCTCCCGGGCCTTGCATCCCAGTGAGTGCAAGACCAACACCTGTGCCTCCACCTGCAGCCAGTTTCTATGTGGGGAGAACTCCAAGGGAGTCAGCCGTGAGGTGTGACTCCCACCCTTACCTGTGGCTCTCCAGTGCCACCTCCTTCCCAGAAGGGGAAAGTCGCTTTACAATGGAAACCTAACAGACTGACCTCAGCCAGGTCAGGGGCAGCGTCTCAGTGCTGAGAAGTGTTGACAGTGGGGACCCTGCATGGGGGTAACGAGAAGGGCACTTTTTCTCTGGGGTTCTCCCCAAAACCACAGCCTCAGTCTAGCTCTGAGAAAATGCCAGGCAAATTCAACTCAGAGGTTCCCCGTGGTGCCCTTGACCAGTCCTCCTCAAAACTGCTCAGGTCATCAATAAAAAATAAACTCTCATAACTAAGAGGAGCCTCAGGAGGCAGGACCACATGTCAGGTGGGTCCTGGGACAGAAAAGGGTCCAGAGGGAAATGGAGGGAATGTGAGTCAGCTGTGGGCTTAGCTAGTAACAATGTCTCAACATTGACTTTAGCTAGTAACAATGTATCCATGTTGACTTTCTTCATTTTAAAAAATGCACAATGGCGGTATAAGGGGTTACCTGGAGGTTCTGTCCTCTATCTTTACAAATTTTCTGCAAATCTAAATCTGTTCTGAAACTATAAGCTCATTACAAATAAAATACTTGCACATATGCAAGCTCATGGCTCTGTGTGTCCTGCCCTACCCGTGTTAATCCAGCCTGCTCTTGTCCACCCTGATCTGTGCTCTCTGCTTCCAACATGCTCCTTGGCTGGCTTTGCCTTGAGGGTGCTGGGACTACACCTTTTCTAGGGGGAAAGGCCAGACCACACCAGTGCCTGCGCAGCCCCGCCTGGCCAAGTGTTCTCATCTTCTCGTCTGGGCCCTCTGGTTATCCAGTTTTTAGTCTTCTGGTTGCCCCAACTTGGGTGGGCATAGCTCCTGCTCTCTGCACTGCAAGGAAGAAACAGGGACCCTCTGGCAGCACCTGTGCACCCTGGCTGCTGCTCTCAGGAGCTGCCGTGGCATTCCTGAGACTCACTGGGCTGTACCTTGCACTTTGGGGTCCCATGCCCCTCGCCCTGTGTTGTCTGTAGTCTGTAGCTTGGCTTTGGATGGATGTCCCTCACCCATGCCTTGTGTCTCCCCCTCTCACCATCACCCTCATGGCAGCTTCTGCTGTTCACCAGCCAGTGTGCCTCAGTCACCCTCCCAACCTGAGCCCGCCTCAGGCAGTCTTATGTCCTCCCTCCTCCACGTAGACTTTGCTCTCTGCCAGCTCCAAGTCCATATCATGCTCCTCCTGGTCTCCCATCTTCCAGCCCCTTTTGCCATATGTGTGTGTCCCCCTGTTGCCTGTCTACTGTCCCCTCACAGCTACTGGTGCTGCCTTGGCAAACAGACTGGCACAAGTGTGGCTCCACAGGACCCAGGGTGCCCACACTAGGACAGAGGGAGCACTCCTCAGTGGATGGTGCATAGCTCTGTGCCCTCCCAGGTGCTTTTGTTGCTGCTGGTGGCCTGGCTGGGAGAGTGGAACCGTGGCCTGGGAACAGCTGCCACGTGATGGAGAAGGGAGCCAGCCCGGGAAGTCCTCCTCGCGGTTCCTGCAGAGTGCGAGGCTGGGTCTGCGTGTGGCCCTGCACTTGCTCTGGTAGAAATGCAGGACCACTGGATCAGAGCCCTCCTGGCTGTTGGGTGTGAGCCTGCCTCCCTCACCTCCCTCTGCTGCTTCCCAGGTGGCTCTGCATGCCTTCAGCCTGACACCACCTGCCATCTGCCCCAGAGGGGCTCTGCCCATTGGGAGGCTGGGGCAGGGTGTCGGGGTTCACCAGGTGGAGCTCCTGTGAGCTCCTGTGGGCCATACTGTTGCTGCCTGGGGCCCAGTCTGAGAATGAGTGGGAGAGTTGTTCCTGGGGTGTGATTTTCAGCACTTGGCTGTTTCTATATGCAGACTAGCCGTAAAGAAGGCCCTGGCCACACAATTTCTCAAGCCTTGGTAGGAAAGCATCCTGGACATTTTTGTAGATTCTAGCCCTTGGTGGTGGTGGTCATGGCTGACCATCCATTGTTGCAGGAGTAGCCCCTGCCCAGAGCCAGGTCAGTGCCCTCCAGACACCTCAGGAGCCAGTCTGTCTGACCCAGAGACCCTTGCCCTAGCACCCACCATACCTAGAGTGAGGGTCTCATGTTCACTCTGCAGATGCCTGTCTGTCCCTGGCTTGAGTCTTGCTGAACCAAGCCAAGAAACCAGCAGGAGGGTCCCCACCTGCGTGCTGGTTTCTTGGCTTGGCTCAGTGGGCAGTGGGGAGGCTAGGGCTGCATCAACCTTAGGTAGCATTGGAGGGCCCTTACTGTGACTGGGTACTGCCCTGTCCCCTCCTCTGGCCTTGCTTGGCTCCGCCTTGCCAGCCAGCTCTGCATACTTTGAAAAGGCAATTCAGGCCCTCCCTGTTTCCCATTTGGCTAGCCCTGGCAGCCTTTTACTCTGTTGAGGGAACAACTGTTTGTTTCTGCAGGCCTCCTCATTGGCCCAGAGCGAGGGCGGAGGGCACTTCCGAGGGAGGGAGCCTGGAGCAACAGGCCTGGGCCCTATTTTTCCTCCCAGCTCCGGCTCTCCTTCATCATGCTCAGAGATCACTGCAGTCTCCCCACAGACCGAGCTCTGCTCAGCCAGCCCCCCAAAACTGGACTCCGCTGCAAAATGGTACTTCAGGCAGTCAGCAGAGTGCTCAGGTAATCGCCTTCCCACAGAGGTCCATCTGGGGCCGCTGGCCTGGCCTCAGCTGCCTCCAGGCAAAGCAGCTGCGAGCCCCTGTGCTGTCCCAAAGGTGGGATGGCCAAGGACCAGAGCAGCCTACCCAGTAAGGTTCCCCTTAACTGCCTGTGCTTCCTGCTGCCCTGCAGGTAGCCGGAGGGATCTTGCCCTAGTGCCCGCCATACTGGCTCAGTCTCTCAGGGCTTATGGCATCTGACTCCTGCCTGGTCCCCTCCAGATGTTTCTGGACAGCAGGTGCCTCTCACCACCAGCAGGTGTGTCTAGCCTGTTGTTGCTTCCAGTGACTGGGCCCTGGGCAGGGACTTCGGCTGTCTGAAGCAGAAGTGACCCCACAGCCTGTCCTTGAGTGTCCTGGTCCAGAGAAGTGATATGGGGCACCCCGGGAGTCTGGTGGGAAGTTGGCTACTGAAGGAGTTATTGCCAGAAGTGTTGTTTCTGACATTTTTCTGACCTCCGACCAGCCTGGTGTGTGGGTGTACATGTGTATTAGTTAGTGTATGAGTGTGTTGGTGTGAGTTCCGCACCTGGCTGCAGGTTCTAGGATGTGTCAGGTTTCCTTCCCAGGTTTGCCTGTTGTCTCAATAGGTCATCGTTTAAAATGAAAGCAGACGCCTTTTGATTCCAGGGTGGGTTTCATTGTAACCAGTGAAACAGGGCTCAGGGCCCCGGTGAGGCTCTGAGGGGACTGTGCCTGCTGGTGGTGTCTATCAGGTGGTAGCGAGAGTTCTCAGCACGTGGCTCCTGTGTCCAGCTGTCTGCAGGCACCGCTGACTCTTTTCTTGGCCTCAACCTGACCACCTGTCCATCATTGCAGGGAGGGCTTCACAGTGGGAGTAAGTGGAAGGCAGAGAGTGAGCTGTCTGATTTTAATGTGAAAATGTGAGGTTTTGGAAATGTTTGGGCAAGTTGGTGACATAGCTAGTTCCAATCTGGATTAGTGGCTGACATCAGTGGCATTTGGAAGACTGCACACGGATGTCCACAGGTGTATAGTGGGAGCAGATGCTAGGTGAGAGCCAGGGAAGATGGAGCCGCTTCATCTTCCTCATAGCCACCTGGGAAGTCATGGCAGAGGGGACTTCACTGGGGGAAGTCTCCTTGAAAGGGGGCGACTTAGCCAGGCCCTACCCAGGAGCCTCCTTAATAGGCAGGGGTGTGGCAGTGCTGTGCACTTGAGCACTGTGGCTTCGTGGGCCACAGGGGGCACCTGACTCTCCCGGACACATTGGCTGAGGTATCTGGGCATTTCCAGTGGATGGGTCTCTTTCTGTGTCCAGACCTAATAGGCTACTAGAAGCGCACCTGCCTGGGGTACCAGCCTGCCTGCTGGAAGAGAGCTCATGGTCCCTTTTGCAGGTGCAGGTGCAGGGAGGAATTGGATGGGCCAGGAGGACCTCTGAGGCAGTGGTGGGGGGTGTTGGGCCTGCAGCAATAATGTTCAGGTGTGGGGGGGCACCTCCTGGTTAGAAACATAGTTTACAGACCCCACTGAGACCCGGGGAAGCTGGGTAGAGAATGGGCACCCTTCCCCTGGGTGTCTGTTGGGCTATCAGGAGGAGCCTGAGAGTGGTTGGCTCCTTACAGGAGGGATGGTCTACCTGGCCTGATGGTAGGGAAGGCCACCTCAGGGCCTCACCTTGCACTTGTCTGTGGGGAGTGCAAGACTCTGAGATGGCACACACTATGCCCTCCTCTTGTCATCCTCTGGCAGTAGTGTTTCTTGGACTGAGCTCCAGAACTTGCACTCCCCAACCTTCTGCACCCACCTCTGCCCCCACAACATTGAGCTGTGTGGGTCGGGACAAGCAGCAGGTTTGGTAAGGCAAGCACCCTTCCCACTTTCCCTCCAGCTGCTAGAGCCCACCCCTGCCCAGTTCCTGCTTTTTTTTTTTTTTTTTTTTTTTAAAATATCCAGTTCCGGTGGGAGAGGAGACAGGTTCGCTAGTGCTATTTATTATTTTTTTTTTAAGAGAGAGTGAGAGAGGAGAGAGAGAGAGAGAATTTTTAATATTTATTTTTTAGTTCTCGGCGGACACAACATCTTTGTTGGTATGTGGTGCTGAGGATCGAACCCGGGCCGCAGGCATGCCAGGCGAGCGCGCTACCGCTTGAGCCACATCCCCAGCCCCCAGTTCCTGCTTTTTTGAAGTACCCCGTAAGGGACCTGCTTGACCTGATCTCTGCGATCCCTAGGCCTCCAACCTCCTGGGTTGCTGCCACCCCCTCGGGGCCTCCACCCTCTCGGGTTCCCACACCCACTCCCTAGATCCACCCGTGCTTATCTCTCAGAGAACCTTAATGTCCCAACACTGTGCCGTCAGAGGCTGAGGAAGACCGAGTGTGGTGCTCAGAATGGGGACTTACGTTGAGTCTGCAGGTGGCCCAGCTCCAGGCCAGAGGGGGAGTTTCAGACTAGCACTTTGGGCACCATGCTGCTCCAGCACCCACCCGTGCCCCATGCCACTCCAGCTGCACTGGCTCTGTGCCTGGCCCCTGCCTGTCACACAGACGCCGTGAAGATTCGTTTTGTTGTTAGAACCTGCCAGCTCCTGCTGCTCCTTGGCCAGTGGGTGTGCCAGTGAGGGTGCCCCATAGTGGCAGCAGTACATGCCAGGTGCAGGAAGGCTGGGCGTACAGCACGGGCGAGTGGCTGGCAAGAATTGGGGTGATGTTTGTTGGGGTCTTAGAGGACCAGGAGAGGTTGCTGTGTGGGCTGGTGCTGCAGGTGGGGCGTCCAGACCCTGGTGTCGTGGAGGACAAGCAGTGATGAAGGCAGGTGTGTGGGAAGCAGGAAGAAGGTGACTCTGGCAGGGCTGGGGCATATTTAAAGAGGGTGGCACCTGACCAGAGGGCCCAACCTCAGCCCACCGCGGAGTGGGAGAGTCTCCTATCTGCCAAGACCACCCAGGAGAACAGAGGCTCTGGGCAGAGCACCCAGGACTAGGTCAGAGGAACCTGGCTAACCCCAGGGAAGGAAGGCAGGTTGGGCCTGGGCATGCTTGACTGTCCTGTGGAGGCCCCGCCATCCGTACTTGCAGATTCCTTCCTCAGGCTGAGTCTGGGCCCTATGTGTCCCCTTGGTCCTGTCCTATGGAACCAAGTGAGCCCTGTGATGAGGATCTAGAGAAGCTTGGGCTGGCAGGAGAGTTGTGTACTGGGCTCTGGGCATCTCTGGCCGGTCTTGGGTAATGGGGACCATGAAACTGAGAAGAGCTTCAGACGTGGTATTGCACTGGCCTGTTTGGTCTGGAAGGGCAGGTTCCAGTGGAAGTAAGCCAGTGCCAGTGCCCAGCACAGGCCTGCCTGCTGCTCTCCAGCCACAGCCCACAGCCTCTGTGGCCCCTCACAGGTGGCCAGGTCCTTCAGGCAGGCACTGCCCTTGCCTGAGCCCTCTGAGAACCCAGGTAGAGGCTGGCCTTGGTTCTGGGGCCTGTCCCAGCCTTTGTAACAGCGTGAGGTGTGAGCACAGGATGTTGTCCATAGGGCAGCCTCCCCGAGGGGTCCCCAGAGGGACATCTGAAGCCCTGAAACCTTGAAGCCCTGGTTCCTTCTGCCTAGTCGCCCATCCCACTCCCTACAGCTCACAGGGGACAGTTCTTAAGCCACAAAACAAGGAGATTGGTGGCAGCCTGGCCCCACTGCAGCCCACCTGGCCTTGCAGTTGTGGTCCCCTGATGGGAGCTGGGCTCAGCATGTGTCACTGGCCCAAGTGGGACTAGCCTGCAGAGCAAGGTGTGTAGGAGATGAAGGTCATTTGGTGACAGTGCGGGCTGGCCCCTGGGTCCTGCAGAGAATCCACCCTGCTGGCATGAGGCTGGGCTCACGTGCCCAGCATTGTACTCTAGGCTGGTTTCAGCTTTTTGATTGCTGCATGAACTCAGCTCATGCTGGTGGTCAAAGAGCGGGGATCAAAGAGTTATTGGGGATAGGGAGTGGAAGTGTCCTGAGGATCTCTGCAGAGCACCTCCTGGACTTGTCCTGGTCAGCAGCTCCGGGAAGGACTGGAAGCTGACTGTGTCAGGGCAGAGCTGTGGGGCCCAGAAGCTCTTGCCAGGAACTTTGAGGTGGCCTCACTGTGTGTAGTGCATTCACACTTGTGCCTCAGCCCAGCAGACCCCTGAGTGCACTCTCAGAGCTTGCTGTGTGTCAGGAGCCCCAGGGCCCCGTCCTGTCCCCTGCCTGGCTCTGGCCACTCCCAGCTCTGCCCTGGAGGCCAAGCTCAGTTGCCTTTTAAGGCGAAGATCTGCCGTGAGAAGCCAAAAGGAAAACATTTCCCTGGCATTCAGGGAACATTTTTCTTTCCTCTTTCTCTTAAGTAAACCATCAGCAATATTTCAAAATACAAGGGAAAAAAATAGGACCTGGTCAGAGAGTTACAAAGACCTTTCACCTCCCATGTGGCCTCCCAGGACCACATGCCCTGCTTGGTCGGAATGCTGTGTCCTCGGGATGGGCGGGAAGGCAGGTGCCCAGCCCGTGCCCGGCCTGACTTCTGTGCTACATCTCTTCGTGAACAGCTAGGGGCAGCAGCTGGCTGTCTACCTCAGGAGAAGCCAGGGTCAGGTTGGTGCCTTCTTTCCTTTCAGGGGCACCAGCAACCCAGAGAGGCATGCTAGGGACGGAGGCCAGGACCACCTTCACCACCCTGCCACTCCATGGTGGTCACGTATTAGCACACTGTTCTTCCCCCAGGGCAGCCCAGGGCTCCCCGCACCCCCACCCCACCCCACCCCACCCCATGGAGCAGGTGGTTCTTCCAAAGAGGCACCTTCTGGGACCAGCCCCTTCTGGCAGGGTCTGCACCTCCCCTTACTTCTCTGGCCTACTTTGGCCCCTGATCAGCACCTGTGCTCCTTGCAGCAGGTGGCGTCACTGGGGGAAGGGCAAACTGGGTGCTTACCCTTATCCCTTCATCTCTTCAATGGAGCCTCGGCACCTCCCTTTTTTTGGTCACAAGACTTCATGACAAAATTAACTAACGCTGTTTTTTCACAATCCTGTGTACCATTGAAGAATTCAGTTGTTCAGATGAGAACCTGAGGCCAGGCTGGAGGGGTTCCCTGCAGGCTCTCAGGCTTCGCTCCCAGGAGCCCCACTGGGAGCCTTAAGATGTCAGAGAGCCTCATGCAGATACTGCCAGCAGTTACAGCCTGGTCCCTTGCTGCCACCACCGAGGTCCTTGGAGGCCACTGGGAACCACTCCTGCCTGCCATGGCTTGATGTTAGGCGGCGCCTGCTCAGAAGGCCTTATCTCCTCGATGCAGGGCGAGGCTGGTGGGCCAGCTGGAGCATCTGCAGGGCCCTTCAGCAGCCACCTTGGGGAGAGCAGTATGGAAGCTTCAAGTAAAAGCTCTTTGCTCCGAGTCACATTTTTGCCCAGGCCGACTTTGCCACATGACAGAGAGAGACTCTATCAGAGGAGTCTCCTGGCTGGCCTTAGAGGCTGAGAACTTGGGCCAGGTGTTCCCAGCCAATAGGGCACTCTGGGAGGAGCACCCCATCTCAGTGCTTCTTAGAAGCTTGTGGGTGGAAAAGCCTCTCGTGTGCAGGCTCAGTGCTGCCACAGCGTTTACTGGAGCAGCTGGTCTGGAGGAGGTGACCATCTGCAGGACCTGAGCATGCTCTGCATGGTGGCTTAGATGCTGAAGTTTACTTAGTTCAAATGAAAGCAAGATACTTTTAAGATATATTTATTCATTTAAAAATAGCCATAGGATATGGCTCAGTGGTAGAGCACTCACCTAGCACATGTGAGGCCCTGGGTTTGATCCTCAGCACTGCATAAAGATAAATAAATACAGGTATTGTATCCATCTACAACTGAAAAAAAATATTTTAAAAAATTAAAATGGCCATAACAAGCCTACTGTGTGTTAACATAGCAGCACATTTTCATTAAGAAAAAAAAAAAATCTTTTTCATGGGAGAAGCTTAGGAGTCTCTGGGGGTCCTGGAGAGGCCGGGCTCCCACACCACCTCTATCTTACCTTGACCTGTGGACACCGTACATGTGCCTCTCCGGGGACTTGGTGCAGGTTGCAGGTGGGAGTGTCCTAGCTGGGCACACCAGAGACACTAAGGTTAGAGAGGCTGTCTCCTGTGCATGCTGTCCAGCAGCCACCTGGAGATTGTGACTGGAAGGAATGACAATGCTGACACTGTCTGTCCAAGCCCATTTTGCGCTCTTGGGGTGCCCAGCAGCAGGGTTTCTATTACATAGGGTAAGGTTGCCCTACCCCTGAGGCATGTACCCTCTGAAATCTCAAAATGAGTACACAGTGAGACTCAGTGTGGCTACAGGGGGACACAGGCTCAGTGAGTGTGGTCCCAGGGGACACAGGTATAGTGAGGTTGACTGTAGAGGGACACAGATACCCCAAGGGTGCACAGTGAGGCTGCACAGGATAGTGTAGGGTTGTGGTCACAGCCCCAGAAAGGCAACCAGTGCTCACGTGGCTACCACTTGCCTGCCCTGGGCTCTAGTCTCCAACCAATCAGAGGTCTGGTGCCCCTGTAAGCCAGGCCAGAGCTCCCTGAGGATGGGGGCCAGGGCAGGTACATGTAGGACACTTCCCACCTGTAGTCATGGCCTCCAATCCTGCCGGCTCTGGCAGAGGGTTGGGTCCCTCTGCAGGTAGGTTTAGGTGTTGGCAGCCTCCCCACTGCCTGTGTCTGCATGAGGCCCTGGTGGTCTGGTCCAGGGGGGCATGCGGTGACCACACTGCCCTCTTTCTGTTGGCAGGAAGTCTAAAGCAAAGCCCAACGGCAAGAAGCCTGCCGCAGAGGAGAAGAAGGTGTACCTGGAGCCAGAGCACACCAAGTCTAGAATCACCGACTTCGCCTTCAAGGAGCTTGTGGTGCTGCCCCGGGAGATCGACCTCAATGAGTGGCTGGCCAGCAACAGTGCGTGCAGGCCAGTGGGGAGGGCCACAGTGGTGGGGAGGGCATCTCCTCTCCCGCTCCATGGGCATCCTGGAGTGTGCCCAAGCAGGTCTCAGCAGTCCACCTGCTGGGGAGGCTGTGGGAGGGTGGGGCCCTGCACAGCCTGAGCTCCCTGGCTGAGCCATGCACACATGAGCTGGAAGCAGGGGCGTGTTCTCACCCGTCCTTTCCATCTCTTCCAGCAACGACATTTTTCCACCACATCAACCTGCAGTATAGCACAATCTCGGAGTTCTGCACAGGAGAGACGTGTCAGACAATGGCCGTGTGTAACACGTGAGTGATGGCCTGGCACAGCCCCTCCCGGGGGCACAGGGTGGGTGTTGCTGCCTTTTCACCCAGGCTCCTGGCTTCTCAGACTTGATCCACAACCTGGAGCCTTTGCAGAGTCTCAGGCTGAGCCTTCTTCCACACCATCCTGTCCCTAAGGAGCCTCTGGCCTGGACTTGAGGGGCCCTGTTGGAGCACAGGAGGTGCCCGCAGCTACTGAGGCTAACAGGCAGGGAGAGTTTGAAAGGGATCACCCAGATATGGCTCCCTGGGGCTGTGGAGACTGCGAGGGCTCCTCCTCAGAGCTTTCCGTGTCCTGAGACGGGCGCCAGGGCTGGAGTGAGCAGGCTGGGTTGGTTGGGCCTGGGACACCCTCTTGGTGGCTTTCAGACAGCCCCATGCTGGCTGCCCTTTTCTGCCCTCTTCGGGAAGCACGTATGTGTTCAGCTCCACAGCAGGCGGATGTCCCTGAGGCCCTCGCCTGCACGGGGTGCTTTGCTGGGGTAGGAGTGGCCAGAGCCAGAAGGCCCCTCTGCAGGCTTCAGCTTGGGGCTGGTGCAGTGAAGAGGTTCAGGGTCTTGTTCTGTTTTGTTGTGTTCTTTTTAGACATACATGACAGGAGAGTGTGTGTTCTGACACGGAGACATGGAGTGTGACTTATTCTAATTCGGATCCCATTCCTGTGGTTGTATGTGATGTGGAGTTTCTCTGGTCGTGTACTCGTATATGAGCACAGGAAAGTGATGGCCAGTTCATTCTACTATCTTTCCTATTCCCATTCCCCCTTCCCTTCATTTACTTGTCTAATCCCACGAACTTCTATCTGCCCCCTTACTGTGGGTTAGCACAAATATCAGAGTATCCAAATATCAGAGAGAACATTTGGCCTTTGGATTTTTGGGATTGGCATATTTCACTTAGAATGATAATCTCCAGTTCCACCCATTTACTGGCAAATGCCATGATTCATTCTTCTTTATGGCTGAGTAGTATTCCGTCGTGTATAAATACCACAGTTTCTTTACCCATTCATCTGTTGAAGGGCACCTAGGTTGGTTCCGTAGCTTAGCTCTTGTGAATTGGCTGATTTAAAGTCCTTTGGGCACATTCTGAGGAGTGGTATAGCCAAGTCAAGTAGTGGTTCTAATGTCTCCTGGTCATCAGGATGCTGCAGCTCAGGACAGGTGCCGACACACGTGAGCGTGTGTGCATGCACGCCATCCTGAAAGTCCTCCTGCCTAAGGATACAGCTTTCTAGGCTCCTGTCACAGGAAGTAGTCCCTATCAAAGCTGAGCTCTCTCTTGGGAACCCACCAGAAGCCTCTGCATGGCAGGTGGTAGGTGTTCCCAGGCCTCAGCTTGCTGGGCCTGCTTACGTGGCACTGGTGGGTGTAGGCAGCATACGGCTCTCCACCCCGTTTGCCCAGGAGAGTCAGGTGTTGCAGCTGGCGTCACTTGGGGAAGATGGCACAGCTCCACACAGTCTGCTGAGAGTGGGCTTGGCACAGGTGGGGCAGAGCTGGCCTCTGAGGGACCATCCCCGTGACAGAACCTGACAGCCATGAAGGCAGCACTTGAAAGTGTGTGTCCAGCCAGGCGGTGCCCTAGGTGCCCTGGTGCCCTGTGCAGGCTAACTCAGCACCTCCCAGCTTCTCTGCACCCTCATACCCTTTGTATGGGATTTGATTTTATCAAGCCTCTTGAAAGCATGTAGGGTTTAGTGTTGGGTTGACCGGCATCTAGGCCTGCATTCCACCATGTCCAGTGTGCCTTGGAAAGCCAGGGCAGCCGAAGCTCTCCTCCCTGTTCTTTTTTTTTTTTTTTTTTAATTTTTTAAAATATCTTTACTTATTTTTATGTGGTGCTGAGGATTGAACCCAGTGCCTCACATGTGCAAAGCAGGTGCTCTACCGCTGAGCTACAGTCCTAGTCCCTCCTCCCTGTTCTGTGTGAAACCTCCTCTATGGGTTTGTTGTTTATTAATTAATGTTCCTGCAATCCCTTCCTACGGACGTTTTAAGACCAAGGAATGGAAACTTAAAAGGAAAAGGGAGGTTGGTCAAGGATCCACAGAGCCCCTTGCTGTCCTCTAGGCCAGCAGTTATGCTTGGGTCATGGGAGGGCCTAGGCCAGGTTGGGGCAGCTCATTATCCTATTGGCACCTGTCCCACAAAAGGCTTGTTGGGATCCAAGGGGCAGGAGAGAAAGTGGACTTACCATGTGCAGAGGTCATGACTCAGGTTCCCACAGACAGACCTCTGGCTTCAAGGAGCAGGGTGAGCCCCACAGGACTGACCTGTGAAGCAGTGTGCTGGCCCAGAGGAGAGGATGGTGCAGTGCCATGGGCCTGGGGAGCTGGGTGGGGGGGCTCCATACATCACCAGTGTGAAGGGGAGAAGGGCCACCCTGAAGTCCACATCCCTGACACGCCCTGTGGGAACAAAAGCAGAGTGGGAAGGAAGCATGGGCACATGGTGGCCGCACACTTGCCTGATGAGGTCTCTCCGTCTGGCTGCTGTGACGGATGCTCAAACGGACAGCTTCTGAACACACAGATGTTTGTTCTTCACAGCTTTGGGGCCGGAATTCCAGGTCAAGGGACAGAGATCTGGCATATGGTGAGGGCATCTTGGTTCATAGGTGGTACCTTTTTGTGAGGTGCTCTGGGCCTTTTATTTTATAAGAGCACAGGTCCCCTTGCAGGGGCCTGATCTCCTCCCAGAGGCCCATCTCCTAACACTGTTAGGTTGGGGTGAGGCTTCAGCACGTTTGGGGGACACACACATTCAGACTACAGCATCACTGTGTCTGTCTGGTGCTGGGGATTGAACCAAGGGTACTCTCCCATGGAGCCTTGTCCCCAGTGGTTTTTATTTCTTGTTTTGAGACAGGGTTTCACTGAAGTTGCTGAGGGCCTAAGTCACTGAGACTGGCTCAGAACTTGCGCTCCTCCTGCCTCAGCCTCCTGAGTTGCTGGGATTACAGGCCTGTGCCATTGTGCCTGGCCACAGCATCACTTTAAGTGTGGTGACATCGGGACAAGCCAAGGAGATACCACCCAGATAGCAGCCGAAGTGGCTGTGTTTGAGCCAGCAGAGACAGCAAGGCCGCCGCTGGGGCGACGGTCGCGTGCTAGAGAACGGTCAGCTCCTCGAGCAGAAAGGATGGGCTGGGCACTAAGCCTGCAGAGCCGCAGCAGAGGCCAGAGGCCAGAGGCCGCCCGTGCGGGGGTCTCAGCTGCTGGAGCGCAGAGTGCAGCAGTGGTTGAGGACACTCCAGCCAGGGCAGCGTCATGTTCACAGGGAGCCATCAAAATAGATGATGTCCTTCCCACGGGAGAGCCCTTGACATGTCCTGAAGAGTCTAGTAATGCTAAGGAAGGTGTCCACACGCAGTGTAGGGAAACTGGAAATCAGTAACAGGAGACAGGAAAATCCACGGACACTGGAAGTCAGGCAGGAAGTCTCCAGGGAAATTAGAAGCTATTTGAATTGAACACAAAATACTAGGATTTGTGGGACACAGCCACATCAAGGCCGAGAGGGACATTTATAGGACTCCGTGTTTATTTCAGAAAGAGAAGGAAGATCTCAAATTGATAAGTTTCAATCCTAAAAACTAGAAAAAGAGCAAAAGCAACCCAAATTGAGCAGAGGAAAAGAAAGAAGAGCAGAAATCACCAGAATTGACTCAGGAAAACAACAGGGAAAATCAATGAAACCAAAATGTGGTTCTGGGAAAGGTCAGTAGAATTGATATGCCCCTGGCAAGGAAGATGAGAGAGGCGAATGCTGGGTAGGAGGGACAAGTGGCGCTGTCACTGCAAAGACCCTGGAAGATAGTAGGAGACATTGCAAAACATCTTCTGTGCATGAGTCATACATCTCCTAAGATAAGCAAGAAAAGAAGAGACAAAAGGTCCACATTTGTGCAGAACACAATTGTGAAAACCTCAGGGTTCAAGCAAAAAATAAATCCAGTAAGGTCAACAGGCAAACCAAACAAACAGTTCTATGTGCTAGCAATGTGCAGTTGGAACCTAAATCAAGCAGTAACACCCACAGTAGCTCCCAAAACAGTGCCATTCTGAGGTATGAACTTGGCATCTGCAGGGTCTGTGCCTGTGGGGTACACTGCAGAAGCAGATCTCAGGTGGCCTGCATGGGTGGAGGGACTTGCTCGTGCGCCAGCATGCGAGGGTGCCAGCTGCCCTCCACATAGGCCTTTCAGGTTAGTGCAGCCCTATTCTGTGGCTTTGGTCCAGCTAACTCTGAAATGTGCATGGATGGCACAGTAACTACAACAGCTGTGATTCCAAAACTAGAGTGAAGCTGGTGAAGTCCCCAGTGTTAGGATTTACTGCAAAACCACACAGTTAAGACAGAGTGGTGTTGGCCAAGGGACAGATACTCAGCGCAGGGTTAGAGCAGAGTGCAGAAGGCACTTGCACTGGCCTGTACTGACAGTATGCCAAGTAAATTCAGCAGCAGGGGGAGAAAGGAACAGAGCACCACCTGGACCTTGCACGCTCCTCAGAGAACACTGGGCACTTAGGAGAGTTTCAGAGGAAGGTGTAAGAGAGCTCATAGACTTGACAGCAGAGCACCATCCGCTGGTGGACAACCCCATACCAGGGACTTCATGAAGAACCTGGACTTCTGCTCCTAGAGAGAGAAGAAACTACAGGGTGGGAGAGCCTCGTGTACAAGTGCGATCGGGAGCCACCCACTGCTGGGGGACAGAGTCCCTAGCCTAACAAGAGGTCCCAGTGCTTGGGAACACGGCCCATGACATTTCGGGCAGAGGGCTCAGGCACAGCTCACCACCGCCAGAAGCAGCCAGAGAGGTCCACTCAGAGCCAGGACGAGGTCCTGCCACGTATGCAGCACACCTCTGCACGCCAAGTGCTCGGAGGACGCACAGCACAAGGGGTCGAGCTGTGCCGCCGTCCGCACAGTGGCTTGGCAGGTGCTCACGGTTGAAGCACATACTGATTGTGACCGGTGACTCCTTCCTGGGTATCTGCCCTAGAGAAGGGGAAGCCTGTGTCCACACAGACCCACCGCAGGCGTGTCTGCAGCAGCAGGGTCCTCAAGTGCCCTGACCTGGGAGGTCGCCCCCAGCTGGCAAGTGGATGAACAGGCTGTGGGCCACACACATGGGGACCCATCTCAGCAGTGACAACCCCAATCTGTCCCCATGACTGGTGTGGAGTGAGAAGCCTGTGTGATTCCTTCCCTGGCCCTTGCTCCCAGAGTGGCCCCCAGGGCAGCCGTGTGCTTTGAGGGCAGCACGGGCTCCCGTGTGGAGTGTGAGTGCCGTGAGGCCCACTGTGGCTGCCGTGAGGCCCACTGTGGCTGCATGAGTGGGCTGTGCACTGGCGGGTCCTTGTTGCAGGCCCTGGCCTACTGGGGCTAGCAGTCACAGGAGGACTGGCCACCCATGTCTGGCTGGGGAGGTGCTTGGGTGGGTGCCCAGGGTTCAGGCCACTGACGGGAGACCCACTGGCTCTGTGGGAAGGGTGTAGCTTTGAGCAGTGGGAGCAGGACACTGCCAAGGTGTGGGCCTCCTGGCAGATCCCAGGTCCCAGGCTGCCTCCCAGCAGGGGTGCACGTCCACGTAACAGAGAGACAACCCACGTCACTGCAGACAGTGGGCTTCCCGCTTGTGCGTTCAGTCAGGCTGGGCTTGGCTCTTTCTGTGGCCAGGAAGGCGTCCTGACTGGCCTCTGTCCCACAGGCAGTACTGCTGGCATGACGAGCGGGGCAAGAAGGTGAAGTGCACGGCGCCGCAGTACGTGGACTTCGTCATGAGCTCCGTGCAGAAGCTGGTGACTGACGAGGACGTCTTCCCCACGAAATACGGTGCGTCTCCCGGTGCTGCTCCTGGGGCTGGGGGCTGGGGGCAGGCTGGGCAGCCGCTGTGGGGCCTGCCCCTTTCGTCACGAGGGACCTGGGCTGTGGATGAGGCAGCGCCCATGGCAGAAAGGCTTGAGCACACCTCCACACTCGGGACCTGGGGCCCTGACGCCCTGACGGGCCCTTCTTGGGCCCCAAGAAGGACTTGGAAATGATCCCGAGCTGCGGAGGGAGCGCCTGGTAGCAGGAAGTGCCATGCACTGGCCACTCGCTGCAGCCTGGCCCACGTAGACAGCCCTGGAGAGCCTGTCAGGGTGGCATGGGGGCAGCACCCTCCACTCCAGACACACGCGAGTTTCAGGGAGGGCGCGGGACGGAGTGTCCTTTGAGCTCCTGTCACTTCTGCTGTCTGGTGTCCAGGCCAGGAAATGGCGGCAGGTGCGTGTGCTCCAGGCTGGACGGGCCACCTGGATGCAGAAGCTTGGCCTCTTGCAGGCCTGTGACACCCAGCCTCCCCCTAGGCAGAGAATTCCCCAGCTCCTTCGAGTCCCTGGTGAAGAAGATCTGCAAGTACCTGTTCCACGTGCTGGGCCACATCTACTGGGCCCACTTCAAGGAGACCCTGGCGCTTGAGCTGCACGGACACTTGAACACACTGTACGTCCACTTCATCCTCTTCGCCAGGGAGTTCAACCTGCTCGACCCCAAAGAGACCGCCGTGCTGGACGACCTCACCGAGGTGCTGTGCAGCAGCCCCAGTGGGGGCGGTGGGGGTGGGGACGGGGCCAGCAGTGGGGCCCCCGGGGCACAGAACCACGTGAAGGAGAGATGAGCCCCAAGGGCTGGACAGGGGTGCACATGTGCAAAGAGACAACCGTGGGTCTGCGTGTGCGCACACGTGCCCAGACACGCTGGTGGTGAGCTCTGAGGCCAGGCCGCCCGAGTGTGGGCTCCACAGACGCTGCTGCTGGGCCGCGCACTTCCTGCTCCCCTGTTGGATGGATAAGTGCCGTGGGTAGCGGAGAGCCTTTGGATTCATTCACGCATTCAACAAGCATTTATTGGACTGAGGGCTGAGTCTTCTGCAGGGTGTTCCTCCCTTGGGTCTTCCCGTGCGGCCCCGCCCTCCCCTCGCCCCTCCTTGGGGGACTCCACTGCTTGGAAAGAAACACCTTGTGGTAGGTGGATCCCCCTCCATGGGGGCTTGGCTTGCATACCTGAGTTTCTGCTCTGTTTGGGGGTGGGGCTCACTTTTACAGAGACCCCTCCCCGCCCCCCACCCATGGCCTTGCTGGGATCCTGGCTGTGGATGGCTCTGAGTCAGCCAGCTATGGGAGGCCTGGGGCGATCTGCAAGGGCTCCTACCTGCTGCTTGCTCCCGTCACCCCTTCCTGCTGCCTCCCTGATGCAGGGAGGGCCTGCCATGTGCAGGTACCAGGGCGGAGCCACAACAGGGCTCAGGCCCTGCTTGGAGATGCAGCTGTCAGCAGAAGGCAGAGATCCGCTTCAGTTCATCTGTGCAGTCCTAATAAAAAGAATCCTCTCAGGTCAGAGCCTAGTGTGTCCTCAGCCTGGTCGCTCCTCCCTCCCAGTGGGCAGCCCTGTCTTTGTCCTGGAGCAGTGTCAGGTTGCCGGGACCACATCACCTCCTGTGTCATCCTCATGCAGGGACAGGTACCCTCTCGTGACTGCAGTTGTCTCAAGGATTCCTGGCCAGCCTGCGCCGTGGGCTCTGCTGCAGGGGCCATTCCTGTCTGGGGCTGTGAGCTCAGGGCTTAGGGAAGAAGTGGGGCCAGGGGCCTGAGCTACAGCCTGGAGCTGGTCTGGAAACTGAGTTGGGGAGGGAGAGAGCCAGGGCAGGGACAGGGCCTGGCCAGCACAGGACCTCAGGCCCACCCCAGTGGCAGGGTGCTATGCCTGGTGACTGAGGATAGTGCCCTGGAGGTGGATTCCTAGAAGGTTCAGTCTCCACAGATACCCCAAAATTGCTGGCCCCCTGGGTCCTGGAAGGCCTCCAGCCTAGCCTGTGTGGCATGCCTGTGTCTGATAGGCCCTTTCTCTACTTGCTCTGTACCGTGGCCAGCCCCGGAGAAGAACTGGAGGCCAGAGCCCCTTCCCTCTCTGCTTCCCATGGGGTCTTCTCAGCTCCATCTGGGCCAGTCCCACCTGTCTGCTTTCTGAACCTGGATAGCAGCTTCCTTGTTGCTTTCTGGGGACAGCCTCTCCTTCTCCCATCCTTGAGAGCTACCCGCAACCTGATAGCCCCAAATTTCCCCAGAAAGTCCAGGGGCACCCCAGGGTCTTCACATCCTGGCCCCACTGCCTCCTCATATGGGTCCTGCCCTGTAATTTTGACTATCAGCTGCATGGACGGTCAGCTGGGGTCACTTTAGACTCCCTAGTGCCTGGACTTTCAACCCAAGCCTGCTGACTCAGTGCCAGGGATGGAGCCCACTGGGCTGTCCAAGCCTCACACCCTGGGTGATACTCATCATGTCTCCTGTCATAGAACTTGACAGCTGGGGTAGCACCTGCAGTGGCTGAGGGTGCCACAGGACCTCCAGGAGAGGGATGGCAAGAGGAGGGAGGAGGCTGGCCTAGCAGGAATGTCCTCTAGTCAGCTCCCAGGTCACGGAGCATGGGGAGCTGGGCTCTGGAATGAGCTCTGCAGGGAGCACATCTGGCCTGCAGCCTGGGTCAGTGTGTTTAGGAACATGGCCTGGCTGCCCAGTGGGGGCTGGTGGAGGTAGAGGAGCCTGTGGGTGGGGAACGTCTGGGCTCTGTGATTGTCTAGGGTGGGGCTGGAGCTGCAGGATGGGGCCTGGAAGGAAGGGGTGACACATCTCCACCAGCATCACAGGACAGCCACAGGCAAGTGTCCAGGATGCATCTTGTCCTGATACTCAGTAGGGTGCTATAGGACTCCTGGCCACATGCCCACCTGGGAGGGGATGGGCAGCTGGATGAAGGCTAGAGCCAGCCCTTTGGAGGATGTTTCCTGCCGCCTCTGAGGGTGACAGGGCAATGCAGTGTGCACCCTGCCTCCTGGATGGCTTCTGGCTGCAAGACCTGCCATGTCCTGTCCAAAACCTGGGCCCTTGAGGAAGCCTTTCTGCCTCTGCCGCAGCTTCCCTGCTTGCAGGAAGGTGGCTGCACACAGCTCCCTCAGTTCTCCCTACATTGAAGAAGCCCAGACTGAATCCCAGCAGGTACCCACAGGTTCTCTCTCATCTGTCCTGGCAGGTGGAACAATTTTTTCCCGAGTCTACGTCATGATTGCTAGAACCTGCGACTCCATAGTGCTTCTGTGGCAAAGCGAGTGAAAGCTTCAGGCTGAAGCTGGGAGACCTGAGTTATCCCAGTGTGCCGAGGTCATCCCTGAGCATCCTTACACGTAAAATAGGTCCTTACTTGAAATAAAGAGCCAAGACGGGGAAGGGGCACAGCTCAGCGTCTCTGGAAGCTGGGAAGGGGAGATGAGCTGTCCCCACAAGCCTCCAGAAGGAACCAGCCATGCCAATTTTAAACCCCAATTTTAGCCTGATGAGACTCGTTTTGTATTCTGGCTTGCAGAACTAAAAGGTAACAAATTTGTCTTCTTTGAAGTCACTAAACTTGTGGCATCCACAATTGCAGAAAACGAAGGCAGTTTCTGGTCCCAGGAGTGAGGCGCTACTAGAACAGACCCCTAGAACTGCAGAAGCGTCTTTGGAATTGGGCAGTAGGCAGAGATGGGAAGACTTCCGCGGGGCATGATAAAGCCCAGAGTCGCTGGGCAAATGGTTGGCAGAGTCAGGGAGGTGACAGAGAAGGGCCAGTTCATCTCTGAGGGAACTTAGAGTTGCTGAGATCATCCTCTGAGCAGAAATAGCAGTGTTTGAGGTGCTGTTGGGAGGGCCAGGAGCAAGGAAGCTGTCGTGGGGAAGGCGCGGCTGAGCCGTCCTTTCTTGCTGAGGAGAGCAGGACCCGCACACAGCTAGCTTGGGCATTCAGTAGATGGACTGGTGGCGGCAGCAAGGTCCCATCTTGCCGCTCATGCAGTTGAGGAGGAAGGAGAGCCCTTGAGTAGCAGGGAGCTCGCAGCAGCCTAGCCAAATCGCAGAGGAGATTGTCCAAGGAAGGGCTGAGGGTGCAGCAGATGAGCTTTTGCTAGTACTTCAGGAAGGTCAGAGGGCTCTTGAAGATACAAAGTGGGTGGCTAATAGACACCTTTGGTCGTCTAAGCAGAAGTCAAAATAGAGAAAAGGTGGTCTGCAGGGGCCTGTGGAAAGCCCCTGGTCTCCTGGCGTGAATCCACATGGTCGAGGTAGAGACCCATGAGGTTCTGAGAAAGTGCTGTCCTCAGAAACCTTGCCTGCTGGACCCGAGAGGAGGAGACGGGGTGAGATAAAAGCCTGTTGGGCCCCCAGAGTTCTGCAGCCAGGAAGTGGCGAAGGAAAGCAGACCTGCTGCTTTTCATTAAGAGAAAGCTGGGCTAGTGGGTGTCACGGCACACACTGGTGATCCTAGCCACTTAGGTGTCCGCTGTAGGAGGCCACCCTGGACAACTTAGGAATCAGAAAGGGCTGGGGTGCGGCTCAGTGGTAGAGCACCCCTGAGTTCACTCCCCAGTGCAGGGGAACAGGGAGACTGGGGGTCAGAGGGCAGGGTGTGAATGTAGGGGCAGAGCCATGAGCCACAGGGACCTGTACAGCTGCTTGGGCTCTGCCCTGCCTCTGTGGCTAGAAAGCACACAGAGAGACTTTGCCCAGGAAGGACCACACCCAGAGTGTCACCCACCTCATGTGCAAACAGGGGCTAGTCAGTAGACCTGAGCAAGTAAAATGACGTCTCTCACCCCAACGTGCTTGGGTCCCAGTGCCTGGATCCCACCAATGTCCTTGACACAGCTGGGGTTTTAAAGTATAGATGGGTGAGCACTATGAAGTACTGGCCTGGCGTGGAGATGGACCAGGCCCTGTGTGACCAGAGGCCTTAACATGAAGCGGCAGCAGAGGCAGAGCCGGGAGCTGAAGACAGCCGCGTGCAGCACAGCCTGCTCTCCTGCTCTGAAGGTGGACAGGGGCCCTGACCCAAGGGGCGCAGGGAGGCCTCAGGCTAGAAAGGCTGGGTGGTGGAGCCTTCCTTGAGCCCCAGAAGAAACAAAGCCCTGCCGGAACCTTGATTTTGGCTCTGTGAGATCACTTCAGTGAGCCCTACCAGTTCTTGACTCCAAAACCACAAGAGAAGAAGTTTATGTTCTAAACTACTGTTGGGGGTAACTTGTTATAGCAGCGATAGGAATCTAATCCCTCTGTAAAATGGGCCACGAGGCACTCCCAGGGTCTGTTTTGAAGGCCTTTAATAAGACGATCCATCAAAGGAGGAGCCATAGTGCTCCTGGGTGTGTGACTACCATGAACTCCATGTCCCGGCGCAGGCTGGTGCTGGGCTTCTGGGTGGGGACTCCTCTCCCTGCTCCTCAGCCCACCCTGTCCCCTCCTCAGGCATTGCTGCCTGATGTCCTCCATGGTCTTCTCTCCACCGACCCTCCTCTTTCTGGCTTCCTGCTGACCTCCCTCTATCCCTTGGCAGATGATACCAAAAGAAGCTTGGGTGGTGACAGGAAGTGTGTGCGTGTGTTGGGGGAGGTTGTCCAGGGAAGGGAAAGTGTTAAGGGCGAGGAGAGAAGACTGAGAAGAGGGTGGGGAGGGGGCAAGACGGGAGGCAGAGTTGCCAGTGAGGCCCGGGCGCCTCTGGTGATGAACTCCCTGGCATAGGATGGGTGGCCGGGCAGCTGGCCCGTGGAGCACTGAGGATCCACCCTCTCTCAAGCTCCTAGGCCTCATGACGCCAGGGACTCTGTACTCAGGAGGCCAACTTAAAGTGGGGACTGAAGCTGGGACAGGCTCCCTGTGAGCAGAGGCCTGTGGGTGCTCAGCGTCTCCTCCCTGAGTTCACCTCACCCTACGTCAGCTCCTGCCGCACTCAGCCCCGGCAGGCACGAGTCAGCCATCCCCACTGTCCACCTGTAGAGCCACTGCTAGCTGACTGGGAACCCAGCACTCGGGCCAGGCCGTGGTAGGCACACACCCAAATGCACCCGAGAACTAGGGATTGGGAACCCCACCCAAGTCCTGATTTTAATTTCTTCATAGGAATAACATTGAGGATCATTGGCTTTATGCTAAGTCTAAAGTGCTCAGGACAGTGTCTGACACATAGGAAACCTTTTGTATCTATTTTATTTTTTTATATAAATACAGTTTGGGGATGAGCTTGCTTTGGCTTCTGTTAGCTGAAACCAAGAGAGCTTGGTGGGAGAAGTGAGACTGAAGGGCAAGGCCCCTTCCTGAGCCACGCACAGGGGCAGCAGGTGTGCAGATGGGAAGCGGCAGGTCTTTTCAGTCGATTGGTTTCCTTCTGGGACTCAATCCAGGGCACATTAAGCAAACCGTAGACTTCTGTGTGCAGTGGGTCTGTGTGGTCAGCTCTCAGAAAAGCACCGTAGGACCACAGGCCAAGATTTCCTACCCACGACCTGCAACCTGGCACCTCCAGAGCCAGCCAACTCTGCACCTTGCTCGATGGTGGCACCCAGTTCCTTCCTGGAACCTCTCTTAAAGCTCACATTAACTGAGATAATGTGCTACGCGTCACAGCAATAGAGTCTGTCCCCTGGCTGCTCTCAGTGTCTTCTGGAAACCATCTCCCTTGAGGACATAGTGACATCCAGGATGGGGATGACCCCAGCTTCACCTCAGCACTCTTCTTCTGGACTTTGAGCTCAGAGCTAAGCCAGAAAAACATGGTGCTCTCAGGCTTTCTTCCTTCTTCAAGATGGTATACCAGCCAGATGCTGAACTTTAGAATAGGGCCTCAACCGTGCCATCCCGCCCCAGTAGATACATGGCAATATCTGGGAGAACTTTTGGTTGTCACAGCAGAAGTGGAAGACAGTTTCTGGTAGGTATTGGGCAGAGGCCAGGAATGCTTCAGAGCCCCCCAGAGCTTCCACAGAGCACCGGATGACCCCACCACAGTCAGCCAGCCCCCAGTGTTGGCACAGGTGATGGAGCCCTTCTCTAGAGATGGCAGGGTAAAGGCTGGGCACTGCCTCTAGGCCGCGCTGCAGCCACGCCTGGAAATGGTGGCTTTGTGGACATGGTGTTCTCTGCTCAGAACCCTGATGGAGATTGCCCCATCTGCCTTCAGGCTGTGGGGGACTCCTAGGCCCTCCCAAACATGGGGCCTGCTGTCTTCTGGCCCTGGGAACAGGATCCACCCTTTATGCTCTCACAGCAGAAGGGCAGCCAGGCTGTGGGTGACATGGTGCCATGGCCTGCGACCCTCCACAGTGGGTGTGACTGAGACCATCCTTCAGCAACCTTGGACCCTTACTTCTGGGCCAGGTCAGTGTCCAGCCTGCACTCTTCCCGAGTAAGGAACAGGAAGGCTCATTCTCAGGAGAAAGCCCAGGTGCTGGGTGACCCTGTGCAGGTCTCAGGGTGCTAGTGGAGCTGCAGGGATGAGGTGAGGACAGTGCTCCTGTTCCCTGCTGCCCTGTCCACAGCAGAGCTCCATGCCAGCCCTGTCCCTAAATGTGGTACTGTCTCAGACCAGGGCAGTCTGGGGAGATGACGCAACATGTGACTGACCATGGCTGCCTGGACCCCTGTGCAGGGGTTGTTCTCAGCTGGGCAGAGCCAACACAGGCTCACACCGGGATGAGAGCCACCTCGGGGCGTCTCTGCCTTTCCTGAACCCACCCCCCGGATGAAGACCTTGCATCAAGTGTGGATGGAGACCTTGCATCAATTGTCTTTTCGGAAGGAATTTATTGTTCTGGAACTGAAGTTGCTCACAGTCATCTGACAGGGGGTACACTGGATGGGGACGTCCGCGTGAGTCCGCGTGTGTCTGGAGTACAAAGAGGAAGGCCAAGGAGAGGTATTGCTTTCGGCACCCTCTGTCACCCGGAGAAGCCCCCCCCCCCCGCCTCCCGCCGCTGTGCCGCGTGGCTCTGTCTCCTGGACAAGCCCCCGCTCAGGCTGTGCTGCGTGGCTCTTGCTGTTACAGGTGTTTGGTTTTGTTTTATGCCTGGAATCCCAGCCTGTGGTGGAGTTTCAATGTAACAGAAGCATTAAAATCTACACAAGGGGCCGGCAGGGGAGACACCACAGCAAAGGCATGCATCGGGCCTGCCCCCGCCTCCTGCGCCGCCCCGCGTCTGGTGCCAGCCTCGGGGGCCAGGCCGGCTGGACAGAAGGGACGTGAACGGAAGCCGGAGGCAGGGTGGAGCAAGGCGGGTCTGCGGTGGACAGTGGACAGCAGGCAGCGGGCAGGGTGGCCAGGCCCCTCACCTCACCACGTACAGGAGAAACACACTGCAGAGGCACACGCCACTGACTTTGTCTTTTTTTTTTTTTAAAGCTTTTTTTTTTTAATTTTAATAAAAAAAATGCCCCGAGGTGGGCCTGCCATCCCGTGTGTCAGTGGGGTGCCAGCCCAGGGCCCTCTTTCTACCCCTTCACCCTCAGACGCTAAACCAAGGTCACCCAGCCTGGCCTGGCCAGAGGGGCAGAGGTGTGGGTCACAGGGCGGTCTCAGCCGCCCTGCTTAGGACCACACCCAGCCCCAAGCCCCCCAACAGAGCTGGTGCTGCTTCTAAGCAGCAATAAAGCCACCTGGGGCAGAGCTACCCGCGCAGTTCTTTAAATATATATATGTATATGTATATAGAAATAACCAAGAGCAAGGAACCAAAACACAGAATCTCAGCCCTGCCCCCGCGGTCCCCCCACCCCCACACCCTTTTCCAAAAACAACCAAGAAAAAAAAGTTTATAAAAATATCTTGCAGGAATTCTTTAAAGTTTACAGTAGCTTGCCAGCGCGCATCTACCGGCCAGCCCCCTGCCCCCAGCCCCCAACGGCTGTGTCCTCAGAGGGCACCTTGGCTCCGGACCCACCCTGCCCGAGACAGACAGACAGACGGACGGACGGACGGATGGCAGGGACAGACAGCAGGAGGACATGCCGCCACCCCTTCCCTGAACAGAGAACAGAGAAATAAGGAAACTCAATAAATTAAAATAGCAAATAAATAATACTGGTCTCAGCCCAGCCCCACAGCCTGGCCAACCCCGGGAGCTCCGGCGCCCACAGGGTCTGTTCCACTCAGCCAGGGAGGACCTTCAAAGCCAGGTGTGCCCGCGGCCCCCAGTGAGGCAGTGGAGAAATGGATGCAGACGAGACAGGAGGTGGCCCTGGAGAGGCCGAGGTTCGGAGGAGAGGAGACGGCCGGGAGGCCTCCAGGAGCGGCTTCACCTGCCACGGCCCCTGCCCCGGAGACGGCAGGGCAGGCTGTCCCTGCCGCAGGTCTGCTGGGCTGGAGGAGGCATCCGGAGCCGGGCCCTCCTCCCGCGGGCCATGCGGAGCTGCACGGGGGCCAGGGGCGGTGGACGTGCGCTGGCCTTGCCGCCTGCCCGGCAGCAGCAGGAGGAGGGAGGGCGGTCCGCAGCAGCTGCCTTCGGTCAGCCAGTGTCCGCGCGGAGCAGAGGGTGGCCTCCTGGAGGTGGCATGTTAGCTTTTCGGGATAATTCCTGGTATCAGAGCGGAAACAAGCGACGTCGTCAGAGACAGGCAGAGACAATGACCGCGAGAGAGAAAAGAGAGCGAGCGGCGCCCCGCCCGCACGCCGCGGCCCCGCGCTCTCCTTTGCTCCCAGGCTTGGAGGCAACGTCTGGGCGGGCGGCTGGCCCGGGTCCACACTAGGCGGTGGCGGTGGGCACCGCGGTCAGCGCTGTTCTGGGGAGGGACTAGTGTCTAAGGCTGCTCGCAGCGGGCGGCGGGCGGCCCCATCCCGGCCGTGTCCTTGCCCATGGGGTGCTCGGCGTCCCCTCCAGGGCCAGCGGCCGCGGAGTCGCCGAGGGGGCCGTGGGCACTCCGCTTGGCGGGCGTGCTGGGGGCTTGGGCCGCCTGCCCGTTCTTCTCGTCTGAAAAAAGTTGTTTAATTACGTCAAAGAAGTTACTCAATGGGCTGCCTGGGTACACAGAACAGAGACAAAAAAAAAAAAAAGAAAAGAAAAAGAAAGGGGTGGGGGAGAAAGAAGAAGGGAGGGAAGGAGAGAGAACAAACAAACAAATGAACGGAGAGGCCTTGAGGAGGAAGAAAAGCCCAAGGAGGTGTCTGAGAGGCGGGCGGGCAGGCCGGCAGGGCTGCAGCAAGCAGGCGGCAGGCGGGAGGCTCTGGCACCCAGAGGGGCCGCAGAGCCCTGGGAACCCCTCCTCTCCCCTCCCAGCCTGGGGCCATGTGGGCTGGCGGACCCCGTTCTGGAAATAGTGGTGTAAAGGCCAGGGCCCACTAGGAACCCCAAGATTGAGCAGGACCCTGAGGTCAGCAGCTGCCCCCTGCAGGAGCCTGCACAAGGGTGGGGAGGCTGCAGCCAGCACCCAAGGACTCAGCAAGGGAATGTGCCTCCCGAGAGGCCTGGAGCCAGCCCCTGGCCAGCGTGGACATTCAGCAGCAGACAGACAGATGGACGGATGGGTGGACAGGCATGGAGGGCATAGGCAGGCAGGCAGGGGTCTGGGGACAGACAGCTAGGCCAGGTTCCTGGTCCCAGAAAGCAGGAAGAATGGGCAGAAACAGGGTGACCACCCCTCTGGAGGCCTGTGCTCACTGCCCAGGCACGCCATTGGGGCACCTCAACTCTACTTCCTAACCTGACCTCCATCTAAGCCCAGAGCCCTGCAGGCCTCCTCCTCACCCTGCCAGGCCCAGCCGGTGGACAGAATCCATTCTGACTCCAGGCCAGCACCTGTACCTTGGACCCTCACCAACTTCAGGTATGGGGACCCCTCCCTTCCTGCTCCAAGCCTTGGGGTCCCTCCTGTGCCTGCCCTGGTCCTTGGGATGGACAGGGGCTGCGCAGGGAGGGGAGTGAGTGATGGATACTGCTCCTGGCAGAAGATGGGGGCCACGGGGCAGGGAGACTGGGTGGTCGGGTGCCTGTGCATTCACAGAGCCTCCAAGAAGCCTCAGGAGCACAGGGCAGCACTGGCCAGGTGGGCTGTGGGGTGAGCAGTGGGGCCAAGGCTAAGGTGCAGGTGAGCGTGAGGGATTCTTACCACATTTGGAAAGCTGCCCCGTCATCATTTCCATACAGTTAGTGGTGTCTGGAGCACAGAATGGAGAGAGGAGGGAGGGAGAGAGTGAAAAAGGCTGCCCACTCCTACCTGACCGGCCGGCCACCTGCAGCCTCTGGCAGGGCCCAGAGGGGTTGGGCCCAGATGGGTGGGGCCAGGAGTGGGCAGGGCCCAGACAGGGAAGATCTAGGACCAGGCGGTGCTGGGAGTGGGCAGGGGCACAGGGCTAGGCCCTGAGGGCAGGGCTTAGAGCAAGGACAGAGTTGAGCTAGTGGCAGGGGTCAGGGCAGGAATCGCCTGCCTGCAGTGGGGCGGGAGCCAGGTGGCAGTGGAAGATCCCCAGCAGCCAGAGCCAGAAGGCAGGACGTAGCCCTGTCCTGGGGTCTGCCTGACTCCTCTGTCCCCTGCCTGACTTAGGACAGACAGACTGCTCTGGCATGGTTTACACTGGCCCCTGTGCATCTTCACTCTGCCACTCAGGCACTGCATGGGGTGGCTCCCACTCACCCCTCAACTTGTCTTGGCCCCCCCTTCCTTGGCCTTCTCCCGCCCTCTGCTGAACCTGGGAGTGTCCTGCTGGCAGGGGCCAAGGCTGGGGTGGTAGCAGAGCCCTGGGGTGGGAACTGTCCCTCCAAGCCCTCCCTGGGGCCTGCAGACAGATGGACATGTTCATGTGGTCTGCTCACTAGGGGCCTCTCAGCCTCCCCACCCCCACCCTGGGCTGGGTTCCCTGTCAGAGTGGCCACCAGGGTTCTGGAGGACAGGAGGTCCTGAGGAGCTGCGCTTGTCCCTTCTGTGAGGGACAAGCTCTGGAGCTAAGTCACTGAAGTATGGAGGAGGACGCCAGGAAGGGCTGGGAGGCAGGAGGCCCATGGCAGGCAACAGTGGGACAGGCTGAAGTCCCTGGTCCACAAGGGGACAGACAGGGTCCAGAGTGAGCACCAATAGTCTGAAGAGCAGCGCTCAACAAAGGCTAGGGCTGGAGGCTGGGGCTCTGCTCGTGGGGATGCCAGGAACAGAGAAGGACCTCAGCAGCTGAGTGGCCCCAACCTGGGCTTCATCTGCCCCCAGACACTCCCACCCTTCCAGAGCCGACGCAGCCTGTCGTCCTCAGCTCAGTCACCTGGCACTGCCTGCTGCGTCCAGCCTCTGTTTCCCTCTGCTCTACGGTGGGGCCTGGCCCTTAGGAGGCACAGGCTGCTCAGGTCGACTGCACGTCCCCCTGCCCCAAAACAGTGCCTGCCTGGGCACCTGGCCCACCCTGCTTCCTGCCCACTGCACTGGCTGGCTCCCAGGAGTGGGGGCTCCCTGGAGTCTGGGCCAGGGCTAGGGCTGTCACCGTGGGGTGACGAGGTGCATGTTGGAGGCACATCCACAGATGATGGGAGGAAGATGGAATGAGATGGGGGCAGGGTTAAACAGGACCTCCAGGACCCCACACACGCACAGAAGTGATGGACAGGCCCCAGCTGTGGAGACAGCAGGCTGGGAAAAGGGCCCAGTGAGACCCAGCTGGCTTGGGGCTCAGAGAGGCTGGGCTTGGGCTGTTTTGTGTCTCCAAAGCCCCAGCCCCCTTGCATGACTCACCATGACCCCATGCATACACTCAGCAAACCCTTGGCTAACAGACAGCCATGCACGTGCCCAGGTCCTGCCTCCTGGGGCCCACACGCGTGTGCCATGCACAGGGCCAGGTGTGCAGCTGTTGCCTCTCCCCACCAGATGCCAGTGGCCTGGATGCCCCTGCTGGCCAGGGCCTAGCAGCCCTCCCCTGAGTACCCTGCTCTGCGGCCAGGTCCCTGTGCTGCTCAAGGCAGGGCTTCAGGTAGTCAGGAGCTGCAGGGAGATGGGGAGCCCCAGCCCTCTTAGGGTGCTGTGGCAGGGAGCCCCAAGGGGCAAGGCCTGGGTCTCTACTCCCAGAGCCTGCTCAGGTTGCCCCAGTGTCCAGCTGCCTGGGTGCTGGGCCCGCTGGCCTGTCCAGGGCCAGAACAGACGAGGGGGCCTAGGGTGCCCCTCTCAAGGCCAGCCTGGCTCTTGCCAGGCCCTGCCCGCAGCCCCTCCCCACCCCGGCAGCAGGCCGGACACCTTACCTGCCAGCGTCAGAGGCTACTCTCGTAGCTGGTGGCCACCTTCTGGCCCTTAAGCCCAGCACCCCAGCTTAGTCCTGGCACTGGCGGGGGGGGTTCTACAGTGGACAAGAGGCACCTTTCAGTGTGCTGCCGCCCGCTGTGCCCGGGGAGGGGCCCTGCTTCCTGAGCGGTGCAGCCACAGCTTGGGGCAGGGAGGCCGTGCTGGGCCCTCACACCTCCCATCCACACAGCGCCACTGGCCACACCCACTCGCTAGCCACAGGTGCCCTAGCTGAGCCTCCGCCTCACCTGACAGGTGCTGGGCAGACGGCTGGTCATGGGTGCTCAGCAGCTGGGCCTGGATGGTCTCCACCACCCTCTTGAAGCGGCGGCTGGGACCTGGGGGAGATGGGGGTCATATCCCTGTGCCGCACAGCCATCCAAAGCTGCCCCCGGCCACAGGCTCACCTGAGAGCAGGGTGAAGGTGACAGAGTAGATGCCGTTCTCCTTCTGGGCCTCACCACCCTCCGTGTAGGTGATGTCCACCTGGAACTTGACCGGCTTCTGGAACACGGCCGGGCCCCCCGTCGCCTTGTACTCAGCCCGGAAGCTCGTCTGGGAGATGACGCTGTGGCTGAGGCTGGGGATCTGAAGAGCACACAACGCAGCATGAGCGTAGCCGGCCCTCCTGGGAGGCAGCCTGGGAGGCAGCCCTGCAGCTCTGCCCGGCTCAACCCAGAGAATCCAGGCCGCAGGCCCCATGCTCCTGAATCTGTTTCCAGATCTGTGAGGCAGGCGTGGTGCAGGCAAGACTAACAGAGTCACTGTCCCCAGCCCCCGCCTGTCAGGAGCATGTAAACTGTGGCCCTGGGGTCTGTGGGAAGGGCCTGCGGGGAGGACCAGGAGAACCCCTGCAGCCTGAGGCTGGGGAGCAGGAGCTAAGGGGAGCATCAGAGCACCCCACTAAGGGTGCAGTCTGTGTCCCCTGCCCTGAGTCTTCCGGAGCCCAGGCACACAGAGGCTGAGTCCTCCCCAGCTCAGTCAGATCCCCAGTGCTGAGCAGCATGGGCAGAGCCATGGCAGACAGGCCGCACCAGCACATGGCCTCTGGCCAGCACTGGGAAGGGACCAGGGCCCTGGCTCTGGCTGACGCTGGGCTGGCGACCCAGGAGCAGCATGCAGGGATGTGGAAGATGGGGCTGGGAAGGGGACAGGCCCAGGCCTGAGAGCAGTGAGGGACTGCAAGAGAACAGGTGTCTTCTGCAGCCTGAAACCCAACTGCTCTCCCAGGCTGGGCATCCCTGGCAGGGTTTGGAGCCATCTCTGGGCACCAGGGGAAGTCCTTAGGTGTAGACACACAGGTAGTAAGGCTTGAGGGTCCCTCGGGCAGTGTGTCCAGTGGGGAAGAGCCACCCTGGGGGGGGCATCCTCAGTGTGGATGACCACAGTACAGGATGATTCTCCTGGGCCCAGTGCCAGCATATTGTGGACCAGGATGGACTAGGGTGGGGGTATGAGCTAAGAAGGCCTCAGACAGGCCTGGCCTAGCACAAGGCAGTCTCAAGACAGGACACAGGCCAGGACAGGATGTCAGCAGGGACAGAAGCCCCCTGAAGGGACCGAGAGCTCACATCCTGGCTAAAACAATATCTCTACTCAAGTCTTTGAGGATCCTTCTGCTCTTCAGAACCCAAAAGATGAGACACCCATTCAAGGCCCCAAGCCTGGCCCCCCCTCACAGGGACCACTGGGTTCCATGGGCAAGGTAGGGGCTGTGTGAGGCCTACAAACCAATGGGTGAGGAGAGGGGCACAGGAAACAGGTGTCCACAGAAGGTCAGCAGGAACCAACACAGGTCCCTCAAGCTCACAGCCTCCCTTGAGCTGTGTGGCCACCTGCATTCACCCTCAGCCTCTAGCCCATCCCTCCACAGCCAGCCCAGAGCAGCCCCCCACCCCTGCTGCAGGCCAAGGGCCCCCAGCAGTGCTTCTCCAAGAAGGAAAGCATGTGGGCAAGAGGGCACCAGGGCTTGTTCTGGGCCCCAGCGGCCTGCCTGCATAGGCTGGACCCAGGTGTGTGTGAGCGGGGGCAGCCCGCCAGGCCCTGCCTTGGCCTCACCGATAAGAAGGCATGCACAATGTCAGCCTTGATGGAGCTCAGGGGCTTGTCCTTGATGACGAGGAAGATCTGCTCCTCCTTCTCCAGGTTGATGAAGTTCCCGAACCAGGACTTCTTGGCCAGCCTGGGGACAGAGGCTGTGATGACTGGCAGGCCCACCACCGGCCCCCAATGCTGGCCCCGTCTCACCCCTAATTTACCCACTCCCAACACCACTATGTGGCCAAAACCCATAACCATCTCCCCAAACTCAGCCCCAAACCTTAACCTGACCCCCACACTAACCCTAACCTAGCCCAAGCCTGTGGTCCCAACCCTCTCCAAATGTACTAACTCCACCTCCTACCCTGAACCTGCTCTCAGAGGCCCTGCTGGTCTCAGCTGCACATGCTGGACACCAGCCAGGCAGGCAGGGGTGGGAGCTAGAAGGGAGCCCCAGCCCTGCCCTTCTCTCAGGTCCCTGGGTTTGGGGTAGTCTGCTGTGCCCGTCCTGGCAGAAGTACCCCCAACCTGGTGTACAGGCAGGCATGGGAGAGAAGCTGCGGACAGCAGGGCCACGGGCCCCTTTCATCTGGTAGGTGTCCTAGGGATGATGGCTGCTGGCTCTGTCTGGGAGACCAGGCCCCACAGGTAGATCCTGTTCTCCCAGACCTGGTCCAGGGCCAGTGTGATCTACACCTGGCCATGGGATTCACCTTACCACAGCCTTATTTCCTCAGACTGACCCAGCACCGGATGCCGCTGGCCTGCCAGCACCCACTGCTGCCCAGCGGGCCTCAGCTGCCTGACAGGCAGGCCCGGGCCCACATGGGCCCCTGCCACCCCAGGTCATCCTGCTCCTCATCCTCACTGCATGAGGCCACCCATCCCCTTTCCACTCTTTCCTAAGTCACAGATACCATCTGCAGTGTAGCCCCTGCCCGGACAGGAGCTGGATGCCAGTGTGTTGGGCAGACACTGCCAGCCTCAGTTGCATCCATAGGGGGCTACTGCCCCTGGGAATGGGAACCAGGGGTATATGGCAGACGTGCAGGTGGCACCTCTGAGTGAGGGCAAACGGCTCAGCCTCTTGCCACCTTGCTGGCAGTCTCCCCACCGAAGCCCTGGGGACCCAGCCTGCCCACCACCACAGGGCTGGGAGGGGCTCCTCCCCAGGGCCCTCAGACACCACCACAGTGCCCAGTGGAGCGCATCCAGGCTCCCGCCCTGGAAGCCAGGAGTTGCTGAGCTGGCAGGGACCTCTCCCCAGTGACCACCAGCCTGCACACCGGCAGCCGTAGGGCAAACACATCTAGTGCACCCACACAGGCTGGGGTGGCAATGCAGAGGCCGGTGGCAGGAGGGAGGTACCCCCATGCCACTGCCAGCATCTGGACCCAGGGCAGAGAGGGGGAGCAGCAAGGGCAGGAGGACCTGCGCGGGCAGCACCCACCCTGGGCTGGCCTGAGGCTCAGCATGACTTTTGAGCGCAAGGTTCCCACCCAGCCCCTTCGTGCTCCTGCTGCCCAAAGTCCTCTTGTTTGAAGCTCTCTAAGTAAGCTCTCGGCCTGACCATGCCCAGTACCCACGTCAGGGCCTGAAGACCAGGGGCACTCAGGGCCTCCTACGGAGCAGACGGGAAGACACAGATGGGTTTCTGAAGCCCCTCCTTCAAGGAAGACAGAGAATAACAACTGAGGTCTTGGACTTTGGGTTCTGTGGTGTGGCATCTGGCACAGAGGGTCCCCTGTCTAAAAGAAGCCCAATGACCAGAGGGGCCCGAGTGGGCTGGGGTGGTTCTGCTGGAGCTCTAATGTTTTCATGGCTGGGCCATATCGTCCAGCCTGGGCGTGGACACCAGTGTCTGGGGATGAGAAGAGCACTTAGGTCAGTGAACTCAGGGAAACAGACGACCCCTCAGGAAGGGGGCCTTGCTTGACAGGCTTCCCAAGAGGAGAGAATTCTCCAGTCTTCACAAGGAAGCGGGTCACACTGTGGGCAATCAAGGGAGCCTGTCCTCGTGTTGTCTCTGGAAGCCACCAACAACCTGGGCTGGCGGCAGCCAGGGAGCAAGTCCTCAGAACGAAGGAGGTGATGGCGTCTTGAGCCTGGGGCCACTGCATCTGCTCAGGCCCTTGGGAGGGGATGAGGCTCCGAGGGCCCCCACCAGCGAGAGAGGAAGCGGGTTGGTGCTTTCTTCCAACTTTTCCAAAACACAGAAGACTTGCAAGTCTGAGGCTGACAGCTTTTGACAGCAGCCCAACTGACAGCAGAACCAAATAGGGTTCCCAGGCACCCGCTGGCCACCGTGCCTCCACCACGACGTGACAGAAAGTCCACGGCTCCCCTGCATATGCCGCTCCCAGAGGGTTTAGCACAGAGCAGGCTGCCTCCCGGGGTTCTTACTGAGCACCAATGGCAGGATAGGTCTTTCCCCTCGCTCTGACAAGGCTGTCCCCACCACCACTGTAGGCAGAGGCCACAAGACCCCCACCAGGCTGTGCTCTGCAGCAGCACTGCACAAGGGTCACGCAGCACTTCCACACATGTACATCAGCAGTGGCCAGAGAGCTGACCAGTAGAGGCCACTGTGAAGGACAAAGAGAGGGTTGGACGCTCACAGGCGTCACCATGGGATGTGCCATACAGGCACCTGGTGTCTGCAGGGTGGCCATGGCTCTGCCTGCCTGGGTGTCCTTTCCTCAAGTTCAGCATTCAAGAGGGCCAGGGCCAGATCTCACTCTGCCCACTCCATCGTCACCAAGCCTCTGCCAAGGCCATGTCCCCAAGCTCCTACCAAGCCTGCTAGGTCCTCCATGTTGCTGCTGGGCCCTGCATCCTGCAGCTGTCCCTCCTCAGCAAAGCCCGACTCCCTGAGACCCAACTGTCCCTACGATCTCCCAGGCCCTGGGAAGCACAGTGCACCCCCTGCACACCTCACCCAGTGGGGCCCAAGGTGAGACTCAGCAGCCCCAGTCGGTCCCTGTCTGCAGTGGGACCAGGGGAACAAGCAGGGCCGCCTCAAGAAGGACCCCACCTGCCCTTTGGAAGAGTCTCCCAAGTCCCTCCCCAGCTGGTCTGGTGTCCAGGTGCCAGGAGACCTCCAGGACCCACTTACTCTGGGGAGGACTCCGGGGTCAGGTTGGACATCTCCTCGGGTGTGGGAACTGCACACAAGGGAAGAAGAAGGAGAGGCTCAGCCCCTGCCCCAGCTCCCCCATCAACCCCACCAGCCCTCAGCCTGCAGGGAGCTGTCCAGCCTCTGGTGCTGAAGTCGAGCTGTGTCTCCTTCAGCCTCCAACCAGCCCAGACCCAGCTGGTCACCCAGCACTGTGCAGGGCCTGTGCACTGCCCACCACCTGTGGCAGCCGACCCTCTTCCCTGGGCTCAGGCAGCTCGAGCTGACAGCTGGCGATGCCGACACCCAGAGGTGCTGGCCCAGCCTGTGTGAGGTGAGCCTCGGGCAATGTGGCTGCTGCCACAGCTTCTCGTAGAACAGCCCCCAAGAAGGTGGCGGATACAGGGTACAGTGGGGAGCATGAGGGGAGGAGCTGGGATGGGGCGAGGGCAGACTTGAGAGGGCACCAAGGCTGCAGAGCAGCCCCCAGACCCTGCCATCTGTCTGTAGGCAACTCCAATAGGGCTGGGCAGGCCCTGGAGCTGTCCCCTGCCCTGGCCGGTGCTGGCTCTGACCTTGAAGTTTCCGGCGGTGGAAGCGGGGAGAGCCCAGGAAGCTGTTCTTGATGGAGTTGAGCCGTGTCCGCCAGGGCACCCCTCCAACACTTGGGCTGGATGGCGGTGTGGGGTTGGGCGTGCCGGCTGGGCTCTCCTTTGGCGTGTGGACAGGCGTCCCCTTGGGGGTAGGGAGGGGACTGCCCCTCGGCGAGGGGTGAGGGGTCACCTGTATGGTGGGGACAGATTTGGTGTTCGGTTCAGTCCCAGCGGGAGGGAGCCGGGCAGGGGGTGGCAGGGCCAGGGGGCCTGGGGGCAAGGCCAGCGGGGGGCTGAGGCTGGCGACAGGAGGCTGGGCCTGGGTGCAGGCGGGGAGTGGACTGGACGTGGTGCCCTGTAGTGGCTTGTCGGTGAGCTTGGCCTTGCACGGCAAGGTCTGGGTCTTGGGGTTGGGCCGTGGGGCGGCCTGTGGAGGGAGGACGGGTCCAGGCCGCGAGGTGCTCCGGCAAGCTTCAGGCTCCAGGGAGGTGGCCAGGGGACAGGCCGTGGAGGGGAGCTCGGGGGGAGGGGGGGGCAGGATGGACTTTCTAATGGGCTACGAGGGAGCAGAGAACAAGCGGGCAGGGTGACCATGCAGCCGCCCACATGCCCCACCCGCCCCATGCAACCCAGCATCAGAGCATCAAACAGGACCCCAAGCAGGACGGACGGGCAGCCAGGGAGGGTTGGCCACAAAAGAAAACGGAATGACGAGAAAACAAACAACACAAACAGAAGAACGTGCAGTTAGCAAGAGCAGCAGCCACAAGGCAGCCTGAGTCCCGGCCTGTGCCCACCCCCGCCCTGCGCACGCGGGACGGCAGACCCACAGCTGAGGTCAGGATGGCTAGTCACTCACCCGGGGACTGCTGAGTGGACTCGTGGACAGGCCCGAGGAGGCACCACTGATGGACCGAGACCTGGGGGTGGCAAAGGACAAAAGAGTGACTCGGCCAGGAGGGGCTCCTGCTCCTCTCCCCAGGTGGACACCAAGAGGCCTGGAGACCCAGCCCAGAGCCCCGGGCCTTGGGGCCTGGTTCACACCTGCCAACCCTAAGAGGTCCCTGGATGCACAGCTGTGCCTAGGATCGCCCTGCTGGCCTCACCCATCGGCACCCAGTGTGCAGCTGGGGTCCTTGGGGCTCCTCCCCACACACAGGAGCCACCAGCAGCCCAGGCCTGGCACAGGATGTGGTGCCCAGAGGGCCTCAGCAAGGTCTGCAGGCCCCTGGTAGATGGCAGAACGAGGGGCAAGGTGCAGGCTTGCTGTGAACTGGGTCCAGCCCCATCCTTGCCAAGCCTCCTGTTGGGTCCACTCCTCTGCTGCCTGAGCACGGACCCCAAGGCTGAGCTGTCACAGTGACGGGTGTGTGGACCACCAGCTGGGCACTAGCCCAGCCCTCCACATCCACAAATGTCCACCAGAGACGCCTGCGGCCAGCCCAGAGCCCCCCTCCTGCACCATCACTGCCCCACTTGGCTGAAGACTGGCCAGGCACAGCAGAGAGCCCATGTGTCCACCACCACAGGTGAGCAGCTGCCTGAGGGCAGGCACAGGCCTTGGCCCCACCACACCAAAAGAGAGGACAAGCAAAGGCCATCTCACCCCTGGGCAGCAGCACCTGCCGTCCTTAGAGGAGGGAAACGGGGGCAGGGGTGGCAGCCACAGGAGAGAAGAGGACAGGAAAAAGTAAAAGACCATCCCACACTGCCCCCAGTGTGCCCACTGTGGCCAGCCCGGCTGCAAAGGGCCTCCCGGCCCATACCGAGGACTGGCTCCTGGGCTCAGGAGCTACTGAGGGCACCAGTACCCTGGCCACCCTGGCCCTTGCCTGGCTCTCAGCTGGCCCCCGGGCACCTGTGGGAAGGGCCCCATGGCAGCAACCTGCAGGTCTCCCCACCTGACTGCCAAGGGAGAGGGAGGCAGCGAGACCCTCTGCCAGGAGCCTGCCTGGGCCAGCACTGGGCAAAGCCCAGGGGCAGAGAGGGAGCCCGGCCCCGAGGAGGTGTCCAGGGAGAGGGGGTGCCCCGGGGGCAGCAGCCACGAGCAAGCAAGATCAGGGCCCGGCTCCCCAGGCCAGCCAGGAGCTTGCCACCTGGCGCAAGGAGAGCAGAGGAGCTGCGGCAGGGCCGGGGCTGAGCAGGCCTCCTGCCTGGCCCCCGGTCACTGAGCTACAACTGGCACGGCAGGAAAGGCGCGGTCCTGAGGACAGTGGAGGGGGTGCAGGGGGAGGGAGGGGCCAGGGCACAGGCAGGCTCCACAGGGACGAGGCCCAAGGGGCCAGAGCTCTGGGAGGCAGCTCTGCAGGCAGTGCCCCCACCCAGGGTGTCAGCCACCACCTGCCAGCACAGGGGAACGGGGTGGCTGATCCCAGCCCTTATGGGCAGCAGGGCCACAGCAGCCAGTGCCAGCCAGGCCCACTGGACCAAGGCCAAGGGCCAGCAAAAGGGAGGCCTCCCTGCTGCCACGTGGGGCTCCTAGGGTGGGGAGCATAGTGGTGCCTCCCACCCTGGGCCTGTGTACGCACCGTTTGCGGTTCTTCCCCCCGGGCTGGCCATCAGCCTTGCCCCAGCAAACCCACCCCTCCTGGGCCACAGCACAGCTGGCCATGCTCCTTCCTTGGCTGGCTGGACATTCCATTCCCAGAGAGCAGGGGTGAGGAAGCGCCTGCAGCCCAGCCCCGCCCCGCCTCCAGGCCCTGCCTGTGCCTGCCTGGCCAGGCAGGGGCTGTGTGTCTGGGGCTGGGAGGGCGGACGGACGGGCAGGGTGTGTACCTGTCTTCTTTGCTGAATTGGGGATGGGCTTCAGCGATATCCAGGCTTTTACTGAACATTGCTTTACTACAGCAGGAACAAAGCGAGAAAACAGAGTTACTGCCGCGGCCACACGCACGCAGGTCACTGCCAGGCCCGTCTGCCGCCCGGGCCACACGGGCGAGACCTCCACACAGCTCTGAGGTAGGGCATGACCTGACAACCCCAGACCAGCACACAGAGACGGCGAGAGAGGACGGGGCAGGAGCCACAGCAAGCCTGCCTGAGCAATCTGCTGGGCAGGGTGGCCAGGCCTCGGAGGATGCCCAGCCCCCACCCCAGCCCCAGGACCCCTCCAGTCCTGGACAGTGGCCCCTGCGGCCCAGTGCCAAGAGGCCAAGCCAGAAGCTAAAGCAGGCTAGGTGTGCCAGGCCAAGAGGCCTCTGAGACCCTGGGGCAGTCCCACCCCACAGCAGCCAGGCCTGGGGGTGGGGGCAGGAGTTCAGGCCATGCAGGGTGGGAAGGGCTCAGGTTGGCCCCCAGCCTGCCCTGCAAGGCCCAGGGAAGGTGATGGCCACCAGAGCAGAAGGCATGCGCTCGGGCTGCTGGGAGGGTCCTGCAAGGAGCAGCATGCCTACAGCAAGCAGGACACCAGAGGAGACCCTGGGTGAAAGCGTGTCAAGGGGGACCCTGGCTGCCCCAGGCTGGCAGCTGGTGAACTGGAAGGAGGACCCTGAGGGCTGGCACCCTGGGGTCAAAGGTCCAGCCAGCCCTGATCCCTGGTGAGGGCCTGGGGCCAGCACTGAGGTCTGGCAGTTTATCCTGATGGCCACCCAGCTGCCTTGTGTTTCCACAGTTTCTGGCAAGCTCCTTGGTGAGGCCCTTGGCACCCCACTGCCCACTAGAGAGAGGGGGCAGTGGGGTGCTGGCCCAGACCCCAAGGCTGAACAATGACAGCCAGGGCTGATGGGACTCCAGGCCCATGTCTGTCCCACACAACTAGGACTCCCACCTGGGGAGGGGAGACTGGAGACCCCTGCTCAGAGGCCACACCTAGCACCTCCTACAGCTCCGTCCCACCCAGGCAATGCAGGTTCTGGGCACCCCTTCTCCCTCCAGGGGTCCTACGGGACACACACCCACTCAGCACTCTCCCAGATTCCACATCCCTGGCCACGACACTGCCACTGGTCACCCACAGAGGGTCAAACATCAATGAGGGACAAGCCTTCTGGACTGGCAGCTTTCAACATGGCTTGATCACAGGACAGGACAGACCAGCCCAGCCCAGCACAGCACAGCTCAGCCCAGTTCAACCCAGCTCAGCCCAGTTCAGTCCAGTTCAGCACAGCTCAGCACAGCCCAGACCAGCCCAGACCAGCTCAGCCCAGCCCAGCTCAGCTCAGCCTAGCCCAGCTCAGTCCAGTTCTGCTCTGCTCAGCCCAGCTCAGCCCAGCTTAGCCCAGCCCTGCTCTGCTCTGCTCTGCTCTGCTCAGCCCTGCTCAGCCCAGCCCAACCCAGCCCAGCTCTGCTCAGCCCAGCCCAGCTCAGCCTAGCCCAGCTCAGTCTAGTTCTGCTCTGCTCAGCCCAGCCCAGCTCTGCTCAGCCCAGCCCAGCTCAGCCTAGCTCAGCTCAGTCCAGTTCTGCTCTGCTCAGCCCAGCTCAGCCCAGCCCAGCCCAGCCCAGCCCAGCTCTGTTCAGCCCAGCTCAGCACAGCCCTGCTCTGCTCAGCCCAGCCCAGTTCAACCCAGCCCAGCTCAGCCCAGTTCTGCTCTACTCAGCCCAGCCCAGCCCAGCCCAGCCCTGCTCAGCCCAGCCCTGCTCAGCCCAGCTCAGCACAGCCCTGCTCTGCTCAGCCCTGCTCAGCCCAGCCCTGCTCTGCTCAGCCCTGCTCAGCCCAGCCCTGCTCTGCTCAGCCCAGCTCAGCCCAGCCCAGCCCTTCTCAGCCCAGCTCAGCCCAGTTCTGCTCTACTCAGCCCAGCCCAGCCCAGCCCAGCCCTGCTCAGCCCAGCTCAGCACAGCCCTGCTCTGCTCAGCCCTGCTCAGCCCAGCCCTGCTCTGCTCTGCTCTGCTCTGCTCAGCCCAGCCCAGCTCAGCCCAGCTCTGCTCAGCCCAGCCCAGCTCAGCCCAGCTCAGCACAGCCCTGCTCTGCTCAGCCCTGCTCAGCCCAGCCCTGCTCTGCTCTGCTCTGCTCTGCTCTGCTCAGCCCAGCCCAGCTCAGCCCAGCTCAGCCCAGCCCTGCTCTGCTCAGCCCTGCTCAGCCCAGCCCAGCCCTGCTCTGCTCTGCTCTGCTCTGCTCAGCCCAGCCCAGCCCAGCTCTGCTCAGCCCAGCCCAGCTCAGCCCAGCTCAGCCCAGCCCTGCTCTGCTCAGCCCAGCTCAGCCCAGCCCAGCCCTTCTCAGCCCAGCTCAGCCCAGCTCTGCTCTGCTCAGCCCAACTTAGCCCAGCCCTGTTCTCCTCTGCTCAGCTTAGTCCAGCCCAGTCCAGCTTAGCCCGGTTCAAATCAACTCAGCTCAGTCAGCCAAGTCAGCCCAGCCCAGCTCAGCTCTGCCTGGTCCAGCCCAGTTCAGCTGAGCCCATCTCAGCCCAGTTCAGATCAGTCCAGCACAGCTTAGTCCAGTCCAGCCTAGCACAGCTCAGCCCAGTGAAGCCCACCCAGCTCAGCTCAGCCCAGCCCCTCAGCCCAGTCCAGCCCAGCTCAGCCCAGCCAAGCTGAGTCCAGCTCAGCTCAGCCTAGCTCAGCCCAGCATAGCCTAGTCCATTTCAGTCCAGCTCAGCCTGTGCGGTCCTGCTAGCAACCCCAGCACCGTGCAGTTCTGATCAGCCAGTGGCCTGGGCCCAGATCTCAGGACCAGTGGGAAGAGACGAGGCCAGATCTAGAGCAGCCTAGGAGGGTGCTGCCTTGGTGTGACACCCTAGGGCAGGCACGCACCTCTGGCCATGCTGGGCCATCTCAATGGCTCGCCGCGCAGGCACCGGGGAGCCGCCATCTGTCACGCTGAGCACCTCCATGGACTTGCGCTCGGGCCGCCGCTTGCCGTGCCGGTTCAACATCGGGGAGTCCACACGCTTCCGGGGAGGGTCTGTGTGCAGACAGGGGTCAGCCCTGGCTGCCAGCAGGCCCCAGGACTCAGCATGGGCTGGAGGCCTCATACCTATCTCATTCCTGGGGGGTAGGTCCTCGTCCTCATGGCTGGGGTACCGTTCTTTCCGGTCCAGGAGGAGGAAATAAATCATTTTTTCCTGGTTCTCCCTGTTTTAGGCGAGAGGCACCAGGAGGGTTGGCTCCCAAACACTCCTGGACAGTGTGCCTGCCCGTGGTCCAGGAGGACTCTGCCTCTGGCTGCCTTCCCCAAAGCTGCCAGAGCTGGAGCGTGGAGCCCATGGCCAAGCCAGCCCCTCCTGCCCACCCAGGACATACTCCTCAGAGAGCAGGTCCTGCAGCAGCTTGTTGCGGTCTCGGAAGCAGCCCAGGGAGTGCATGCTGTCCAGCACGTCGGGGTCGATATCCTCCAGGCTGGGCAGTGAACGGATCTGCACCTTTCGGGGGATGGGCTGCTCTGGCTCAGGCTCATTTTTGCCTCCTCTGTGGACAACACAGCACCAGGGGTCACTCACTCCAGCTAGCCCGAGGCTACTCCACCCACCCTAAGGTGGCCAGGAGGGTGGGAGGCCCGCCCTCATCTGGGCCCCTGAGTCCTGTTGCTGTCTCTATGACCAACCCCTGCAGGCCTCCTGCCACACCAGCACAGGACAGCTGACAGCAAGGCTGGGGCAGCCCACGCTGGCCAGTGCCCTCCCCCCTCCTCACAGGCCCTCCAGGCCACAGCAACAGGCAAAGCGGGCGTTAGTGGTCAGAGAAGCTACTTACATATACCATATGTGTTTCTGAATGTGCTCTAGCTACAAGGAAAGAGAGAAAGGGAGTTAGTACGGGGGCGCCCACGTTAGGAGGCAGGGAGAGCAGGAGCGGGGAGGCAGGGCGGGGCCCAGGCCAGCACCCTTGCCCTGCCTCCCCAGGTGCAGACGGAGTGCAACCAGGGGAGGGGGCTGGGAGGGTGGGGCAGGGGCAGGGCCTGGGAGGAGGGAGGTAGAGGAGCCAGCAGAGCACTCCAGGCAACTGCCCAGGCCAGGTTCTCCTGGATTCCCAGGGCAGAGAGGGAAAGCAGCCCAAGCCAGGAGGGCCAGGTGGCAGGGAGGGCTGGTGGTGTGGTCAGGAGGCCAGGCAGCCCCACTACAGCCCTTCTCCACAGATTCAGTGACAGCTTGCTCGGGGGAGAGACAGCTCCTCCTCCTGGAAAGCCAGCCCAGAGGGCACTTGCTCCTCTCCATGGGCAATGGCCGTCCTGCCAGGAAGGCCCCCGCCTGATGCAGCCACCTTCGGGGAAGGCCTCACTCTGCCCAGGGGCTTCCCCAGGACACCAGAGGCAGGACAGCAGTTAGGGAGATGCCCAGCGTGGTCACCAGCATTTCCCTGTCACACAGGCACAGGCCTGCCACCCACCTGAGCACTTGGGCATGCCCACGCACACCTAGGCAAAACGGCTCTGACACACATCTGTGCACACACCCACCTCTGTATAATCCCACACCTGGGCACACAGCCGAGCACACATCCCTGCACAGGCTCTCTCATATCTGTACACGCACACTCTGATACACACTCATACACCCGAGCACACTCATCTGGCATGTGTTCTCCCATCCTATGCACAAGGACCCTGGCTCACACTGACCTACACCTGGCACACACACCCTGAACGTGCACACCCCGGCACACACTAACCCACACATGGCATCTGGCACACACTGACCACACCTGGCACACACACCCTGAACGTGCACACCCCTGGCACACTCCCACACCTGTGCACACACACTTGCATGCACTCTTTCACAACTGGGCACACCCACCCCTGGCACATGCTGTCCCACACCTGTGCACACTCACTCCCACCCCTGAGCACACATGCTCCTGGCACACAATCCTGGAACAGTCACTCCCACACCTGTGCACACACCCATGGTACATGCTCTTCCACACCTGGGCACACAAACCCTGACACACCTGACCCACACCTGGCATACCACCCCTGGCACACACTCTCCCCCACCTGTGCACATACCCTGGCAGACGCTTTCCCACACCTGGGCACACAAAACCTGGCACACCTGACCCACACATGGCACCCGGCACACTAACTCCCACAGCTGGCTCACACACTCCTGGCACACTCACTCCCACCCCTGGCACACATGCCCAAGCGTCCACACACCTGGGCACATCACTAGTCCCCAGAGCACATGCCCAAGCACTGGTGCGGTCACCCATGCACCCTGAGGAGCCCAGTCCCCTGGTGACTCCTCGGCCCAGCAGACCACCGGCAAGGGGCGGGGGCTGCGCAGGGGCGGGCCCCCAGGCGAGGTCCGGGAGGGCAGGACGCACCGTGAGGCGCCGCGCCGCGTCCACCTCGATCATGCCGCGCAGCAGACTCTGGCAGTCGGGCGGGATGAAGTGCGGCATGTGGAACACCCCGCGCTTGACCTTCTCCAGCAGCTGCCGCAGGTTGTCGTCGTCGAAGGGCAGCGCCCCCTGTGGGCAGGCAGGCTCGGTCACGGCGGCCCGCGGGCACGGGGCGGGGCGGGGGCGGGGCGGGCGCTCACCACCAGCAGGGCGAAGAGGATCACGCCGCAGCTCCACACGTCCGCCTTGCGGCCATCGTACTTCTCCCCCTGCGGGCGGGCGGAGGGCAGCGGGTCGGCGGGGGCAGGGCTGGGGTGGCGCGGGCCAGGCCCGGCCGGGCGGAGGCGCTCCAACCTACCCACCGGCCCCTTCCACCACCGGCTGCAGCGCGAACTTACCCGGATCACCTCCGGGCAGGCATAGTGGGGGGATCTGAGGACAAAAGTGGTGGGTCAGCGAGCGGAGGCCACGACCGGCAGTCCAGGCCCCGCCCCGCCCAGAGGCATTCCCCTCCAGCCCGGGCCTGGGAGGACGCCCAGCGGGCCCCTGGCTCCCAAGGAGGCTCCCACGACCTAAATCCCCACATGCTCTGCGGGAGCCGAGGCCTGGAGCCCAGAACCACTACCCATCCGTCTCCCTCCCCACCGCAGACAGAGACGCTGGGGCACCACTCACCCGCAGCTGGTCTCCAGGAGGCTGTCCCCCACCTGCAGGGACGCCATGCCGAAGTCTGCGATCCGGATGTTGTTCTTCTCGTCCAGCAGCAGGTTCTCTGGCTTCAGGTCCCTGTGGCTGGGGAGGGAGGCCCGGGCTTGGCTCGCCAAGGTCCCACACCCTCCACTGGGCTTCACAGACAGCGCTTGACCAACTGCAGCCCTCCCTCAAACCCCCATCCTGAGCTGGACCAACGGTGGCCAACGCCAACCCGCGTGCCTGAGAGAAGGGGAGGTATCCTGGCCCAGCGTGCTGGGGTCCCGGCAGTGGCTCTGAGCGCCCTGGGAAGTGCCCCAGGGAGCTGTGTGGACACTGGCCTCGGGCTGGGGCCGCACCATATGGAGTGACTGTGGCAGAAGTCCAGCGCGGAGATGATCTGCCGGAAGAACTTGCGGGCCTCCTTGGGGGTCAGCCTCCCCTTCTTCACCAGGTAGTCGAACAGCTCCCCCCCGGACACGTGTTCTAGCACCAGGTATCTGCAGGACAGGGGGCATCAGCAGCCGCACTGCCACATCCTGGCACGCACACCCTGGCCCTCTTGCGCAAGCCTAGGGAGCCCAGGGTCTGGGTGGAGGACAGGCTGGGTCTCTGGTGGACCTGAAGCAGTGCAGGTGGGCTGGGCTCTGAGGGGGTGGTGCACTGGCGATGCCCTGTCCCACCCTTCACACCTTGGTGGCCCCCATGCAGTGGGGAGGGTTGCTCAGTGCTGCCCCAGGGGTGGGGCCATGGACCAGCAGCTGCTGTGTAGAGGGGGCAGGGCTGAGGTCATGGGATGCCTGAGGAGACAGGGATCAGTGAGGGGGCACCAGGTTCAGCAGGTGGCCAGCACTGCCTCCCCATGGAGGGGGCTGTCCCATGCTCCTCCAAGCATGGCCGGACTTCAGCATCCAAACAGAACTTGCTCAGACTGGCACAGCTTGACGCTCCTCTCCCTGCTCAGGCACTTAGCCACAGGGTAGAGCCCTAGGGGCTGGCTTCTCCATGGGGGCAGCAGGGGCCACGGCAGAGTGAACTCTGGTGTTTGGTGACCTCAGGGGAGCAGCTGCAGTCCTACTCAGACTGGGGAGGGGCTCAGAACATGCTGTGTGGAGGTCCTTGAGGTGGGGCCTGGGTGTAACTTCAGGGACATGGGGCAGGTGAACAGATGGGGACAGCACAGAAGCGGGAGACACCCCCAAGTGGGTATGGGGCAGTGGCACCCAGGACAGGCTCAGCCTTGCGGCAGGAGGACCTGTCTGCACTGAGAAAGCGGACGTGTGGGCACTGGGTGAGACTCTGGGCAGGAAGGCTGGTCTGGGGAGTTTGCAGCATGCGGGGCAGGGCCCAAGCCCTGGCCACATGGTGCTCCGCAGGGCCTCAGAACAGTGACCCAGGTGAGGTTGGGACTCCCTGGGAGCACACCTGGCTTCTCTGGCCTCCCCCTGGGCTCCTCTTTCCCTGTCCTCTGTCTCCAGCCAGGCGGTGTCCCACCTGCTCTCCCCCGCCCTTCTCCCTGCTGGGAAGCCTCTCCAGAGTTGCCTTCCCATGCAGGCACCCGGCTCAGGCTTCCATCGGAGCCCAGCAGAGGTGGGAGCCAGGAGTCCTGTGCCACAAGGACGTGAGCCTGGCCTGCCCCAACCCTGCCTGTGCCCCCACCTGCCCCCACCCTGGTAGGTCAGAGAGGGCAGAAGGACGAGGTGCAGCTGTCACCCCTGCTGGGCCCCTTGGCAGCCCCCCACACGGGTGAGAGGTCCAGGTGCACTCTGCCACAGCTTCCAGGTCTGTGGTGACAGACTCCACCCACTCTACCCCATCCTTGACTGAGAGGGGCCCTTAGCTCTCCTGCCACCACGTAAACACTCAAGAGTTGGCCAGCAGTGCACTGTCCCCATCAGAGATGAGGAAATGGGGTCGAGAGAGCTCAGCAGCTTGCCCAGGACAGCATGATACTGCGTCTGCAGCAAGCCCTGGAGAGGTGGGCAGTGGGGAGGGGCTCCAGGCTTCAGGACATCCAGCACCCTTCTGCATGCACCCCTTACCTGGCCCAGACCAGCACACGGAGCTCTGCAGGCAAGCTCAGTGAGGCCAGGCATGGTCTATGCAGTGGACAGGGGAGCTGGGAGTCCCACCTAGGTATGCCAGGGTGAGAGGCTTTGTGGCCACCATGGTGGTGACAAAGGTCAGCCAGCTAGGGACCCCAGGTCCCTTGAGGGAGACTGGTAGGTGGAAGGCCCAGTGGGGGTAGGGAGCTGTGGCCACCCTGGCAGAGGAACCACAAGGCTCAAGGGCCACTGTTAGGATGGTCCAAGTGCTCCTGCCCAACCCCTGCCCCTTTTCCAGGAAGTTTGTCCCAACCCCACAATGGCCTCAAGTTGATGGTTCTATAAGTCCCATGGGTCTGGTTGAGAAGCAATGGCCTCTGTGGCCTGAGACAAGGCTCTTCCACTGCCCACCAGAACACCCACAGAGAGATCACAGAGGGTGTGGCAAGAGCCTGTGCTGCCAGCCACATGGCCTCTCCACAACCCATCCAGCCCACACTGCAGCCAGCACCCCATCACACAGCGCTCCAATCCAGCCAGCACTGCACTACACCCCAGCACTGCACTCCAGCCTACTACTCCACTCCAGCCTGAGCTCCAGTCCAGCCGGCACTCCACTCCAGCCCATCACTCCACTCCAGCCAGCTCTGTACTCCAGCCAGCACTGCACTTCACCACAGCACTGCACTCCAGCCAGCACTCCACTGCACCCGAGATCCAGGCCAGCCAGCACTGCACTCCAGCCAGCACTTCACTCCAGCCCAGCACTGCACTGTGCCACATCACTGAACTCCAGCCAGCACTGCACTCCAGCCCAACACTCCACTCCAGCCAGCTCTGTACTCCAGCCCAATACTCCACTCCAGCCAGCTCTGCACTCCAGCCCAACACTCCACTCCAGCCAGCTCTGCACTCCAGCCAGCACTGCACTCCACCACAGCACTGCACTCCAGCCAGCACTCCACTGCACCTGAGATCCAGGCCAGCCAGCACTGCACTCCAGCCAGCACTGCACTCCAGCCCAACACTCCACTCCAGCCAGTTCTGTACTCCAGCCCAATACTCCACTCTAGCCAGCTCTGCACTCCAGCCCAACACTCCACTCCAGCCAGCTCTGTACTCCAGCCAGCACTCCACTGCACCTGAGATCCAGGCCAGCCAGCACTGCACTCCAGCCAGCACTGCACTCCAGCCCAACACTCCACTCCAGCCAGTTCTGTACTCCAGCCCAATACTCCACTCCAGCCAGCTCTGCACTCCAGCCCAACACTCCACTCCAGCCAGCTCTGTACTCCAGCCAGCACTGCACTGCACCTGAGATCCAGGCCAGCCAGCACTGCACTCCAGCCAGCACTGCACTCCAGCCCAACACTCCACTCCAGCCAGTTCTGTACTCCAGCCCAATACTCCACTCCAGCCAGCTCTGCACTCCAGCCCAACACTCCACTCCAGCCAGCTCTGCACTCCAGCCAGCACTGCACTCCACCACAGCACTGCACTCCAGCCAGCACTCCACTGCACCTGAGATCCAGGCCAGCCAGCACTGCACTCCAGCCAGCACTGCACTCCAGCCCAACACTCCACTCCAGCCAGTTCTGTACTCCAGCCCAATACTCCACTCTAGCCAGCTCTGCACTCCAGCCCAACACTCCACTCCAGCCAGCTCTGTACTCCAGCCAGCACTCCACTGCACCTGAGATCCAGGCCAGCCAGCACTGCACTCCAGCCAGCACTGCACTCCAGCCCAACACTCCACTCCAGCCAGTTCTGTACTCCAGCCCAATACTCCACTCCAGCCAGCTCTGCACTCCAGCCCAACACTCCACTCCAGCCAGCTCTGTACTCCAGCCAGCACTGCACTGCACCTGAGATCCAGGCCAGCCAGCACTGCACTCCAGCCAGCACTGCACTCCAGCCCAACACTCCACTCCAGCCAGTTCTGTACTCCAGCCCAATACTCCACTCCAGCCAGCTCTGCACTCCAGCCCAACACTCCACTCCAGCCAGCTCTGCACTCCAGCCAGCACTGCACTCCACCACAGCACTGCACTCCAGCCAGCACTCCACTGCACCTGAGATCCAGGCCAGCCAGCACTGCACTCCAGCCAGCACTGCACTCCAGCCCAGCACTGCACTGTGCCACATCACTGCACTCCAGCCAGCACTCCACTGCACCTGAGATCCAGGCCAGCCAGCACTGCACTCCACCACAGCACTCCACTCCAGCCAGCTCTGCACTCCAGCCCAACACTCCACTCCAGCCAGCTCTGTACTCCAGCCCAATACTCCACTCCAGCCAGCTCTGTACTCCAGCCAGCACTGCACTCAACCACAACACTGCACTCCAGCCCAACACTCCACTCCAGCCCAGCACTGCACTCCAGCCCTGCACTGCACTCCAGCCAGCACTCCACTCCAGCCCGACACTCCACTAGAGCACAACACTCCACTCCAACCAGCACTGCACTCCAGCCAGCACTGCACTCCACCACAGCACTGCACTCCAGCCAGCACTACACTCCAGACCTGCACTGCATTCCAGCCTGAGCTCCACTCTAGCCAGCACTGCATTCCATTCAGCATTGCACTCCAGCCCGAGGCCCAGTCCAGCCAGTGATCCACTCAAGCTCAGCACTCCACTCCAGCCAGCACTGCACTCCAGCCCATCACTCCATTCCAGGGAGCCTCTGTACTCCAGCCAGCACTGCACTCAACCACAACACTGCACTCCAGCCTAACACTCCAGTCCAGCCCTGCACTGCACTCCAGCCAGCACTCTAATCCAGCCCCACACTCCACTAGAGCACAACACTCCACTCCAACCAGCACTGCACTCTAGCCAGCACTGCACTCCAACACAGCACTGCACTCTAGCAAGCACTACACTCCAGACTTGCACTGCATTCCAGCCTGAGCTCCACTCTAGCCAGCACTGTACTCCACCTCATCACAGCACTCCAGCCCGAGGTCCAGTCCAGCCAGCACTCCACTCAAGCCCAGCACTCCACTCCAGCCAGCACTGCACTCCATCACAGCACTGCACTCCAGCCAGCTCTGTACTCCAGCCAGCACTGAATTCAACTAAAACACTGCACTCCAGTCCAACACTCCACTGCACTCCAGACCTGCACAGCCTTCCAGCCCAGCACTGCACTCCAGCCAGCACTCAACTCCAGCCAACTCTGTAATCCAGCCAGCACTGCACTCAACCACAGCACTACACTCCAGCCAGCAAGGCACTCCAGCCCAGCAGTGCACTCAACAACAGCATGGCACTCCAGCCAGCACGGCACTGCAGCCTAGCATGGCACTCCAGACAGCACTGCACTCCAGCCAGCACTGCACTCCAGCCAGCACTGCACTCCAGCCAGAACTGCACTCCACCAAATCACTGCACTCCACCACAGCACTGCATTCCAGCCAGCACTACACTTCAGCCCTGGACTCCACTCCAACGAGCAATGCAGTCCAGCCCAGCACTCACTCTGGCCCTGCACTTCACTCCAGTCAAAACTCCACTCCAGCACAAAACTCCACTCCAACCAGCACTGCACTCCAGCCAAACACTCCACTCAAGCCCAACACTGCACTCCAGCCAGCACTGCATTCCAGCCAGCACTACACTACACTCAGGACTACACTCCACCCAGCACTACACTCTAGCCCAACACTCCACTCCAGCCAACACTCCACTCCAGCAAAACCCTCCACTCCAGCCAGCACTCTACTCCAGCCCAACACTCCACTCCAGCCCAGCACTCCAGCCCAGCACTGCACTCCAAACCAGAACTCCACTCCAGCCCAGCACTCCAGCCCAGCACTGCACTCCACTACAACCCAATACCCCACTCCACCAGCACTCCACTCCACCAGCACTCCACTCCACCAGCACTCCATTCCAGCCCAACACTGCACTCCAGCCAGCACTCAACTTCAGCCCAGCACTCCACTCCAGCCCAACACTGCACTCCAGCTTAGCAGTCCACTCCAGCCAGCACTCCAGCCCAGCATTGCACTCCACTACAGCCCAGCACTCCACTCCACAGCAGCCCAGCACTCCACTCCACCAGCACTCCACTCCACCAGCACTCCACTCCACCAGCACGCCACTCCAGCCCAACATTCCACTCCAGCCAGCACTCCACTCCAGCCCAGCACTCCACTCCAGCCCAGCACTCCACTCCAGCCCAGCACTGCACTCCAGCCAGCACTCCACTCCAGCCCAGTACTCCTCTCCAGCCCAGCACTCCAGCCCAGCACTCAACTCCAGCCCAGCACTCCACTCCAGCCCAGTACTCCTCTCCAGCCCAGCACTCCAGCCCAGCAATACCTACAAATATTTTTTGTTCTCATAGACGTCATGCAGCTTCAGGACATGTGGGTGTTCGATGAGTTTCAGGATGGCGATCTCGCGCTCCACCTGCCAAGTGGACGATTATCAGGCCACCTTCAAAGCCAGGGCTTGACCAGCAGCTCTCCTCACCAGAGCACTGCCTGTCCACTCACTATCTGACCTTGCTTTGGGGGTAGTAGACTAGGGAAAAGGGTGCCCTTGGCCTGGTCCCCACTGCATGTGGCTATGACTTGCTCCAGGCGAGCCTGGGGTGAGCAGCCAGGACAGACCTACCTGGGCAGCTGTAGCCTGGGCAGGGCTGCAGGTGGGTGTGCAGCCACCTGTGTGCAAGCTCATGTATACATATGCAGCACAGCAGGCTGTGAGAAGAATGTCCTGGCTTCCCCCACCCCTTCACGGGGAGCCCAGAGCCTGTCCCAGGGCCCAGGGAGGTCAGAAGTGGCCCCTGAGAGCATGATGGACAGAGGACACCACAGGCCTGCTTTTGAGAGGCAGGCAGGGCCTCACCCTCCTCTACATCTGCTCTGCCCTACGGAAGCTGGCAGAGAGGAGTCACCCAGGCAGGAGGGTGGCAGCCCAGTGCCCCTCATTGCACCTGCCCCTGGCTCTTCTCCCCCCGTGGTGCCAGGCCTCCTCCCCACGCTTTGGCCTCCTGCCATTGGGCTCTTTGCTTCCCACTCACATGTCCCAGATTCAGCACTCATCCTGAGCCCCACTTGAGCTGGGTGCTGCCTTTGCCCTGGCCCCCCTGAGCCTCAGCTGCACCCCACGGCAGGGTCAGAGGTCAGCTCCCAACCCCTCAAGTCTCCAGTCCACCCAAGCTGCTGTCCTGCCCCTTATAGCTGTGCAACTCTCCGCCGGGTGCTTGGTTTTCCCAATCCAGTGTCTGAACCCATCCCTGCCTCCAGCAGCCACGCATCCTGAAAACTATAACATCAACAGTCCCTAAATCCCCCTGGGTCTCGGTCACTTTCATCCTGGCCATTGCTCCCAACCCTAACCTAAGCCCTGTCCTTGTCACCTGTCTTGGCTCCCATCACCAGGCCTGGTCCAGGCCTGCTCTGCCCTGCAGAGATGCCCCCAGGCCCTGTGCCCCTGCGTGGCCAGAACAACAGACACCTTGGAGGATGAGGGATTGAACAAGGACACCATCAGAGCTGTCCAGCACCCAGGCGGGGGCTCGGCCTCAGCCCTGCTGAAGGGGACATTCTTTTGGCCATTGTAGCAACCCCAGCCCGTCCCATAACCATATGGTGGAAACAGGGTCTTGGGACCTCTGACCCACCAAAGTCAGGCCTCATAATGCCCCAAGGATTCAGTAGCCCACAGAGGGGCTAGACAGACCCCAGGAGCCTTCTACCCACGGAGCTGCACTAGTCCCAGTGACCAGACTCCAGCACATGAGCCCTGCCCCCAGCCTGGTCTTGATGTGGGGAGGGGCCCCTCAGGGACGGGGTCTCCTCTGTTCTAACTGGGGAAACAGGTGCAGTAGGTGGGAACACGAGGGAGGTCTGTCTGCTAGGGGCCTGTCCTTCAGGCCAGGGAAGCCACTTGCTGTGGCCAGGAGGAGTGGGCAGAGGAGAAGAGGAGGTCCTGGGGCGCCTGTCCCCATCCAGAGGGACTGCAGAGGCCCCGCCCCACCCCACCCAGCCAGCTCACCTTCATCAGCACAGACTCGCTCAGCTTCTCACGGTTGACGATTTTGATGGCGACTTTCTGGCACGTGACACAGTGGATTCCCAGCTTCACAAGGCCTGCAGGAGAGAGAGGACCAGGCTCAGCCACTCAGGGCTACGCGGCACCCTGCACCTGGCCAGCAGGGACGCACCACTCCCACTGGGGCTCCTCGCTTAGGGTCTGCACTCTGTCCCTCCCTCCCAGAGCACCCGAGCCTGCTGGGCTCCACGGCCACCGTCTGCCCAGAGGTCCCTCAGTTACTGGCAGAACAGCTCCATGGAAAGGTGGCACGCTGCCCCCCAAAGCCCACCCCTCCCTAAGCCTTGGTCACAGTGAGCCCTCATCCTTCCACAGGAGGAGGCCATCCCAGTTGGGAGCCCACAGACCTGTGCCTGAGGCCACATCACTCTTGCCCCAGGACACCAGGACAGGCCCAGGCCCACTCCCCAGGCAGCTCCACCCAGCCTCCTGTGGCCCAAGACCCTCCTCCCTGGAGCCCTGGGGACGGGTGCTCAAGCCACCTCCACTCATCATGTCCATGGAGCCCTGGTCTCCCACCCCACCCTGCCATGTCAACTGCCCAGCTGCCCCCGGCCAGGTAGGGTCTTTCCCCAGCTCCCTAGCCCGTGGGCAGGCTGGCGTGTGCACACGTGTGTGCTGCTTTTCCTGTTTGTAAGAGCCCTTTGTCTCAGGTGGGAAATCAAGCTTTTGTGTGTCGCATGGTTTGGAAACATTCCCCTGGCCCTGGCCCTGGCCTCAGCTTGTCCTCTGGAGCCCAGATCTTCACCGCCGATCACATCCTGCAGGACAGGCTCTATGCCGGTGAGTCTGGCATCACAGTCCCTGCCTCTGGTACTGATGGTGGCCCTGCTTTCTGCAGGTCATCAGCTCCCACGGATCCCTGGGAACCCTGCCACCTCCCCTAGTCTGTGTCCCAGCCTGGGCACAGGTGCCTCCTCCAGGCCTGGTCCAGAGGTCCCAAGATAGGCTGACACTTCCCTGGCCAGCCTGCGGGGAGCAGGGCCAGGGGACCCTGGGTGTCTGCAAGCTTCCCTAGGCAGGAGCAGCCGCTGCCCTCCGCGGGGTGTGCTCCGAGGAACGCCAGCCCAGGCCTGGTGCAGGCTCTCGGGGCCTCGCCAGCTGCTCAGATGGGAGCAGAGCCCAGCAGGAACAGCGTCCACAGCTCTGCCCATCCATCGTTCAGAGCCACCTTGGCAAGCGCCGCAGCTGACCCAGGGCTGGCAGTGGCTCCTCCGCACAGCAGTCAGGACAGGGGTGCCCCCCACACTGGGAGCTCTCCCCAACAGACACGAGACTCTCTGCACGTGGCCAGGGTGCAGCAGGTCAAACAAGGCCCAGCAGGTCCCCACATGAGCTGGAGGCCCAGGAGACCCAGGGAGCAGCCAGGAGGTACACCAGCCCCACACAGGAGAGGCTCCTGCAGTCGCCAGGCCACACCTCGGAGCACCGCCCAGACAGAGACAAGGCCAGGCACAAGGGCCACAAGAAGTGGGAGATGGGCTCAGCTCCCAGAACTTCCTGTCCCATCAGGCCAAACCCTGAGACCCCAAAGACACAACGCAGCCCTGTGTTCCCCGGATCTAATGAGAGCAGGACCAGTGAGACGGGAGGGGCAGACAGCAGACCGTCCCAGGGCAGGAGGGTGCAGCCTCGGCCTGGCTCTGCGCAGCTCAGGGAGAACGGACGTGAATGTCCCAAAGGGGACGAGTCTTGCCTTCACAGCACAGCAGCCAAGGTCCCAGCAGCCCTGAAGACACAGCGTTACAAACATGATACCAGGGACCACAGGTGGACACTGCTGGCTGACCTCAGGGGAGATGCTGGTCTCAGAGCTCAGGGCCCCATACAGGGACAGCACACATACTGACGCATGCATGTACACACGCATGCATGAACACGTACACACACATACACATACTTGTACATGCATCACACGTCTGCACTCATGCACACACGTGCACACGCCTACACATGTGCACACACACCCACATGCATGGGCAACCTCAGATGACGGGGCTACATGATGTGTGTGGGAAACGCGGTCCTGCTTCAGGAAACAGGAAGTGGGCGTGGACGGCAGAGCACCTGACAGCAGCCAAGGACCAAAGTCCCAGAAGTCGGACATAAAAAGGGTGCAGCCACTGTCCCCCCACCAGTTGTGCCCCCAAGATCTGCTGGGCATGGCCTGGGCTCCACCCCGCCTCCAGGAGGGGAGATCCTGGCATCAAGGGTCCAGCTGGGAGGACCAAGGGCCACCCAAAGGAGAGGCTCCTGGCAGGCGCAAGGCCTTCCTCCAGGGCTCCTGTGGGCACAGGCAGTCCAGCCCAGTGACAACAGGCACAGAAGCCACCACTGCTCAGACACTCCGGCCTGAGGACGCGCCCCGTGTAGGGAAGCCACGCTGGTGTCCTTGATCCCTGCCTCTCTCTCCGTCTCCACCTCCTTTCACTAGTTTCCCTCTGACCACAACGTCCTTCCCTACTACCGAGAACCTGCCCACTCTGTAAAGCCCAGCAGGCAGGTGCCCCTCCTTGGTGCCCTCGGGAGAGAATCAGCCCCATGTCCTACTCTCCCACAGCCCCAGGGGCCCCGAGGGCTGGGTGTCTGGGTGCCCAGGTGCTCGGCCACCTCCCTGGTGGCAGAGTGGCGAGCGTGCCCTCGGGAGCTCTCCAGTCCTCAGGTCCAAGCCCTGCAGCCCCTGGGACTGTGGGCCGGGCGGCTACCGGGGGAAGCCCAGGACCATCCTGGATCGCCCAGCCCTCCCACTCGCTGGGGCTTATTTTCCAATTGTGACTTTATCTCTAATTACTGTCTTTACACACCAGGCTAGCTCAAGACCAAAGTGCACGTGTCACAGATAATGGCATGGGTGGGACCCAAGCCGAGGAACCTCCAGCTCCCACCGCCGTCTGCGGGAGGCAGGGGCAGGGGGGGCGCAGGGCTGCTGGAGCCCACGGCAGTGAAGGGCTGCCGGCATCCTGGGCCCTGGGGCCACAGTGAGGACCTGGGCCCCGTGGGGCTGTCCCACCGCAGGCACTGGGAGCTCCTGACCTCGGGGCAGGTCCTGCCCAGACCCCGTCCTGCTGCTCCTTGGTGTGAGTGGGGTCCCCCCCGGCACGTGACAGTGCGGCAACGGGTTCCTGGAGGGTGGGGAGGCAGTGGACACGTGGGCCCTAGGCTGCGGCACAAGCCACCTGACACCAAGGCACCTGCAGGCCAGAGGACCCATCTCAAAGTGGCCAGCAGGCAGGGGACGCAGCGCCTGGGCCCATCCTGTGGTCCTCCTCAGTGAGTCCTGGCCCCGGCCAGCTGCCCTCACTGCATCCCAAGTGGGTCATGAGGCTGCAGGACTCTGGGACCAGCTCGAGGCCACACACCTCTCATGACATCCCTGTGTCCGATCCCCTGTTGGTCTCCCCACACTGGCCTAAGCATTGGGAGATGGACGCTGGAGAGCACTGTGGCTAGAGATCCATCTGCCCCTCTATCACCACCCTGTCCTCAGGGACTGGGCCTCACAGGTAGACACAGGGTGCAGGCCTTCAATGCCTGTCCCCTGAGATTCATGACACTGCACATAGTGGCCCTTACGACACAAGCCCGGCTGCTGCCCTGCATGGCCCTGACCGCTGGGGGTCTTGTAGTGATATTTGGGGTGCCAAGCATGGGCTATACAAAGGAACTTTGTCTTAGCAACTATCTAGATGGCTGTCACCCTAAGCCCTGTCCCCAGGAGCCCAGAGCCAGTAGAAGGAAGAGGTGGCCTCCAGGTGGGCTTCCGGAGGAGCAAGTGGTGGTGGAGACCCTCCCCCTACTTCAGGCCCTACTCTCACAGCATCCCCGTCCCTTGCTGGCCCTCCCCAGCCATGATATGCCCCCCCAGCAGTGGACTCAGCTCTCCAGTGCCTGAGAAGTTGCTAGGTGGAGGGTCGACGGGCACCCAGCCTCCTCCATGCCCCCTGTTGGTGCACTGCAGCAGGTGCCAGCCCCAGGGTCACTGAGTCACCAGCCTGGAGGGCCACCTGGAGCTGGGTATGAGAGAGGGTATGAGTTCAGAGAGTGGCCTGGGGTGGGCCCCTCTGGCCACAGGCCCCGCAAGGGGGTGTGGCGGGAGTGAGTGGTGGGCTACAGCATGCGGAAGACCTCCCCTCTCAGTGTGTCTGAGATGCCTCAGCTGCAGGGAGAGGCGGGGCTCTGCCACCAGGACCCACAGGGTGCTGTCCTTGGTGCTGGACCTGGCCCTTGCCCCCCAGGAGAGCCTGGTCTCTGGCAGCCCTGGGGCAGGCCTTGACTTGGCCCGGCGGGGCCGCTGTGGGCACAGAGACACAGCAGCAGCCTCCTGCAGTTCCTGGGGAGTGAGGCTCCTCGCAGGCAGGAGCGTCCGAGCGCCCAGGCCTGAGTCAGCGGACAAGCCACCCCCGTCAGCCTGCAGAGCCAGGGCAGGCCAGGCCCTGCCACCTCAGGAGGGCTGCTGGGAGGCCAGTGCTCCAGGGAGCGCTCCAGCGCCCTGGGCCCCCTTCACCACTGCCCTGCTCTGGAATCAAGTGGATGTCATCCTGAACCGGGCCCTTCAGGTGGCCCAGCTTCTGGGTGGCCGCCGCAGTGCGGTGACCCACTTCCTCAGCCTGCTCTCTGTGGGCAGCAGTTGGTGTGAAGACGCAGCGGCTCCCGTCTGCCTGGAGTGACGATGCGCAGCCTGGCCGGCACAGCTCTCCACCCAGGGGTCAGCACCATGCTGGCACCTGGAGACTCACCATGATGACTGCAACCTCAGGCACCGGGAGACAGGTCCCAGGGCGTGTCGGGGCCAGACACACGTGGGCACCTGGGAAACTGAGTCCCGCCCAGCAGGGCAGGCAGGCACTCTGCCCGGGCTGTGTCGCCCAGGGCGGACGCACAGGATCCTGCCAGAGCCCATTGGCCACCGCCCTTGGAGGTCCTGATGGAGCTTCACAGCCCCACCAGAAGGCCAGCTCTGAGCAGCCTCACAGTGGCCTCAGCTGGACACTCAGGCCACAGTCCCAATACACACACCACAACCCCACACCCGGGCAGGGGCCAGCTGGGTCCACGTGGGCTTCCAGGAAAAGCTGACCCTGGAGAGGAGGCCTGGAGAGGCAGGTCCTCACACCTGGGTGCTTTTGGCCATGTGACCTTTGGCTTTCACAGTCTGGGAACGCCAGACCCCCTCCCTGCCCAGGCATCCAGTTTCCAGGCCATGGCTGCTGGTCCCAGCCTACAGTGACCAGACTGCTGTACAGGCCCAGCAAGGCTGGGGATGGGGTGTGCAGGACACACGGGACAGCGGTTCCACACTGACCCGCACACAGGGAACCCACAACCAGGTGCGCAGGGTGCAGGAAGAGATGGAGATTCCTTAGGCTGCGCACGCCGGGGGAGCCCAACCTAACCCTGCAGGAGCAGGAGGCGGCACCACACAGACGGTGGCCGCCCACCAGCGTGCCAGGGAGGGCTGGCGTCTCTGGGGAGACGGCTGTTCACGCTCCGAAAAGGAACCTCTCAAATTAAATTAATTAAGCCCTGAAATATTTCACTTGCCGGCAGCCGCTGGGCTGTCTCTGCTGTGCCCCAGCCCAGCACCCAAACACGGGGAGTCGGCTGCTGCACCTCGCAGACCCAACCCACAGCTTGTGCCTGAAGGGAGGCCCGTCCCAGGGGAGGGAGGACTCCTGCACGACCCCCCTATCCCAGTACCCACCCCAGGTCCCTTCCCAGGCAGAGCAGACCCCCCTGCAGCCCAGGGAGGATGGGGAGCAGGAGCCTGGTTCCCCCGACCTCCGGGAGTGGGCCCTTGGGTGCCCCCCAGCCACAGGGCTCTCCTAACACTCTACCCTGCTGTGGTGTATTGGACAAGAACCCCCACGTCCGAAGTCCTCGTCACCCCACACTGACCCCTCCTCCTCCAGGAGGGGCCTGGGATTGCTCCCAAGAAGAGAACCCAGCCAGGGGGTCCCAGGTGGGACCAGCCAAGCCAGGGGCCCTCCTCCACCCCAAGGCAGCCCACAGGGGCTCAGAGCTGTTCTTGTCCCCAGCTGCCCCATGACTCTTCTGCTCTGCACTCAAATAAAAGATAGGATAGAAGCCACTGATCAGCCCGGGCGGAGGCCCCCCACCCCTGTGCACACAGACACCCCGCTCCCCACGGGATGCTGGGTGCCCAGTCCTCCAGGCTGGGCTGCCCCAGGAGGAATGGCCCTGGGCTAATGGAGCCCGGGGGTGCTTCTGAGGCTGGCTTCAGGGCCGAGGAGTCGGGCAGGGAGGGACTGCTCCCCAGAGGCCTGCTGACCCAGGGATGGAAGAGGGTGTGGAGCAGCAGTTCTGGGTACAGAGGGCACCCTGGCTGCCAGGGCACTGCCAGAAACGCAGGCTGGATCCTGGGCAGGCTGGCTCTCAGGTCTGCCCCTGCGGACCCCACCTCTGGTTAGAAGAGGCAGCCGGCAGTGATGGAGACCGTCCGCCTTCAGAGCCCTCTGAAAAGCTTGCTCCGGGGCTGGCTGTCTCCAGGGACCGGGGACGCTGAGCATGTCTGGGTCAGGGAAGGGGGTCAGGGAAGGGGGCCAGGGACGGGGGCCAGGGTGGGCCCCAGAGTCGGGTGCTGAAACAGAGGGAGCAATCACTGAGTTTGAACTCGAGATCCTCGGGGTTGCACCTCCTCAGACCTGGACAGAGACCACCCAGGACCAGGTCCAGCCGAGCAGGGGCAGGGGTGCCCTGGGCAACCCGGCCTCACTGCAACACCCCGACCCACTCCTGGCCCCTCAGCACATGACAGACAGCTCCAGGCAGAGGTCACACACCGCAGACCCAGGTGAGAACACCTTGCTCCTTATCAGAACCACACGGGGCCTCCTCCCCGAAAAGTGCCCCATGACCGGCACGGGAGGAGCTGTGCCTGGGAGGGGAAGTCCAGGGAGAGAGCACTGAGCAGGCCTCGGGCAGCTCCCCACACCCCCACAAGACTCGAAGGAGCAGCAGGAGAAAACCAGAAAGGGCCTGGGAACAACGGTGAGTGCTGGGAAAGAAACCATGCACAAAGATGAAAAGACGCAACGCCCCTGACGGGAGAGGACAGAGACGCCAGGACAGACGGCCAACCAGAGAGCCCAGCTCGCGACAAGGGAGGAGCCCCAGGGGGCGACACCGGGGCCCGGGGGGACGCCCTGGGCAGCGCACTCAGCGGCTCAGCAGACCCAGAGTTCTCCTGGTGACACTCAAGCCCGTGCCCACTCCTGGGAGATGAGTCCCTCCTGGGCTCCCTCCCCTAGACGCCTGGCCCAGCCAGGTGAGGGGCCGCCAGGCCTGACCCAGCAAAGTCCTGCAAAGATCCAGTGACCAGCCTGACGGGGGCAGTCCTGCCCGCCCGTTCTCAGCAGGAAGGCAGCCATGGGGCCTGTCTTGGGGGCACAGCAGAGCAAGACACAGCTGCCCGGGGAAGCTGGGGAGGGGCTCGGGGCATCGCTAGTTGGAGGAAAGGTGGAGAAGGGCCTTCAGATGGGCTCACAGCAGAGTGGACCCCACAGCAGGGGAAGGGGAGCCAGGAGCACGTAGGGGGCCGACTCGCACCACCCCTGTCCCCACCAGGGGAGCACCAGGTGCCAGCCATACCCAAGGAGGGAGGAGGCACGCCCAAGAGGGGACCCCGGCCCAGCAGAGGACCGCTCGGGCAAACTGAAGTCCACTCCTGGAAGGGCACCGTAGGCAGGTACAGAGGTCCCGCGGGGAGATGGGAGGGTCTTGCTCCAAAGGGCTGACCCTGTGGCCGTGGCAGCAGAGCCCATGGGGTGCGTCACCCCAGCCGCCGGCTCAGCCTGCAGGGCCAAGCCCTCGCCCAGGATCTTGAGTCTTTCCAGTGACTTGGAAATCACTGAGGGTAGGGGCTGGGCTGGGGCTCAGTGCAGAGCACTCACCCAGCACATGTGAGGCCCTGGGTTCCATCCTCAGCACCACAGAGAAATAAGAAAATAAAATAAAGGTTAAAAAACACAATAGCATTTTTTTAAAAAAAAACAATAAAGCTTTAAAAGATCACTGAGGACACTAGTAGAGATCTGTTTGTGTGGTGAGGTCTGCCGATGTTTATTGTGTTAGAAATTAAAACAAACTTCACAAATACTTGTTCACTGACAAACAGTAAAGCTGTTCCACACACCAGGATGTGAGTGCGACTTTATTAACCGCCCTGACCCGTGGGGGTCAGGGAGAAGGACAGCCTCCCGTCCTCACGCCACTCGGAGACGGCGTCTCCCATGGTGTCACACAGTACCCAGTCGGACCCCGGAAGGGTCTCAGGGACCCCAGGGACCCCTGGCCTAGGACTGCGGCTGCCCACCTTCCTACCTTCTGGGGACAGTTTGAAGTGGGGGCACTTGATCAAATCAGCCAAGGGACCCCCCGTGCTTCTCCCCAGGGTGAGGGCACCCCTTAACCTCTCACGGACCACTCCAGTGCTCCTGGAGCCAGGCACTTCCAACAGAAGCTCCTCCCAGCCCGGGGCCCAGCTGACCCAGGGTCCCCTATGGGCAGCCTGCAGGCCTGCAGGAGGGGGCAGAGGGGTAGCCCCACCCAGCCCAGCCCACCCCGGGCTGTGGTCCTCAGTGGGGCCTGAGGTCAGCCCCACACCCCTGGCCCTCAGCCCCGAGAGCAGGTGGAAGTCCATGGGCAGCTGCCTCAGGGGCATGGGGCTGGCAGGACTCACACCAGACCTGGAGCCAGGGCCCAGTTCACCCAGCTGGCTGGCCCAGAGACAGGTCAAAGACCAGCTGGCCCCGGGCCACCTGTCCGCCCTGGGAAGGCCACACCCACCCACACCTGGGCACCTCCTGGGCAACACAGAGGGAGGGAGGGAATGGGTGGGGGTCTCAGCCCTGGGAAGGCCACACCCACCCACACCTGGGCGCCTCCTGGGCAACACAGAGGGAGGGAGGGAATGGGTGGGGGTCTCTGCCCTGGGAAGGCCACACCCACCCACACCTGGGAGCCTCCTGGGCAACACAGAGGGAGGGAGGGAATGGGTGGGGGTCTCCGCCCTGGGAAGGCCACACCCACCCACACCTGGGCGCCTCCTGGGAATGGGTGGGGGTCTCCGCCCTGGGAAGGCCACACCCACCCACACCTGGGCGCCTCCTGGGAAACCCAGAGGGAGGGAGGGAATGGGTGGGGGTCCCCCCCCAGGGCAGCTGCAGGGGCCAAGCTGAGAGCCACTCCAGCTCCAACTGCCCAGCCCTGGCCCCTGTTGGTGGGCAGGGGCAGGGGAGAGGGCCGGGCTCCTGGCCCACCTCTCACAGGGGCAAGAAGTCCTATCCCTGCTGACCCAGCTGGTTCCCACAGGAAGGCCAGGCCTGAGGACAGGGTGACACTTGCCTGCAAACCCTGTGGCCAGAGGCCCTCACTGCTGGACGGAGCGACTCAGACACAAGGCCTCTGCTGCTCTTGCCCTCAGGAGCCCCTGGCCTACCAAGAGGGGTCAATGGCCCCCCAGGGTCCCCTACAGGCCCAGGATGGGGAAGCCCCCAGGTCGAGGCCCCTCTTGGTGGCTCCAGCAAGGGCTACAGAGGGAGGTGACGGAACGGGGACCTGGGCTGACCAGGTGGGTGCTGGGTGGGCACACACTGCCGGAAGGGGCCAGCTGGGAGGTTAACAGGCTGATGGTGGGGACACTATCCAAGATGGACCCCAGGGCCCACAGGGGTACCCCAGGGGCAGCTGGGGCCAGAGTTGCTGGCTGGGGCCTGAGCCCAGGAGCCCCATGAGGTGCAGAGCCCAGGAGCCCCATGAGGTGCAGAGCCCCATGAGGTGCAGCCCCTGCCCTCTACCCTCCCAGAAAGGCCTGCCTGGGCCAGGACCATCCCACTCCCAGGCCTGCCACGGGCAGACAGGGAAGGGGGCGTGATGGGCACCAGGGAGGGACTGCCAGGCAGCCTCATCTGCTGCCCCCTGCCCTGCCAGGAACTGGCATCCCAAGGGGGCCCCTAGCCACCCCAACTATGGGGATCAGGAGCCACACTGCACCCTGGGCCCCAGAGCCCGGCCAGCTGGGGTGCCAAGGCCACCCTGGGCAGGTGGGCAGGGTTGCATCTGGGCTGGCGGCTGCTGTCCCTGGTTCCCAGATACAGCCCCTCCCACCACCTGACCCCCCAGTGCTTTCTAAGGGGGCCCCTGCCTCACGCCCGGCAGGGCCCCACCCCAGAGCCCCCACCCCACTGTCCCCCCGAGCACCCAGGAAGCAGGGCTGGAAAACTGCAAGCTGTGCTCCTTGGGGAGGGGTCTCCCCACGTCAGGACGGTGGTCAAGTCTGTCCCTCGGCACTGTGGCCAGGCCTCGCCCCTAGGGAGGCAGTGCCACTTCAGGCCTCATGCAGGTGCCCGCCCTCCCAGGGTGGTCAGGGGCCCGAGCAGCCGGCCTCCGTGGAGCACCTGTGCAGGTGGGGTTCCCACGGCCCCCGTGGGGCGATGGCTTGGGCCCGCTGCCGGCCAGGCTCAGCCCCGCTCTCCACAGAACACTGCTGACTCATGCAAGGTCACGGCAGGCAGTGAGTGTCCTGCAGGGCTGGACCCAGGTGGGCTCCTGTATGCAGCCCTGCCCACCTGCTGGGTCAGGCCTGGGAGCTCTCCTTAGAGCAGGGAAAGGGGCCACTGTCGGCCGGGACTCCACAGAGAAGGTGGTCCCCCACCCCAAGGAGGTCTCCGGGGTCGGTAGTCATGTGGGATGAGGCTCGAGTCCCAGAACACCTTCTCCCCAGCTCCAGGGTGGAGGGGGCGGGCCATGCCCCCTGCCCAGCTCCCAGCCTGCTGGGGCCCTGACCCTTGGGCTGTCCAGCTGGGGACAGAGCCCCTTCCAGTCTGCAACTCCAGCCCCGGAGCCAGGCTGGCAGACCCGAGGAAGGAGGCTCAGGCCTACACCTAAGCCCACCCTCCCGTCCTGGGAGGCAGATCTGTGGCCCTGGGAGAAGCCTCTGCACTGAAGGTCAGAGAGCCCCATCTCTGAAAGATCCCGCTGGTCTCTAAACCCCAGCAGACTCCTACCAAGCCTCCCCCTCCTCTTTCCTGACAAACCTCCATCTGTTGCCATGGTGACCGGAGCAGAACCGGCAGGCAGCATCCACAGATCCCTGCCCCCACCCCTTCCTTCCATTCCCCTCAGCTGGGCCCCAGCTCAGACCCCCCAGCCCACCCCACTCCAGCCCAGGTCAGCCCCAGCCCTGGACTCTGAGGCCTGTGAACACCTGGCTTTGCTGCCCACTCACCCACAACACCCAGCTGGTGCCATGCCCACTGCACGGGATGCCCCACTTCTAGGCCAAAGGGGGGGCACCTGAGGAGGCCCACAGCCCAGCTTGAGCAGGCAGGGTGGGGAGGGACGTCCTGGCGGGGATCTGTGGGTGCTGCCCAAGTACATGTCCAGCCCCCTCAGAGGGGGGCGCCTAGCTCCTTCACCCACCCCATGTCAACTCCAGGCCCAAGACCAGAAAGAGGCAGAGCCCCGAGGACTGCCAGGAGCCAGCAGCACCCCAGCTCAGTCAGCCAGTCAGCTCAGAGCCCCCCCCCCCACCGCGCCCCCGCCAGAGGCGCCTGCTCAGGGCTCTTTTTGTGCTGTGAACTGCTGTGTGGTCAGGATGGCCCAGCGCCCGCTCCGCAGCTGTCTTGCGGTCCTCTGGGGCAGAGCTGACGCACAAGAGCTGCATGAACTTCAAGTGCTCCTTTGGTCTCCGCCTAAGCACGCTCCTGTGAAAGGCCACCCCAACAGGAGGCCAACGCACTGTGGCCCCCTTGTCCTGTGTCCTGCACAGCCCCTCCCTCAGGCCCACACTGCCTTCTCCAGCTTCGGGGCAGGAGACACGTGGTGCACACTCTAGCCCCTGGGACGCCACACGGACCCCAAGACAGATGGTGGCTGTAGGCTCCAAACACCCCCAAACAGAATGGCAGCTCTGAGTGGACTGGGAAAGAGGGCTCTGACCAGCCAATTAGAACCCCACAACACGCCAGCTGTTTCCAAATGAGCTGGGGGTGACAGGCGATTCCCAGTAAGATGCAGGTGACTAAGCACCTGCAATAAAGGGTGTCATGGTCCTGCCCAAGAATCCAACCCACACCAGGGAGACCTGTCCCAGGCACCAGGAGCCCCACAAGCTCAGGGCACGGTCCTGGGAGGGAGGAAACAGGGGCAGCCACTGTGGGGCCTGCCCCTTTCGTCACGAGGGACCTGGCTGTGGAGTGAGGCAGCCCCCATGGCAGGGCTCGGCCCAGAAAGGCTTGTGCACACCTCCACATGCAGGATCTGGGGCCCTGACAGCCCAAGAAGGACTTGGAAATGATCCCGAGCTGCGGAGGGAGCGCCTGGTAGCAGGAAGTGCCATGCACTGGCCACTCGCTGCAGCCTGGCCCACGTAGACAGCCTGTCAGGGTGGCATGGGGGCAGCCCACACAACGGCCAGCACCCTCCACTCCAGACACACGCGAGTTTCAGGGAGGGCTCGGGACGGAGTGTCCCTTGAGCTCCTGCCACTTCTGCTGTCTGGTGTCTGGGTCAGGAAATGGCGGCAGGTGCGTGTGCTCCAGGCTGGCTGGGCTACCTGGTTGCAGAAGGCTGCCCCGTGCTGCCCAGGCCATGAGCAGGTCATCCTGGGTCCCCCAGGTTGGCAAGAGAGCAAGAAGGATGCAGCCTGGGTCCTTGGGGGAGCAGAGGGTCTGGAGGCAGAGGAGACATGGGGTTCCAAGAGCTGGACTCTGGAGTGACCAGCCAGGGGCCTCAGCCTCCCCCAGATCCACCACCAGCACATCAGGATGGGGGGCTTCACACCTGCTGCTAGGATGTGGAGGGGCTGTCAGCCAGTAGGATGGGGTCCCCTTCCCTCCTAGGCAGTCACTCAGCCCCTGCCAGCACAGGTTGGCATGGCAACCACAGAGGCAGCTGGACCAACCTCGATCTGATGCGACAGAAGCCGACCCTCCCCAGCCAGAGTCCCCGTAGGTGTCCACCGACCACAGGTGTCCACCTCCCACACGGCCCGGGCCTCAGAAGTACTGCAGCAAGGGTGGGTGTTCTAGGAGACCCTGAGAGCTATGCAGCCTCCTCCGAGGCAGGCCCTGCTCAGCACAGGGCCACCCCGTCCCACGGCCCCCCAGGCAGGCAGGCCCTGAGAGCCTTCCCTGGCCCCCTTCCCTGGGGCCACCAGTGCGGTGAAGCCATCAATTTAAGGTTGTGTGGGGCACGGAGAGGCAAACAGCCCCCCTACCATGTCCCTGTTCTGTGCCCCTGGCCGGGGAGGGAGCCTCGGCCCGAGCCCCACACACACTGGAACTGCATTCTTGTAGAGAACCCTCCTGGAAGCGGGTGGGACCCCTACTCCAGCCCCCAGAGTGCCACGTTAGATTTTGACTAACTGGTTTCTGCGACTCAGGATTGTAAAATCAGCCCAGTGAGATCACTTGCTGAACCCGCTCTCAGAAATGCCACGGGGCTGCTGTCGGGGCTGCTGTCCTAGTGGGAGGCCTCCCTCCCCTCCCTACAGCACAGACCTGGGGTCTACTGACAAGGCCACGGGCCAGCCCACCTGCAGAGTGGCAGCCGGGGACCCCAGAAAGAGAAGTCTTTGGGAGGATGCTGACTTTCTGTGAAGGCACATGCAGGGTGGGGGCAGGGAGGTCAGCGTGGGCCAAGAGATGAGCAGAGTGTGGGAGGGAGGAAAGGCAGGGCCTCTGGCTGGGGGTCAGACATCTGGAGGACCCAGTGCACTCCATGGGGGGGGGCCCAGAGTGACATGACCAGAGGAGACCCAGCCACCGGCGATCCCTGCACAGTGCTGTCCAGATCCTGGGAATGGCAAGAAAGCTGTGCTGGACAGAGTGCAGGGGCTGGGGGCTGGGGAGTTCAGCAGGCCTGTCTGGGACAGCTGGGGGCAGAGGAGGAGAGGTGGCAGGGCAGCTCAGCAGATCCCCTCCCCCAAACGCCACAGCAGAGCCCCAGGGCCCAGGCTGCTCCCTCCTGCCCTGCTCCACAGGCCCCACCCCTCAGGGGCCCCAGGGATGGGTGATGGGGTTGCCATGGTGACGAGGTTGGGGATGCCTTCCTTGGGAAGCCCCAGGGAGCCTCCGCCTGTCATCCCACACACAGGCAGACACAGGCACCCAGACCTGCACACACGCACGTGACTTGTGCACGCACAGACCTGTGCACCCCCACACCAACCCACATACATGCTCATGACACAGACACAGGCACACACCCTCGAGCCCCAGCCCTAGGCTGCAGACTCCGGCCTCCTCCATCTCTGGCCTCAAGCCTCTTTACAAGCTGCTGGCTGGGGTCCTGCCGTCCTCCCTCCAGGCCCTGTGACAGCCCAGCCATGGGCCCACCCTCCCAGAAGCACAGCTGGCCAAGGGTCTGCTTGCCAGAGCAGAGCTGCCCCTGGCCCACCTGCTCCCTCTCACCTGCCCGACCTCCCCATGCTGAGGGCTCAGTTCCCCTCGGGGATGTCCTCCACTGGTGTGTGGGCCCAGCAGGACCCAGTATCACTGAGTGGTCAGTGAAGGCACTTCCTGGGTCCAGGGACACCTCTGGTCCCCAGTGCTGAGGCAGGCATGAGGAGTGGGGCCCAGAGGGCCAGGAAGGCCCAGCTCCCACAGCTCAGTGCTGAGTCCCAGACCTGCCACTGGGTGGGCAGGGTGCCCCTGGCCCTCCCTGCTGGAGCCTGGGTCCAACCCACACGGGAATGACCTTTTTGTCGGGATGCACCCTCCTGGAGATGAGTGGGAACCCCCACCCCAACACCCCTGGTGCCAGGTGGTCACATTAGATTTCTACTAAACAGAGCTGCCCTGCCCACCTAAGTCATCTGCCAGGTCACTTAGCCAGAGCTTACTGCATGCCCCCTCCCTGCCAGGCCCCTGCAGGAGGACTCAGGGAGCTCAGAGCCTGGGGTGCAGGGGTAGGGACCTGGTGAAGCCCAGCAAGCTGAGAGGTGGGCCTGGCACAGGCAGGGGCCACAGGGAGGCCGGGCCACACTTTCCAGGGACACCTCTAGGGTCTAACCCAGACGTGAGGGTGCTGTGTGCTGGGGGGCAGTGCAGGAGCTCCAAGTTCTGCCCTGGTGGGGAGGACTGCGGCGGCTGGCCATTGCCCCGGGGCCAACCACTCCCACGCCCTCTGCAGCAGGGGCAACCTCCCGGGGCCCAGACGCCACCCCCAGACAGACCCGCCACCCAGACAACCAGACACACACACACCCCACCCGCCACACCAGGGAGGGAATCACGCAGGGCCCTGCAGTCACCCACTGCGACAGGGACGGAAGCACTGGCCCAGCCCCCGCAGCGTGAGTGCCTGCTGTCCCCCAGGAGCAGCCTGCGCGGTAATCTCCAGTGTGGGGTAATAATAGAATCTGCTTAGTGGGCAGCAGGCAGGAAGGACAGGGAGAGGAGAAAGGCAGAGCCTGCTGGCCCACGCCCTGGTGCTCCCAAATAACAACATCTGTCCCCAAGGGCCACAGCGCCAGGGGCTGCACCAGAACCTGGGCAGGGCGTCTGCCTTACCCCATCCCTCTCGGGGCTGGTGCTGGGGCTGGTGGCCTCTGTCAATCCGGGCTCCCTGCCATTCCTCACTGCACTCTCCTCCAGGGGCCAGGACATGAGGTCAGAGGGCCCCACACTGTGCCATCAGCACCCAGGTCTGCACCCGGCCGGCAGTCAGGCTGGCACTGGATCCTGGCACGCCAGCTCCTACAAAGTCCAAAACCCTGGGAGGGGTGTTCCTGGGGAGGGGACATGACAGGGAACAAGGGTCAGGAAAGGGAGGCATGGGGAATGGGGGCAGAGGACAGGGGCAACATGAGAAGCAAGGCCCATGGGAGAAGTCAGCCCTGGCGCCCTGGGTCCCATCCCTCGGAGGCCTCGGGGTGCTGGAGGCTGGGGGTTGAGGCCAGCTGCAGAAGGGCACCACACAGGCAGTTCCAGGGTGGCCAGGGCAGGGCCGCGGGGGGTCTCTGTGGGACTGCGAGGGGCACTGGCTCCAGATGCCTCCTCCAGAACCCATGAATCCTGCTTGTACTCCCTGGGCCTAGCCTGGAGGGGTGTACAGAGGGGCCCCACCCCATGCCCCAGGAAGGGAGCCAGGCATCTGTCACTGCCCCCATGCCACTGGGCATGGCACTAGAATACTCACACCAGGATAGGACCCTCTCTAAAGAAGCCCAGACACACCCAGACGCAAGGTGCTTGAGGACCTCGCAGGTGAGCAGCTAAACCCAGGTCAGGAACAGGAACCCAGCAAAACCCACCTCCCGCCCCAGCCACCAGCCACCCACCACACAGCCATGCTCAGCCCGGCCTGCAGGCCACCCCAGGTAGATGAGGCACCTAGAAACTCTCCGGTCATGCTCAGCCTGGCCGGATGGGCACAAGCTCAGTTTATGAAGCCACGAAGCCGTGAACCACCAGGAGGGCCACCTTTCCCCAGGCCACACTATCAGAGCCGGACACTGCCCTGCCACTGTGGTACCCATGATCATGCCCCAGGCATCCAGGGCTTCAGTGCCCAGGTCCAGCTCAGCTGATGCCGCATCCACTGGGCCTGGGCTCCATATGGGGAGAGGACAGGCCAGGGCCTCAACACACACACATGGCCTGAGACCACTAGAGCTTCATGTCAAATCTGTTCTGGGTTCGCCAGCCACCACCCCCAGGGTGGAAAAGGCTCAGTCTCCAGGCCCAAGAAGACAGGCATCCAGTGGTAAGTCCCTGAGGCCCAGCAGGAATCAGCTGGAACAGTGATAGGGGAGCATGCCTGTGGCCACTGGTCACTCTGGAAGAGGCCTGCCTCCCCAGAAGGACTCTCTCAAAGACAAGAGAATGTCTCTCAGAATCAGTGCCACTTGTGAGATTCACAGGGGCTCCTGTAGCAGACAGGCAGCCACATTCGGCCCGGGCAGCACAGACAGGCCTGGAGTCCAGCAGTGCCCACTGGGCTCAGGGCCAGCGTCCCACAGGAGAAGGCCCAGGGCCAGCATCCACCAGCAGGAGACCAGCATAGAGGGAGCTGTGGGCAGTCCCCTGCCTACCCCCGCTCTCTGGGAAGTGGTGGCCCCCTCAGTCCAGGACTCACGGCTGTGTCCATCCACAGATATACTTGTCACACGGTGGCACTTGCCAGGGGAGCTTCTGTCTGTACTGCTGTGGTGAGGTGTGAATCCCTGGGATTTGGTTTAGAGCTCACAGACCTCCAATCCGAGCCGCCCTGGCAGCTGGCTCGGTGCTGATCCCCCTCTGGGAGCCAGGCCCCAGGGCCTCTCTTCCTTCTCAGCTCCTCCTGCCTTCAGCCCATGTTCTCTCCCCAGGCCAGCCCAGGAGGGCAGGAGGGGCTCCCTGAGTCCAGGCCAATCCCAGTGTCCCAGCCCAGAGGGCCTGGGGCACAGCCTTGAGGGATGCCTGGGTTGGCCTGTGGCCTGGGGGCGGGCACCTGGCACCTCTCACCTCTCGCCTCCCAGCCGGTGGGACAGCTGAGCAGCCTAGGGCCCAGCCTGCAGTGGCCTCTCCTCTACAAGCCCCTGTCTACCCCAGGGCCATCCCACACTCCTGCATGTCATCCACTCATCGGCCATCCAGAGCACAGAAAAAGGGCACCCAGGAGGCTGCACCAGGTGACAGACTGTGTCACTCCCCGCCTCCGGGCGCCCACACCCCAGGCCATCGTCCCTGTCAGAGTCACCCAGAGGGGTCTGCTGCAGCAGCCCACGAGAATCAACCACAGGTGGGGGCCGTTCTCCACCAGTGACAGACCAGCCTGCAGAAGAGAATGGACACACCTGATGGCCACAGAAGGCCCAGCGCACACCAGGGCCTCGGCTGCAGAGAACCTGAGGCCCACAGCTGGGGGCAGACCTGGGACTCAGCAGGCAGCAGAGCCCCTGAGCTCCCTCCAGCTGGAGCTGGGGTCTAGGGACCAGCACCTGCCGGCAGCCCCTTCACAGAGCAGGCGCTGTGGATTTCAGCACAGTCCTGCTGGACAGCTCCCGGCAAGCAGCAAGTTGGGCCTGGAAACCAAGGAGAGTGGATGGGGATGGGTGGAGGGCCACCTGAGCTGCCCGTCACCCAGGAGGCTCAGTGCAATGGGTGCAGGGGTCAAGGACCATGTGGTGCCAACTGTCCACATCCTCCAGGGACATGCCCCCACCCCAGGGGCCTATTCTTGAACAGTGGCCTATTCTTCCAGGCTGCCTCAGACCTGATCAGCAGACTGTAAAATGCACACCTGCACCAAGCATGAGCCCTGACTGACAGGTGAGAGCACAACCCATTTCCTGGCACAGCCCCGACCTCAGACCGGAACCCAGGTGCCCAGGCAGCAGGTGTGACAGGTGGGTATCACATGTGTGAGTACACATGGAGGCCACAGGTCAGGCGTGTTGGCAAAGCAGCTCCAGAGACAGCAGCTGGGACAGGTATCTTGCAGTCACTCAGCTCCGCGTCCACCCTGTCACTGTGCATCTGCTGGACATGTGTCCCCCACAGTGGCCCTCAGAGGCCTGGAAGGTGGACTGAGCGAAAGCCCCTATCCCAGAGGCTGAGGCTGCCCTGGAGCCAGGAGCCTGAGGGAACAAGGGGCTGTGGCAGGACCCAGCGTCCAGCCAGTCAGGCCTGGGGAGCTGACGCTGAGAGGTCCAGCACCAGGAGGAGTCTGGGAGGAAGACTCCCTCAGACCTGCCTGCAGTCCAGCCTGTGCAGACACCCCTGCGGGCCCGGGGCCACTCCTGCATCCTCACCTGTCCCCTCCCCAGAGGAGGGACGGGGGGCCTGGGGCGGCACTGGGCTTTCGGGGGCGGCAATTCCCACTCCCAGCAGCAGAACTAAATGGGCCCTGCTCCTCCTGTGTGACATCCACTCCTGCTGAGATGGCACCCACATGCCCGGCCTGCAGTGAACATTCTGGAACGTGGGAGCCACTGTCCCCAGGCAGACTCAAGTCCACACTTGCTGTCCCCACCCTGGCCTGGTGCTGGGGCGTCACGAACAATGGTGACAGACTCAAGGTGGCGCCCCAGCTGGGGGTCAGGAGCTGAGTAAGAGGAGGCAGACAGGCCATCAGCTCCCCTGAGCCTCCAGGTGAGGCCCTGACCAGTATCCGCATCAACCATGGGCTTGTCAGGAATGCAGACCACCAGGCCCACCCAGAGCCCAGCCTTGGTGACACAGGGCAAAGGACCCCTGAGAACAGGCCCCACCCAGGGCCCAGTGGGCCCTGGCCATGGCCTGGGGGAGAGCTCAGACCCCTGCTGTCCCCTGGATAGCAGATGCAGAATGGCCAGCAGAGGAGGTCCAGGCCTCAGGGGACAGTCCTTCAAAGTTAAACCGCTGCACCAGACTGGACTTCCGCTGGTATTTAGAAATCAGCATGAGTTTCCAGGGTGACAAAGACACCGCCACCTAAGAGCCTGCCTTCTCAAGCCAGACACCAGGACACTTGGCAAACCCTGCCTGGGTCGCGCTTCAGATAATGGGCCTGCGGTGTGAAGCAGAACTGGCTCTCCATCCTGCAGCCAAGGCCGGAGCCTGCTGGGTTCCAGAGAGCCTCTCCACATCCCTGTCAGGAAATGTCAGGACCGGGGTGAGCCCAGGGCTGGAACACAGTCCCCACAAAAGCCCCAGCCAACCCCACAGAAGTCCCAGGAACCACAGAGCTGAGGGTCAGCAGCCCCAGGTGTGAAGGCTGGGAGCTGAAGGGCCACAGTGGACCTGCTGCTCTGATGCCTGCAGGCACAAGGTAGGGGCTAGGGTGGGTGAGGCCACTCCAGGGGTCACCATGGCCACACGTGGCCAAGGGACAGGGACAGAACAAATCCCTTCACCAGCCCAGGGCCTGTGAGGCAGGGGGACAGCAGCTGCCAGCCAGAGCCCTGAGGGACTGTGCTGGACAGGCATCTCCTCGGCTGGGCACAGCTGGCCGGCTAGCTTTGCCACAATCCTCATCATCCCTCCCTGCTCGCTGCCCCACAGATGAAAATCCCCTCAGCTGAGGGGGTGAACAGGCACAATGACCATCTGTCCTCGTTTCTCCTGCTGCATCCCAGGCCGCTCGAGCTGCACGCCTCCAATCCCCAAGGAGCCACTGGCCACAGCACCAGGCCAGGCCCCCACTCAGCCCGTGCAAGGACGTCCTCAGGTATCATTTCTGTGTCTCGCCCAGGCCAGCTCACAGGGGGGAAGCCAAGGCGTGAAGACGAGCGATCCCCACCTGCAGGCTGGGCTCCCACCCAAGCACCTGGAGCTGGCCCTTCCCTCGGGCTCTGCCCATGACTAGACCTCGGGGCCCAGACAGGCGGGACGGGGCTGCCCAGCTCCAGGCTGGCTGGAGGGGCCCTGGTACCATGGGAGGACTGCAGGGTGGTGCCAGCAGCCCCCTGAAGCCCCCTGCAAGCCCCGAGGAGGAGCAGTCCACAGCAGGGACTAGGGACTCTCAGCCCAGCCTCGGGCTCAGGGCCTCAGGAAAGCGCAGGGCACATGGAAGCCTGCGGCTCTCAATGGCCAGGGACTCCTGGGCCCCTAGGTGAGTCCCGCCTCAGGGCCAGGCTTGCTCCCATGTACTCCCTGCCCACCAAAGGCCTCCAGGCTCGGCCAGCCCTGTGGAGCTGCAGGCCCTGCTGGGTGCCCAGCAGGAGGGGCATTTGAAGACCAGGAGGAGGGCAGGGCTATCTGAGCAGGGACCTGCTCCTGCTGCGGAGCTCAGGTCTCTGAGACAAAGTGAGTTAAGAACCCAGGCTGCCTCTCACCCCTGGTGCCACCAGCCAGCAGCAGTGCCAAGACCCCTGCTGGGGCACCTCTGGCCAGCACCTCTCCTGGGGCAGACGGGATACCTTGACACCTCTGGCCCATGGGAGAAAACTCTCAGACCCAGGGCAGGAAGGTCGCCTGCTCAGGAAACAGCTAGGCAGGGCCCAGGTGAGCCTCCGGCCAGCGTAGCCACCTGGTAGTCACCCAGCAAATTAGCCCTGCTCCGGCCATAGGTCCCTAAAGCTGGCCTCAGTTACCCACAGTCATGTGGTGTGACCCAGAAGTCCTTCTCCCTGGACACGGGGAGTCCACCCCAGCCCCTGCCCTGGCTTGTCCACCCAGGCAAGACGCTGCCCAGCAGCCTGGGTCCCCTGGGCTTCCCGGCCACGCACGCCATCCCTCCGAGACCACATTCCTGACCATGCAGGCTTTCCCTGCAAACCGCCCACAGCTCTGAGCCTTACTGACGTGCAGCTGCCCCCGCCTACATCACTGGCCACGCAGCAGCTGTCCAGGCTGCCCTACCGTCTCTGCCTGAGGGCCAGGAAGACCAACCCTGCCCTTCAGGACCCCTGTGGCCAGCCTCAGCTCAGAGTGGGAGGCAATGAGGTGAGTTCCCCGAGGCCCTCCATCCTGATGCAGGCCAGGAACTCCGGCCCCCAGGAGCCCTCCAGAGGATCCCAGGACTCCCAACCTGGCCCTGTCCCCCATCCCCACCAGCCCAGAACTGTCGGCTCAACCCTGGCCAGGCCCACAAGGATGCTGTGGCCACCCATGGAAAGTGGATCTGTTCCCACAGACCAGGACCCTGGGGCAGGTAGGACCTGATCTTAGCCTGAGGACAAGAGCCACCAGGCTCTACACACATCCACCTACGAGACCCCCATGCCCTGCCGGGGAGGTGCCGTCACCACCCTGGCTCAGGGAGGAATTCTGGACCCAACCTCCGGCCAGGACACCAGAGGCCACAGAAAGAAGAGGTTTCTCTTTAAAGCCTGCACGGGGGACACTGTCCTACAGGCGGGGCTTGACTCCCAGCTGCTGGGCTCCGGAACACTGGCCCCTCAGAAGTGGTGGAACAAGGCCTGGACGGAGCAGGCTGGGCTCTGAGAGGCGGCCAGCCTGGCACAATCTCTGCTTTGTCCCTGGAGCCTCGGTCCCAGCCCAGCCTCCATCCTGTGCAGAGCCCAGGTCAGCCTAACCAGCCGGCTTTCCTGGGGTGAGGCCCTGGGAGGCCTGCGGGCAGCTTGGCCACCTTGGGCTGGAACCTGGGCCTAGAGCCAAGCACACAGAAGCCTACCCCTGACCCCACCACCTGCAGGCACCAGGACGTTCTGGCACCTTCAACTCCCTGCAGAGTACAGGACAACAGGAGAGACGGCCAGCAGCCCCTGACAGATGCCCCAGCTGCCCACTACCACACGACAGTTGTGCCTGGGAGCCTCACAAAAGTTCCACGGGAACCCATTCCACAGATCGGGGTCCTGAGGCTCAAAGCCCCTCTGCTGCCTGGTGGCCAGAGCCCAGGAGGACCATGCACAGACGCCAGGCCAGTGAGACAGAACCACCCACCAAGCCGCAGTGACCCCAGGGTGCAGCCTCACTGTCCCCAGGTACCGTCCAAGGAGAGTCACCAGGTCTCAACTGCTCCTGTGGAGCACTAGCCACAGACTTCCCAGCCACTGGGGCTGCACTCAGTGTTGCCCGTCTGCTGCGAAGAGAAGGAGCCAAGCCAGGGCAGGGCCCGTGGCCAGCAGAGGACACTGTTGCTGCCTGCCCACCCTGCACTCAGGGCACTCCAATAACACTAGGAGAGAAACCAGGACAGACAGTAGGGCACCGGGCCCACCCCACTGGGGCCCACACTCAGGAGCAGGCCAGGGCCAGCTGCAGGACAAGCAGCAGGCAGCCCTAGTGCCCTGAAGTACAGTCCTTGCTGGCCTTGAGGTGGCTGCTTGGAGAGAGGAGCCGGCCACATGGGTAGATCAGGAGTCCACACACCAGTGACAACCAGCATAACATGTGGCCACCCTGTGAGCACTCCGGGCAGGCAGGGAAGGGGCAGGACGCAGGAGCCTGCTGGCACCTGCGCAGTGGCACCTCAGTGGTCCCAGCCGGGCTCCCCCTGAGCCTAGGTGAGGATCTGTCAGAAACAGACTCCCCAGGGGGCTGGTGAAGGGCGGCCAAGCTTCACATGGCAGGGAGGGCCAGCCAGGCAGCGGTGTAGGCCATGTGCGCGACAGTCTAGACCAGCCCCACCTGGGCGACGTCAGGGCAGAGACCAGCCACAGCCCACCCTGGAACAGCAGCCCTGCAGGGGCCTGCCCCACCAGTGTCCTCACGGGGTCAGGCAGAGCCTACTCAGCCAGCACTTCAGGACACACCTCAGTGTGGGCACCCGGGCCAGGGCTTCTGCCCAGCATGCCTTTCCAGCACAAGTGGTCCCTGTCCCTGCAGGCGCCCCACCTTGCCAGTGACAGTGCAGCAGACCATACAGGTGCCTCGGTGGGTCGGACCCTCTGGGCCTAGCTGTCCCCTTGGGACAGTCCTCACAGATCAGCTCCCAACCTGGAATGGGCACTGAGGCAGGGTCTGCACTGCTGGAGGAGGGCTGGGGTGGCACCTGGGCTGTCTGGGCGGACACCCGAGCAGGAGAGAGGCCAGGTGGGACAGCTGCCCACCCCAACCCTCAGCTGTGACCTGTCCTGTGTGGGCAGCCCTCTCCCAGGCTCTCCTCCCTCCAGGAACACTGCCCTTGCTGGCAGACTGGGTTCCGAGGCCCAGTTCCCTGGTGGGCACAGCCGGTCAGACAGCAGGGTCTGATGTGGGGGAGGGGACCGCACCATCACCTGTGAGACTCGCAGAAGGCCCACCTGCTGGCATGGTGACCACCAGACACAACTTGTGTCCCCAGAATGGAGTTCTGTCACCTATACCACCACAGAGGTCACCAGGTCCCGTGCACTCAGCCACACGTCCCTTGGGCCTCAGCACCACACAGCCCCTCAGGTGGGTCCCTCCCTGCCTTTGCTCCACTTCCCCAAACCCACATGGTCCCCTTTGTGTCTTCCTCAGCTCTGCCGCTTTCTCCCCTCCAGGGGGCACCTGCAACTTCCAGGGACACCCTCAGTTCTGCCACCGTCCCCTCACACCAGGCTCACCCTCGCCCCCCTCCGTCTGTCACCTGCCCCCATCTAACTGGCTTCACCACCCTGGATCCCTCTCCAGGCCACCAACTGCCAGAGAGTTCCACTTGGGAAGAGAGGTCCCAGGTCCCCTCACCCACCAGCTGTGACCGAAGCTGGGAAAGCTGGAGGCAGGTGAGTTGGACGGCAGGGACTTGGTGGGTAGCCCTTCATGTCCATTCCCAGTCCTGGGCATGGCTGACCCTTCCCTGAGAGCCCTGTCACTACCTCCTCCCCTCCCCTGCTTCTGGATGAAGGGACTCTAGGCACAATGGGGTTCCAAAAACAGCCAGGGCCCACAGTCCCCTCCCTCCTCCCACAGGGTCCTCCCGGGTCCTCCTGGGCTACCAAAGCCGAGCTCTGGTTTGGGCAGGAAGGTGCCTGCTGTTGGCCACTGAGCCCGCAGGATGAGGGCCGTGCAATGCTCCCTCCAGGACCTAGGCAGGTGCTGCCTAGGCTTGCAGGGTCTCCCACTCCCGCCAGTACCATGATGGCGGGGACTGTGTTCTGGTGTCCCTGCAGGGGCCCAGCCCCATCAGTGACTGAACAAGAGTTTCAGAGCCCTCACTGGTGGATTCCCCCTGCCAGCCCAGCAACAACTGCCCCAGGTCCCAGCACCAGTCCTCAGGACCACAAGGTCCCCAGGCGGTGGTAGACAGAGGCAGAGGCCACACTCTCCCCTGAGGTCTCCCTGCAGGAAGTCTGTCCCCCTCTGGAGTCCAGGGCAGGTCTGGAACACAGCAACTCTGCCCAGCACGCACGCACACACACACACACACACACAGGGCCCACATCCATGAAGATGACCCCTCACAGAAGACAAGTGCTGTGGTGGACTTCCTGGCTACACCTCTACACTGTGGCCACCAGAACTCTGGATCAGGCTGCCTTCTCCGTTCTGCACACACCTTTCACAGCCATGGCTGCTAGTGGGAAGAACCTCCCAACTTAACTGTAGGGCAGTATAACCCAGTGGGGAGCAGAGAGACTAGCCCCTGCCCCCAGGGGCCGGCGGCACTGCACACAGCCCACGCTGTCATCAGGTGCGTACAGAGGGTGTCTCGTGATGACATTTTATTGGTATGATAATTAGACCATTTCCCTGCCTCCTGCGCTAGGCTGCCCTGGGCCCTTCCTTCGCCAAGGATGTCACAGACTAGTTGTCCTTCCCTGGAAAGGTGCCTCTCCGGACTCAGCTGAACCACAGCTGTCTGTGCTTCCTCCTCAAGCCCAGGCTGCAGCCCTGGGCCGGGCGCTGGGACTCAGCGAGAGGAGGCAGATCCTCGCAGCCCAGACCCTTCCTGCCTCTGCTACATCACGCTGCCGCCCTCCCCAGGAGCACAGGCTGGCCCACTTTCTTCCCAGACACAACTGCCTAGCTCTGCGTCCTGTGGCCCTGGGGTGCTGGCAGAGGGACTCCTGGGCCCCACTCTTGTGGGCAACCTCCTGCTATCCTCCATCCTTGGGCTCTGGGGAACTTTCCAAAAAGGAAAGAAGTGGTCAGTGCCAATTAAACCTTTGGGCCACCAGAGATAGGCTGGTCCTGGGAGAAGAAAGAAAATGGCTGAGTCCCAGCCTCCCACAAAGAGGACTGTGTGAACGCGCCTGGCTGACCAGATGAGGGGGCTGGCCAAGCCCAACCAGGCCTGGAAAGTTAGCCAAATGCAAGGGGAGCTGTGCACACTGCTAGCCCAGGGTTGGGCCTTGCAGGGATCTAACCTGTCACGGGAAAAACAACCAAGACCAGCCAGAAAGTCCCCTCCTCTGTAGACTCTGGGTCTGCTCCAGGGGCCAGACCTGGATACTGATCCAGGCCCAGTAACAGTCACCCTCTTCCTCCCCTAGGGAGCACAGTGTCGCATACACGGAGGCCTGAGGTTGGGAGAAGAGGAAGGCGCTGTCCAGCTCTCTGACGGGTCCTTGCTCTCTCCCACCCCCTCCGCGAACCGAGGTCCGGGACTGGCCAGTGGGGCTCCGGCGGCCAGGACCGCCGGGGTCGCGCGGCCGGGGCGCAGCTGCTCCAGCAGCACGCCTATTAGCGCGGCGCAGCAGACGGCAGATGGGCTCCCGCTCGGCCCCCTCCTCTCGCTGCACAATGGGCCCCAGCGCTCGGGTGCACAATGCGGCCCGGCCCGCGCACCTGCAGCGGGGCCGCCGGGCGCTGCCAGGCCGTGTTTTGCGCCCCACCGCGGTGCGCCCCGGGCCGTGCCGCGTGTCCTTGGGCCGCGCCCGGCCGACCGCAGCCGCTCGGCCTGCCGGGCTCCGCGGAGGAACCCAGGCGCAGGGCTGACGGGGGCGCACGAGCCGCCCATTGTTCGCGGCCGCCGGCCCGGGCCGGGCCTGCAGCATCACGACTAGGCAGCTTTCCCCGGCCCCGCCCGGCGGGTCCGCACGGCCTCCCCGGAGGTGCGCCCGCCCGCCAGCCCGCCTGACCCGCGTCCCGGGCCACTCGCGCCCCTAGATCGCCCGCGTCCTCTCGCGCCGCGCCCGGCACCCCTCGCCCGCCCGGCCCGCGCCCCCAGCGCCGGCGCGCACGCACCTGTCTGACCCTTGCCCAGCGTCTTCTCCAGCCGGTAGGGCCCCACATACTGCGCGTGCTGCGCCCCGCCGCCGTCCTTCCCCGTCGATGTCATCGCTCCCGGGCCCCGCGCCGGCGAGTGGGCGCCCGGGCGCGGGCAGGGAGGGGCCGGCCAGCCGTGCGTCCGCGTCCGCTGAGTGCCGTCCGCGCTGACCCGGCCGGCGGCGCCCCCGGGAGGGCCGCACTGCTTTGCGCCCCCGCCGCGCCCCGCCGCGCCCCGCCGCCCCCCGCGCTGCTCGCGCCGCTCGCGCCGCGCCCGTCTGAGGCCCGGCCGGGGTGATGCCTCCGCCTCGTCGAGAGGACAGGGCGGGCGGGGGGAACCAGGCTTCCGCCGCCGCCGCCGCCGCCGCCGCCGAGGCCCGCGCCCCGCGCCCCGCGCCCCCAGCGCACGCCCGTCCGCGGCCGCGCTGCCGAGCCGAGCCGAGCTGAGCCGCGCAGCCGAGCCGAGCCCAGCCGAGCAGCCGAGCCCAGCCGAGCCACGCCGCCGAACTGAGCCTCTCTGCCGAGCCGAGCCGAGTAGCCGAGTCGAGCCGAGCAGAGCCGAGTCTGATCGAGTGCTGCGGGATGTAGTGACCACGGCTAATGGTGCCCGCAGCAGCCAATCAGAATCACTGCCCAATCAGCGCCTGCACCAACTGCTCGCCCGCCTCCGCCTGGGCTGAGGGCGGCTGGAACAGTTAAGCTGAGGACCAGGCGGGGTTGGGGCGGGGACCGGGTGGAGCCAGGCCAGGCCAGGGCACCTCCAACCCGCCGCCCAGCCTCGTACTCTGGCTGTGCACAGACGGCCCTTGAGGCACAGCCCCAGATCGTGCTGGCAGCGGGCCCGTGGGGAGTGGGAGCAGGTGGCTGCTTTGGCTCGGGTTTCCGAAGGAGTTCCGCGCTCCCGGCCAGGCTCCTGCATGCACGCTCCTCGCCAGGGTCCTGCATGCAGAACAGAGTTGCTGCAAGCCGGCAGGGATGTTGCATGTAGGTTGGGTGCAGGGTTCTGCACTCGGTGGTCTTGCTGCAGGGACGCTGCATGTAGATTGGGGTGCTGCATATAGGCCAGGTTCTGAGCTCTGGTGGGGTTGCTGTACACGGCGGAAGTGCTGCATGCAGGTTGGGGTGCAGAGTCACCGCACTTAGTCCTGGGTTGTGTGTGGAGTGGGGTGTTGCATTCAAGTCAAGACTGCTGTACACTGCGATGCCCAGCCCTGACCTTGCTCCTCCAGAGGCAGTGCCTGGAAGCTATCCTCACCGCGGCTCCTATTCACACGGAGTGGTGACCAGGACCGCCAGGCCAAGGAGCTCACCCAGTGTCACACAGCAGCGGGATGCACTTGAAGTCCTAGACTTTTGCTTTGAAGCTTTCTCTCTTCAGGTTGAGCTGTAGGCTGGAGTAGGAGAGCATCTAAGTTCCAGAGAAGCCTGGGGAAAGCTTGTGGACAGCAGGCTGATCCAAAGAGGCAGCCAGACCTGAAGGGATTCTCTTCTTGCAGAAAAGCACCTGGGTTTCCTGAAGTACAGCAGAAGGTGGTAGGAGAGAACTGAGGGCAGCTTAGGGGTCCCTGGACCCTGTGGACCTCCAGGGGAACTGCACTGACCACCATAGTGCCATCCAAAGCACATTCCTGAGTGCTGACATTTTACCGGCAGATCTTTCTACTGCATGCCCTCTCTGCTGATGGCCAGCTGCCCACATGCTCCTGCCCACCCCTGGGGTTTACATGAGTGGACCTTGAAAGGCTCAGTTCTTCCCAGGGCTCCTTGGAGAGACCAATGGATAGTAGAATACTCTGGGCTATTACATTTCCAGCCCAGAAAGAGAGGCCACCCTGAACAACTGTCCCCTGCACAGGCCTGTCCTGTCCATATCTTGCATGTCTTTGGAGGTTGTGGATTAAAGTCATCAGGTGTCAAATGTTAGGTTCTCAGGATGAGCAACGGGCCCTTCCAGTGAGGGCAGTGGTGACTTTTAGGTGAATAATAAAGAGTGCATGGGACTTTGGACTGAAGAAATTGTCCAGCAGTGAGGTAGACAGGTCATCTGGTGGAAGTGGCAGGAGTGCAGGAGACCAGGAGAGAATGTCGGTGATCCATAAACCGGGCAGTGGTCTTGGTGGTGGCCTCCCAGGAGGTCAGTAGCTTCCCCCTGCCAACTGGTGCTGTTGAAGTCACTTGGCTTCCTCAGCCTACAAACTCATTTTCTTGTGCTCTCAGCAGTATTTGGCCTGTTGAACATTCTCATCTGGTCACCAAGATTCTTTCCTTCCAGACCCCACTTCCTCCCTATTCCTACCCCACCCCAGCTCCCTGGCTCCCTTCTCCCCACTTGGCCACTCCTCAGTTTTTTCTTTGCTTGTGCAGCCTGCACCCTAGTCTCCAGGGCTCAGCTGGGGCTCTTCCTGCCCCTCTGTGTCTGCCTTAAGCCTTCAGCCTTGGTGTAATGCCTGACCACAAGTCACCACTGCCAGCATTGCCCAGGTCCAGGGCTGTGTGGAGTCAGCTCCCAACTGAACCTGTCCTGTTGTATCTGTTGCAAATTAACCCCTTCACGACAGACACTATGTCCTTGTCTGGAGCTGTGGATCGGCAGCCTCGGGGGAGGCTGGAGCACAGGTAACATGCAGCTGTGGGGACCCCTCCATGCCAGTGCGGACCTGAGGCAAACCAGACCAAGGCAAGCCAGGCGTGCCTGCCTATTGCAGCACAGCAGCCTGGCCCAGGTCAACGTGGATGCCCACGTTGCAGAGTAGTGCCGCTCTGAACCCCCAAGCCTCCACAACCGCAGGGCTTCAATCTCCCACTTCTGGACCAAAGGCAAGAAAACAGAAGTAGGGCCACTTGAATGGGAGTTCTTACTCAAGGACTGACCAATAGTATTTGGACTTTTCCAAACCCTCATTAGCATAAATTTGGGCCAATAGTGTTGACCCCTAGGCTAGCCCATTCAAGGGGCAATCCCTGTGGGAGTCCCCTCATGCACCTGCAAGAATTCTGCTGCTATTCTTCACTCCTGAATAAATCCCACTCTTTCACTCTTGCCTTCCATTTCCCCATGAATTGCATTCTACAGATTTGTGATTCAACAACCCAGAAAGTTGGTGTGCGCTTCTGGGGTCTATTGCAACACTGGGGGGGGGCACCATTTAGAGGGGCAGCACTGAGAGCTGTAACACATCACTCCGTACTATTAGGGAAGAATTCAGCTAGGTCAGCTACAGCCCTCAGAGCTGACACCAATAGGCATCCCTTGCTGTGATTAGCTGCTTTCTTGCCTGCAGAATCCTGTAGTTTACACAGACCCCACCCACCAGCAGAAGCACAGAATCCAATTTTATCTCAGACTCTGGTTTCAAAAGTATAACCCCTTGTGCACAGGCTCTGTCAGCCTGGCCCATTGGGTCCGGTTCAGAGATGTCTGGGAAGGAACATACTTGGGGGAGAGCAACTAAGAGGCACTTGTGACTGTGGATGCCACAGTTCTTGGTGGCTTTCTCAATCACCTTGTGGGGACAGGAGCCAGGAGGGGTCCAGTGCTACTGAGCAAGAAGACATGGACTGGTGTTCAAAATTGCTACGTCCCTTGAGGAAAGTCCTGATGAGAGAGAGACTCATTGGTGGGTCAACACTCCATCACACGAGCACTGTCAGAACACAGAGTGGACAGAGGCTTCCCAATGGCATGAAACCTTTGTGCCAAAACCACACACGGCAGGACAAGAGAAGAACCCTGTGAGCCTGCACACCCAAACCCTTGACAACACGCCAGCACAGGATTCCAGCATGGTATGGGAAAGTGCACGTGACCCCGGGACTCTTTCCAGGAGGGCTGAGGCAAGTCAGTTACTCTTCCAGAACCAATGGATATAATTCACCCGTTGGCAAACCAGAACAGAAAAAGACACAGGACCATGTGTTGGGGTGGGGGGGAGCTATCAGTGACAGTTGGACACAGTGGCACACACCTGTATACCTGGTGGTTCAGGAAGCTGAGTCAGGAGGATCACAAGTTCAAAGCCAGCCTCAGCAACTTAGAGAGGCCCAACGAAGTTTAGTCTGACCCTGTCTCAAAATAGAAAATCTAAAAACAAAGGGCTGGGTATTTTTTTTATGATTTTTTTTTTAAAGAGAGAGGTGGGGGGGATTTTAATATTTATTTTTTAGTTTTTGGCGGACACAACGTCTTTGTTTGTATGTGGTGCTGAGGATCGAACCCGGACCGCACGCATGCCAGGCCAGCGCGCTACCGCTTGAGCCACATCCCCAGCCCAGGGCTGGGGATTTGGCTCAGTGGTTAAATGCCCCTGGGTTCAACCCCTGGTACAAAAAGGGAAAAAAAAAAAAGGAAAAAGAAAAAGTCTCAGTGAACTTGGGATAGAAGCTGACAAAGAATGACTGCCCAGGACAACGTGAACCTCAAATGGTGAGAGGGGCTCTCCCCCCGCATCAGAAAGACAGGGAGAACATGCACTGCACTGCTCCATTTGAACACGGACAGAGGACACAGCCAGTGTATTTGGCAAGGAAAAGGTCCCAACCTTTGGAAGGGAAATGTGAAGTGATCTCTAATTGCATGTTTCATTATTGTCGGTAGAAAATGTTAAGCTACAAAGTGCTGTTAAAACTAATTGAGTGATTTTACCAAAGCCACAGAATAAAAAGCCCCCCAATCAATTCTATTCCTTTGTACTAACAATGGACAGTTAGCACTTGAAATTTTAAAACAGTGCCATTTACAAATAGAATTTTTACAACATTGAACACTTAGGGGCAGATTTAAGATACATGAGACTCAGAAAACTACAAAATACCACTGAGAGAGACACAACAAGACCTAATGAAGAGAGACTTATACCATGTTCATGGATTACAAGACAGTATTGTTGTCTCCAAAATAATCTGTAGATCTCTCAGGTAAACCCCACAGGCTAGGTTTGGTTTATGTCTTTTTTGTTTTATAAGCTGACAGGTTGATTCTAATTTATAAAGAAATTCAGAGGACCTAAAAAAGCCCACACCATCTTAAAGAAGAGCAGAGCTCACACTGTCAGAGTTGAGTCCTATTATAATGCTAAAGCAATCCAGACAGTATGGATGGCCTAAAGACATCTGTAGATAGACCAAAGAATGAGATGAGAATCCAAAAATAAAGTCTTACACTTATGGCAATTGGTTTTCAACAAAGGTGCAAAGATAATCCCATGGAGAAAGGATATTCATTTAACGAAAGTTACTGGAACAAATAGACATCCACATGAGAGGAAAGAACTTCCAACCTTACCTTGCAATATACAAATATTATTTTAACTAAATTAGCAAGTGTGTAAAAGTACCAAGTAGAAGTCAGCCTACATATAAGAGCTCTAACTATAAAGCTTCTAGAAGAAAACAGGTGAGAATTTTTGTGTCCTTTTTATTGCTTGGATAAAATTTTTAAAAAACACAAACTGTAAAATAAAACAAGAATAATAAATTGGACATTAGCAAAATTTTAAAAAAATATGCTTCAAAGACACTGTGAAGAAAATTAAAAACCGCAGATTGAAAGAAAATGTTTGCAAAACACATCTCTGATAGGAGACCTGTATCCACAATATATAAAGAGCTCTTACAACTCAAAAATAAGATGACTGGACCAAAAAAAAAATGGATAAAACCCTTCAAATACAAATGGCAAATAAGCACACAAAAAATGCGCAGCTTGACTAATTGTCTGAAGCAGGAAGGGAAATGTGCAAGGCAGCACTCACACCAGTGAGTGACTAGAGCTCACAAGGGAGGCACAGGCTGTGCTGGAGAGGGTGTGGCATGCCCTGGACTCCTGCACGTGGTGGACAGCAGCATGAAAGGCACAGCCACTCGGAGCCAGTTGACTACCTTGTCATCAAGTGAATGTGCACTTCCACTACGACCCAGCAATCCCAGGAGAAATGGGAACCGCCGTGCACAGGAAACTGAGGTTTTATTTGTAACAGCCCATACTTAGAAACAATCCAACTGTCCTTTGGTGGGTGGAGAATAGACACCCCGTGGGGTTTTCCACAGGTGCCCCTTATCAGTGAGAACAATTTCACCTTGACTCCTGCTTGCTGAATTTTTTTTTTATCATGAAAAGGAATTGGATTTTTTAAAATATATTTTTAGTTGTTGACAGACCTTTATTTTATTTATTTATATCCATGTGGTGCTGAGAATGGAACCCAGTGCCTCACACATGCTAGGCCAGAGCTCCTCCACTGAGCCACAACTCCTGCCCCAGAAAGGTCTTGGATTTTGTGAGAAGTCTTTCTGTGTTGACTGAGATGATCGTGTGCCTTTTGCTACTTTATCTTTAGACGTGGGGGATTGCATTAATTGGTTTTCAGATTTAAACTCACCTGGCATTCCTGGGTAATCCTACTTGGCCATGGGGTGTAAGCTTTTTTGTATGTTGCCAGATGCTGTTTGCTAAGGCATTGCTGGGCCTTTTGCACCCATCATCGAAAGGGATACTGATCTATAGTTTCTCGTCTCTGATATCCCGTTCTGGTTTTGGTATCAGGGTGGTCTGGCCTCATGGAATGAGTTGGGAAGTGCCCTTCCCCTTTCGTTTCTTGGAAGAGTCTGTAAAGGATTGATATTCCTATTTAAGTGTCTGTTGGAAGTCTACAGCGAAGCCACCGGGCGCGTGTGTGCCCTGGTGGAAAGTTCCATAATTACCAGTTCAGCCTCCTGACTTGTTATGATTGTTATGTGTGTGGTATTGGAGACCAGACCGGGGTCTCATGCCTGCCAGGCAGGTGCTCTGGCACGGAGCCCCTCCACAGACCTCTAGAGTCTCTCTGCTTCTTTTTGAGCCAGGTTTGGTGGCCTGTGTCTTTCCAGGGCTTGTCCCTGGTGGCGAAGACAGTTGTCCCCTTCCCAGTTAGAGGGCTTTGCGGTACGGCTTTATCTTTGGCCTCTTCTGAGCTGAGCCCAGCTCTGAGGGTCCTCTGGGGAGGGACTCAGGTCCCATCCCTCCGCTGCAGACACCTCCGTGGGGCCCATTTCTGTCGGGACAGAGGCCAAGCTGGGCCCTCACAGGACACCAGCACTCGCTCAGCAAACGTGCGTGACGTGCACGTCTTCCCTGGTCATGGAATGCTCCTTTGCAGCGTTGTCTTGGTGGCTTCCATGGACGTGGCCCTCTGAAACCATAGTATGGTCTTAGTTGCTTTCTGTTGCTATCACAGAATGCCTGGGTGCTTACAAAGGGAAGAGTTTTATTCAGCTCGCCAATCTGGAGGCTGGAAGTGTAGAGGAACCCATGGGCGATGCTGCGACTGGGGGCGTGGAGACGAGAGGGCAGAGTGGGAGAGGCTGGGAAGGCGCCCCTGCACCTGAGGGCTCTTTGGGCCTGCTCCCCTGCTCAGCGGCCGGAACGTCCTGTGTTCTGGAGATCATCTCCCTTTCCCATTGGCTTCCTGGGTGTGTCACTCGCCACCCACAAAGCCATGGCCATGCACAAGGGAAACCTCTACCTGTCATTGTGGAAATGAAACCCATGCAGGTGCCCAAGCCCTGCCCACCTGGGGGACTGCACTCTCTCTCTCCCCAGTGGCCCTGTCACCACTTCCCTGAGGGCCAGCCTCCCCACCTGAGCTAGGTTTGGGGGAGTCAGGAGAAGCGGAACTTGGAGCAGGGGCCAGGACCCACCCACCCTGCAGGCCGGTCCCTGGCGCTCCAGGCTGCTCAGGGGGGCTGCAGCAGTTCTCGACCCCTCCACCTGAGGTCAGGCTGTCCCAAGCCCTGGGCCTCAGTGCCAGGGACCATTCCTCTGCTCCTCCCACCCCCTAGCTTCCCACCTGCCCAGGGAGGGGCCCCTGCAGCCCCAGGCATGTGGGGAAGAGCTGGGAAGGAACCAGGAGCCAGGAGAGCCTTGAGTCTGTGCCAGCAGCTCTGCCTCTGGTCAGTGAGGGCCGTCCTGGGCCAGACGGGGCCTGGTCACCCCAAGGCCAGGGTCATAGCCCCGGGGCAGAGACGGCAGCCCTGGACACAGGTGACTTTCGGGTACTTCTAAGGTGAGATCCCTTAAGGAATTCCTTGGTGGCTTGGTGAGAGGGGCTGGGGGCCCGGTCTGCCGTGCAGGCTCCGGCTGGAGGCCGCTGTGGGCACAGTGGGGAAGGCCGAGCTCTGGCTGGCTCTGCCATCCCTCTTCTTATTCCCTTAGCATCTGAACGTGGCTGGATCTCACACCTGGAATTGCTAAAAGTGGTGTTTTATGTCTATCTTACCACAATTTTAAAATGTTTAAAAACAGGCTGGAGAAAAAAATAAGAATCACACCCTTAAAACCAGGGCTTTGTCTCCATGCCCCCTCTGCCTGGTGGGACCTAGGGTGTGCAGGGAGCCCAGAGCCCGACAGCCAGGGTGCCCCAAGGCCGGCGCACAGTGCTGGGGCCGGGGCAGAGAATAGGTGTGCTGTTTCTGAAGGGCCCCTAGAGCAGGGGAGAAAACTCCGCTCTCCCTGTGCCCCCTGCCGATTCGTGCACGCTGGGGTGAACCAGAGGGAGGACAGGCTGGGGCCAGGGCCGACCTGGGGAAGGAGGGAAGCAAGTGCTGCTGATGCGGGCACCGCCATGGGGGGGCGCAGGACTTTGCCTTCCCGCCACTCTTTCTGCAGCAAGCCAGGAAGAGTCCACCCAGAAAGGAAGTGTCCCAGCGATGGGCAGAACACCCGCGTGGTCTTCCAGTGATCGATGGCAGGAATATCAGGAAGGAATGGTGTCCGGCTCCGGTGAGTTGTGGCTTAATATCGTGAATTTTTAGCCTGTCTTTGTATTTACTGCTTAACGAGCGGGCTGTGAGGCTGTGGTGAGGTCCCAGCCGCCAGGGAGAGGAGCCTCTGCCCGGTTCCCGGCCGTCTGCTCCTGTCTGTAATGAGAACGTTTATTTATGACTTCAATTTGGTTTTTATTGTCATTCCTGTTTGCTTTTCAGAATTAGGAGAAGTACATCAAGCACTCTTCCCGCCCCCACGCACAGAGCAGATCTTTCCTCAGATGCGAGGGAGGAAAAGCCTCTCATAATCATGTTGAATGTTAATAATTAAAGTTAAACGGCTCAATGGATTGAGTCTCTATTTCTTGAAAGCCACCTGCTTCATCACAGGGTGACCCTGCGTGTCAGTTCTCCGTACCTAAATGACTGGTGAAGTTCAGTTCCGGCAAACTTGGCATTTCCCAGGAAACTTGGACTTAATAAGGGTTTCCTTCTGGGTTTCCCAGGACCCTTCAATACCACAACCCTCGCTTGGTCTTGACCTGACATGTTTCCCAAGAGATGCGTGAGGGTGAGGGGCTGTCGGCGGTTGTCATGGTTACTGGAACTGCAACCTGCCGTCCATCTCCCATTCACCCAGCTCCCTGGAGAGACTTTAGTCCTGTCCCACCACCCCACACCGGGATCCTTGATCTGCAGCCCTTCTGGGAAGAAGCCATGTAGCCCATCCTCCTGCCCCGACCCCCACACCCAGGAGGGGGATCTGGGGCCACACCTGTAGCCCACAGCCAGCTCCTCAGCAGCCCTTTTTTTTCCCTCAGAAAGCAACTGGCCTTGTAAAGACCAAGTTGTGGGCATGGGTCAGGGTTAGGCTCCTTTTGTGGCTCCTAAAGGCAAAGCCTTCTGTGGCTGGTGCAGCTCTAAGCCCTTGTAAAATCCCTAAGGTGGTTAAGCTGAGGCCATTCGGGTGGCCCTCATCCGCATGGCTGGGGGCCGGTAAGAAGAGGAGAACAGGACACAGGGAGGAGAGAGGCTGTGGGAGGAGCCAGCCCCCAGCAGTGTACCCTGAGCCTGCCTTCCTCAGGAGAGGGACAATGACTGTGACTGAAGCCTCTGGCTGTGGTGCTCTGTGAGGGCTACAAGGCCCCACCCCAGCCTCCACCCGGGCCTCCACCTGGCCCACGTGAACACACAGAGGCTCATGAAGCCTCCTGCACAGTTTGTAGGGCCCAGGCCCTGGCCTAGGGCTGTGGGGGTGGGTGCTGACCCCAGACTGTCCCCATAGCCCCATCACAGAACCAGCACACTGTCCCTTGCAGAGGTGCCTCCCCTGGAGCAGGACCTTCCTGGCCGTGTGCAAAGTGGCCGCGGGCTGGTTCAAGCCTGTTCCTAAAAGGTCTTTTTGTGCCATTGCTGTGGGAACAGGTCTTGGTGACCTCTTCAGGTGGGACGCAGCTGTCCTCGGAGCCTAATGCAACACTACCAGCCTGCACCCACGCTCCTGGTGCACATCGCCAGCCTCCAGAGCGTGACCACAGAGGCTCCTGTCCCTTTCCACCTTCATCCCATCCCGTGAGAGGGTGAAGGGAACCAGGAGTCCCCATCCTGGCTCTAGGGGACAGCGGAGCTCATCCACCATCTGGACACACCCCGGGCAGGTTCAGCCTTTCCGCCTGTTTGCCCTCCCAGAGGGTTTCCAGCTCCAGTGCCTGGGAGGAGGAAGAGGAGTGTGACTTCCCAAGACAGAGCAGAAAGAAAAGTAGAGCATTTTGTTTTCTTTAGAATGCTGCAGACACAGAGAAACTGTCTTTTCCTGCTCGTGGGTGCCCAGCTTGGAGCCCAGGCAGCGCTGCAGGTGGTCACCTGGTGGAACAGCGGTACCCCACGCACAGCGCGGCTGTGCACACAGGGAGCCCTGGAATTGCTGGGAGTTGCTGGGGAAGGCCAGCGACAGGGACCCATGCAGGAGGCTGGGGGCCGCCTGCTGCCTTCCTTCCCCACCGTGCGGCTGACGCAGAGACTCTCCCTGCCCATGGGTCTCCACGCCTCCCACTCTCCACCCAACTTGCAGAGACTCCAGCAGATGGGCCTCTGGCCAATGGGCACTGTGACGGGGCTGGGGCCACGGGTGACTGGGGACAGTGCTGCACCTGCTCTCCTCTGGACGCTGGCAGAGCAGAGGGGTGGGCAGCACAGCCCACGACAGCAAAAGCAACCTTTTCTTTTTAAACCGTGGTCTTAAAAAGCAATCTCCCCTAAAATCAGAGTCTAGCTCCTGGGCAGCAGGAGGGGCCCCACAAGGGGAGAGGCATGGGATTCGGGACCTCAGGTCTAAGGGCTGGGACGTCCAGGCGGAGGGCATAGCAGTACAGGGCCTCCAGTGGGGGCTTTGGGGGACACGCAGGCTGGGAGGTGGGACGGGGACTGGGGGGCAGCTATGGTGCCCCAGCTGTGGGCGCTCACTGCCTGGCTGCTCCAGGAGGTGTCCCTGAAGGTGCTCCGCAAGGAGAGCATGTGCTTTGCAGGGACACGGCCCGGTGTCACAGCACCCACTGCAGACTCAGGTGACTTCCATCACAGTTTGGCTCACTTTGAGGTTGATAAGGTCACCCAAACCAAGAGGCATGGAGAGTCGGCCACCACTGACCGAGGACCTGGCTGAGCAGGCTTTCCTGCGGCCGTGAGGACTCCTGCTCCCAGGGCTTTCGTGGGTAAGAAGGAACAGGCAGGGAGGCCAGGGCTGTCAGCAGCCATCAGGGAGTAGCCACTTCTGGCCCCTCTGGAACCCGAGCCTGGGGACCCTGCAGCCGGCTCTCTCCCACACCCACAGACCCCCAGGGAGCGGGCGACAGCCCCATTCACACAACCCCAGAGCTCCTTCCCTGCCGGTGCCCAGAGAGTCCCTCTGTCCCCTTCTGCTCTGTTGGGTTGCTGCTTCTAGCTTCTTTTGGAAGAGACTCTGTTCCTCTCCGTGGGGCCCAGGGGAGGACACAGGCATGTGCTGGGGTCAGGCCTCCATTAACGTGTGCCCATGCCGGACACCTGTCCTGGACAGGCGTGTGTGTGGCAGAAACAAGCCTGGGCTCCACCAGATGGGGGTGCGTGACATCTGAAGCCCTGGAGAGATCAGGTGGGGCACTGAGGTGGTGCACCCTGCTCCTCAACACTCTCCTCAGAGACAGGAACACTGCCCACCGGGCACTGGGCTGGATGCCTTTGAGCCGCCCAGTCCAGGGTAGGCGCTGGCCCCCTGCTGCTCCCATGAGGGCAGCCCCTCCCCCAGAGCCTGAGGGGACCTGGCTGAGCCTCAGGAAGGAAGTGGAAACGGCCTCTGGGTCATGAATCCCTACAGCCCCCCTGGGTTTTGCACCAAGGGGGCTCCCCAAAAAGGATACCCCTGCAAAGAATTCGGACGGGATTTTGTGCCCACAAGAGCAGTTGTTCCTGCTACACACCTGCATTGTGAGCAGATGTGGTCAGGAGACCTGTGGAACCTGAAGTTCAGGTAGACAAGGAAGACTCTGTTAGTGAACGCGTAGCCCCGCAGTGTTCAGGGTATGTGACCTGAGAACTGGCCATGTCTCATCTGACACCCAGGGTAAGGGGATTCTTCCACCCGGCCTGGACGCAGGTGCACGAGGCCAGTCACCCACACAGAGCGGTGCCAGGGAGGCTGGGCAGGTAGAGGTGGCGGGAGGCCTGTTCTCCCTGAATGTACCCTGAGGTCCCCCTCTGCTCTCATGCCAGGGTCTGCCCAGGGAAGTGGTCTCCAGGCAGCTGACAGTCACACATGGAGCCCTGGGCAGGGGCAAGGCCTGGTCTCAGGAGTCTCCTCCCCTCTCACCTCAGGGTCTGGCCATGCCCTGGAGCTCAGGCCAGGTGCCAGGGGAGCAGAGGGCTGTGAAGGACTGTCCTGTCCCGTCTAGTCCTGTCCTGTCCTGTCTCAAAGAGCCTGCGTCCTGAAGGGGGGCAGGGACCAGGTGTCTTCCCTTCAGTTCTGAAGAGGGTCTGGAGTGTGTCACTGGCCAGCTTGGGGACCCCAGGGGCACTGCAGAAGCCGCCCTGCTGCCCACCTCACCAGCTGGGTGCAACCCGCCCTGGGTCCAGCTGGAGATGCTCCACTCCAGGGCTGAACTCTCAAAGCCCACGGCTGGGACTCAACTCAGAGAAGCGCCCCTTCCTGGAGAAGGCAGCACCTTGCCTGAGGCTGTGGTCGCTGCAGCAGTGCCCCCCCTCACCCCACCACAGGACGGGGTTCTGACTTGCAAACAGGAAGGAATGGCGGCAGCAGCCCCGAGCCTGGCACCCGTGCTTTGGGGCCCTGGGGAACTGTCCTGATCAGAAGCCTGGGGGCCAATTTCATGGAAAAAGCAGGATGTCACCTGAGGAAGTAGAGACTCTGGATTAAGGGACCTGAGCTCTCAAGTGCATCTGTGCAGATTAGAAACAGGACAGGTCAGGTGGGCCGGTCAGCTCAGAGAAGGAAATCCCAGCCCTAGAAGCTGCTGCCCTCTCCTGCCCTGCTCAGCCCTGCAGGAGGACACTGCCCCAGGGTCAGGTTCCACTGAGGGCATGCAGAGAATGGGCTTGGATGGGGCCTTTCTCCAGGCTGTCCCCGAGGGCCCTGCCCAGCAGAGAGCAGCCTCAAGGCCTGGCTCACAGAGCTCTCAACAGGTGGGCGGCACTGGGCTGGCACTGGGCTGGCACTGGGGAAGCACTGGCCTCTTCTCCGACAAGTCTTGCTGGGCAGCATTAACCGTCCTGCCCCATGTCAGGAGGGCCTGGTCTCAGGACCGGGGTGCGTGGGCTCCTGCTGCCTCAGCTCCTTGGTGTCTCAGGCAGGATGCCCCATGCATTCAGGGTGATCAAGAGGAACCCAGACCTGGATGAGCCCCACTGTCCACCCTTCCTACTCCTCCTCAGGATGCAGGGGCCGGAAGTGCTCCTGGGAGCAGCATCAGGAGAGTAGGGCTGGTCACTGAGCCTGGGGAGGGCTCCTGGACTGAGCTGAAGCCTGGGCTCTCTGGTGCCAGAGGTGCCTTCCTGGGTGAACCACCCTTCCTCAACACTCTTCCTTGTTTCTGAACTCTTCTGCACACACTCTGGGACTTATTTTGCACTTATGTCATCTGTCAAATTGCATTTGAGGGGTCCCTGCTGCTTCCCTAACTTGAGAATGAACCCCACGGCACAGGGATCTGTCACCCTCAACACAGGGACCAGCCACTGTGGGTCTAATAGCAATGAGTGAGCAGAGCTCTGGGTTTTCTCAAACAGCTTTTCCTGTATCTTCTCACTCTTCAAAACAGCCCTGAGAGATGAGTATGGGTTCCCGAGGGCACAGGCTGAGGGTCACACGGGGCCCAGGAGCACATTGCTGCCTGCGGGGAGCCCAGGGCTGAGGCACACAGGCCGGGAGGAGAGCCCAGCAATAAGGGAGGTGGCAGACAGGGTGGCTTCATGGTGGGCAGCTTCTGACAGGAGCAAGAAGCTCTGTACAGATGGCAGCAGAGCACAGGAGGGCAGCCTGGGGCATGGAGAATCCAGAGTCCTCAGGCAGGAGGGGAAGGAGCTGGTACAGCTCCCAGAGCTGTGCAGAAGGGCTGGAGCATGAGCCACGATGGACAGAGGGCCTGGCTGTTGTGTTTCCTGGTTACCTCCCCTGGCCTGGCCTCTCGCCTCCATCCAGAGCACTCACAGCACAGCAAGACGTCAGTCCTTCCAGCACGTGGACATGCTCCTGTGAACCTCAGCACCGTGTGTTTTTGTGCATGACCTGCTTGACTCCTGGAGAGGGGCGTTCTGACGGGGTTCCTGCGAGCAGCTGATCATGGGGAGATCCACACTCCCATAGGGTTCTGATTTCCTCTTGCTTCACTGTCAACTGAGGGAAGAGGGTTCTGAGATCAACTTCAAACAGGGATTTGTTGGCTTCTGCATTGAGTTCTTACATCCACAGGCAGTGAAATGCAAACCTTTTCAGAGGAGACAGCCTAACCAGCCACCAACACCTGGACTCCAGCCCGCCGCCCGGCAATGGCCTCTTCACTCCACCACCAGGACTCCCTCTCCCTGCTCTCCAGTTCCACAGGAGTGAACTCAAAACTGTGCTGGCCTTATGACTGACGGGACGGTGCCTCCACCATGCTTCCACAATGCAGGCCTAGCCGAAGTCCTCACCAGGGCTGCAAAACCCCGGTCACCATGGAGATCCACTCAGACAAAATTAACTGTCCACCTTGTAGTAAAACACACACGATTCCCGGCTTGGCCACATTCGGTGCACAGTCCGGGGGCTCAGGCACTTTCACACTGGGTGCAGCCGTCACCACCTTCACCTCCAGACGTCCTCATCACCCTCACAGCAACCTGTGCACCAAATGTGGACTCCCTCCCTCCCTGTCTCTGTGGGGCTTGTTAATGAACCCAGGTTCAGCCCAGAGCAGAGAGCAGAGCAGAGGGAGCTCTGCTCACAAACCAGCTTGTCCCTCCTGGGTGGGGGCTGAGACATAGGGTGGGAGAGACGAGGGGCAGGGATGGGCTCATAAAGGGATGAGGCCAAGGTCTCCCAGGACCTCCGTGCCACCTCCTCTGGATCCTTCCTGGTTGGGTGTTTCTGGTTGTGGTGGCTGGTGGGCATCTTTAACCATAAAGCTGGCGGTGGTAAGGAGCCCAGGCAAGTGTGGGTCAGGTTAACCTGCAGCCTAGCTTTGCACAGAACATTTCTCAAGTGGTCAACCAACATACAACATGCAGAGCTGGGGGGACTCAGACCCGAAGTTCAGGCAGTAAAGGGGACAGACACAATGTGAAGGCAGAGATGGCTTCCTGTCCCACTCCAGCCACTTTTCTGACCTGGCAGGTTCTAGTAGAGAGCCCGTGCCTTCAGCAGAAGTGGATTTCAGGTCCCCCAAATGTAGCCTCAGCTACCACCATCGTGACCCATATGTCAGAGCCATCTACAGCAACGCTGGGGTGGGTCATACTGTGTGGGCCAGCCGTGAGACCTCCCGCTGGCACTCAAGTCAATGAACAAGGAGACAGGACTTCCTCGGGAACAGTTCGTTGATGGGGACCTCATCTGAGTGGACTCAGGCAACACTTGGACTTTGTGACTGGCTTATTTGGCTGACCATAGCGTCCTGTGGTCCGTCTGTATTGTAGCGTGTTGTTCAACTCCAGGGCTCCACCTGGCCTCCAGTCCAGGTGCCTACACTGCCTGGCGATGGCCTCATGCTAACTGATCCCAGAGACAGAGGGGGCAGGGCATGGCGGAGAGGGCCTGCACGCTTTACCACTCACACACTCCTCCTGGGGGCCGGGGGCAGTGGAGGACCACCCTGCGCCCACAAGCCGGGCAGTGTGGGGTAGGGTGCTCGCCCTGCACAGGGGTGTCTTCGGCTGGTTCATGAGCACATTCTCCCACTTCACAACCAGGTCGCGCTGCTGTGATCCTCACCTAGAGGCCAGCTGCCCTCCGTGTCCTTCCTGTGGCGCTGCCTGGGCCAGGAGCTCTCCCACACATGTGTCAGAGCCTCATTCCCTCAGGAGGGAGACATGCCACTGTGTGGATGGGCCACTTTGCTCTTCCAACAGGGATGACTGGTCGCCAGCTCGGAGCTCCTGCCACTGCTCACTGCCAGGTGGCTTCTGGCCACATCCTTCCGAACCGTTGCATGTGCAGCTGGGAAATGCCAGTGCACTATTGAAGAGCCCTGCCCAAGGGCGGGTGAGTGACCCAGGGCGGCTGACCCACTTCAGGGACTCAGGTGAGATAGCCACAGACTGGGGACTCCATAGAGACACAACTGTTCTCTCCCAGGTCCTCGTCTGGAAGTCTGCAGGTAGGCAGGGCCTTCTTCCTCCCAGTCCCCTGGGGGTGGTGGGCTCCTCCCAGGTACCCCTGGACTTGTGGCCACATCCCTCCTCTGGGCCTGACTCTTCTGCCTCTTATGAGGACACCGTCAGAGGACGTAGCCCCCCAATCCAGAATGACTCATCCTTCACTTAATTACCTTGGCAAATACACTTTTTCTTTTCACACAAGGCCCCGTTCACAGGTTCTGGGGATGAGGACACAGACAGGTCCCTGTCCCTCAAGGAGAGTATATGAAGGAAGGGCCTGAGCTCCAGAGCTGGAGCCCAAACCCAGCAGCACCTGAGGCGCCCCGCCCTTTCGCAAAGGGGAGGAATGAGCCGGGCCCCAGCGGTCAGGCCAGGCCACTCAAGAGGACTGGGGAGGTGGTGTCTGGGGGACTACACTCAGGAACGCTCTGGCCAGGCTCCAGCAGGGGAGGTGAGCCACTGGCTGCACTTTCTCCTATTTACTGAGCCGGGTGGGTTGTGCAAGAGCAGACCTCGGATCAAAGTCCAGCAAGTCTTCCTGCAGACCATGGGCTGAGATGCTCAGACTCAGACCCAGGAGGAGGTACCCAGCAGCCAGGGCAGGAAGGGACTCCAGATCCATGGAGCCGTCTGTGGCCACAGATTGAGGTCCAGGAACACAGGGCCTGTGAGACCCCGGCTCCTCTGCAGACACAGAGTCTGGAAGGGAACCTCTCCCCTAGGACTGCTCCTGGATCCTGAGGCCAGACCCACCACAAGGACCCTGTCATGGTCATCCTGGAACAGTCCCAGCACTGCTGGGCCCCTGAGGCCTCTGGCAGTGGAATGGACAGGCAAAGGGTCAGCTGTGTCCTGCCTTGGGGTCTGGGGTGTGAGTGGAAGAGGGGTCTGCAGAGTGCAGGCCAAGAGGATGTTCTGGGGGCTCACGGGGAGGCTGGAGAATTGACGGGCAGGCTGGAGACCAGGTGGGAGATGGCAGGCCAAAGCCCACACCCAGAGTGCTCAGGGGCCCCTACAGGGCAGGCCACGGGGGCTTGGGGTAGGTGACTAACTAAAAGACTCACCCACTTGACCTCTGGTCATGTCCCATGGTCACCACTGGGCCCCGTCTGCCCCTCGGGCCTTCAGGGTAGAAGCCACAGCCTGGCATATAGAGGACACTGCAGAGGAACAAAGGAAACAGAGGCAGCAGCTGGACGCCGACTGTCTCCATGTCAGGGCAGACAGAGCAGGTGGGGCCTCAGAGGTGGGGCTTTGTGCTGCTGGCCTGGGGACTGCCACAAATCATCCATCAAAATGAATGTCTCTCATCTGAATTCTAATTAGACAGGGGACCAGGGGGCCTTCTCTGGGACTGCCGTGAGCTTCGAGCTGTCCAGCCAGGGTCACAAAGCCCCTTGGGGCCAGGCACAGAAATAGGCTGTCCCCCAGGGAACTGAGTGTGCAGGTCTCGACGGTCTTTCTGAGGACCCCCTTGAATTGCGCCTCCTGCAACGGGAAGAGCCACAAACTGCCGCCATCTGCTGGCCGAGCATGACCTCCTGGGACACTGGAGGGTGCTCCCTGCAGCGCGATGGGGGGCTTTCCCTGGGGGGCTCAGTGCAGAGACAGCCCCGCTAGGCCTGAGAAGCAAGCATTTCCTTTGCCACCAGCTGGCCTTGATGTGTGAGTTCAGACTCTCTCACTGGGAGGTGGATGCACGTCACCCAGCAACCCAGACAGACACCCTCCAGTGCTCACCAGGACTCCCAGCTGGCTGCACATGCTTGCCACTCTATCTTGGTTTTCATCTGTTCAGAACGTGTGTAGAGAGGAGGGTGCTGGCGCTTGGGCCTCCACCCCCTCAGTACCTGGGAGGAGCAGGAGGCAGCTGGTGTACCTGGAAGGCCAGCAGAGACTCCGGAGCAGGCCCCTGCAGCTGCGGCAGGGATCTGGAACCTTACGGCAAAGGAACATCTAACTGACCAATAGGCAGAAACACAGAATCAAGTCAGATCACCTGCTTGGCCACCAGCAATCACTGGGTGAGCGGGCAAGTGCGAGGGAGAAGTCCTGGGCCACTCTTAGCTCTCTTCCCTGTAGGGAGAGGGGCAGGTGGAGGACACCCTGCAGAGGCAGGAGGGAAAGCACAAGAGCTGGGCGGAGAGGCAGCTGGAGCTGCCACCTGGAAGTTAATGGCATTTATTAGTAACTGTCCTAACACTGGTGGCAGCTCACATCCTGAGGACAGCGGCTCTTGTACTTCTAATTAATCCTGAGTGTACGTCCACATCACAAGAGCCATTCCTAGTCACGTTTCAGAGACAAAGAAATGAAACTTACAGAGTCCTGGAACCACAGAGGGCATCCCCGAATGCAGTGGCTTCCGAGTCCACATTCTGCATCCACCACTCAACCACTACAGAAAAAGACCCTTGGAAAAAAGTTGTGACTGTACTGAACACGTGCAGACGGTCCCGATCCCCTCCCTACACAAGGCAGTTTACCAGCTGTGACGGGGCCCTCACCCTGTGTTAGGTGTGGAGGGTAATCTAGAGTGACTTACAGTACTGGCAAGGACGTGTGCAGGGTGTATGCTAATACTACACTGTTTGATCTAAAGAACGGATTCCAGTATTCTCAGGGGTCCTGGAACTGATCACCCATGAATACAGACAGTCAGTTGCATAAGGCAAGTCTCATTTTCTCCATAAAAGACCTGATTTTGAAGTCCAGTCAACTTGAACAGCCTAGCCCTGGAGAGCCACATGAAACCGGCAGCAGGCGTCTAACCCCGCCATACCCATCTAGAAATGCTGTTTTCTCCCCATTGTCTTTCCAGGGGAGACTTTGGCTCAGACTCCAGGTGTCCACTCCTCCCTCTTGAGGTCATCGTGGTTTTCGGAGCACCTGCTGGGGGCCGGTCTGTACAGCTTGCAGCCCAGCATGGTCAGAGCTGAGTTCCAGAAGGGTCCTGTCCTTTCCTTCCAAATGGCAGCTGGTCATCCCTGTGGCAATATTAAAAGCCCCATCTTTTCCTTTACCTGGCAATGTCCCTCCACAGATGTCTGGCCTCTGACTTGGCTGTCCCTGCACCAAGTGGTATAGTTGCAGATTTTAGGGTGTTCTCACATCTGCAAGGTCCAGCCCTCCAGAGATTTCTTCCCAGCTGTTGGTACAGAAGTGTTTTGCCATGAGAATTTTGTCTGGAACGTGCCCGCTGCCAGGACTCGGCAAGCTGGGTCTTCACTGAGCTCACCTTGAACTCCTAGATCAATGCAGAAGAGCCAGGTCAGCAAAGGCTGGGTCCCACTGCCCACAAGCAGGAGTGCCTTTCCGTTTGCTGTGCACCTTCCTGCATCTGTTGGGTGCATTAAGGAGGCCCCACAAGACTCATGCAGTGTTCTCCCAATAGCAGCCTCTGACATCTTTAGGGCTGTCTTCTAAGCAATCGAAGCCAAATTGGTGAGTTCTGATGCTGGTGCCTAAAAGAAGATCTCCGTGGAGTGCTGAGCCAGGAGGTCCAGCTGGAGTCTGAGCTCCTCCTCCTCCTCCTCCAAATGATCCTGAAATCACCTTCTAGGGATCATGCACAGCTCCACCCGCACCCACAGGAGGACCCCCACCTTCGCCTATGTTTGGGGGGACCCCATGCCACAGCCAGCATCCAGTGAGGGCTACTATGAGATGGCAGCCCCGGCTACGCTCACCCCACATCAGAGGTGGAAAAGGTGGGAAGTGCACCCCTGGAGATTCACAAAGCACAAAGCACAGGACCTCGAGACCAAAGGACCTCAGAGGTATCATCAGAGATTCAGGAGGGGCGGCCATGACCCTCTGAGGCCAACTGAGGCTGGAGGATCACAAGTTCCAGGAGCCTGGACAATTTAGCAAAACAAAATATCAAAAGGGCTGGGATGTAGCTTAGTGGCAGAGCAGCCCTGGTGAAGAATTTTCATCAGCAAAGTTCACCAGGAAAACAGAGAATCATACGGATATGGTCTCTGCCGATGCAGAAAAGTATTTAATACAATCCAACATTCATTCATGATTAAAAGAAAAAAAACCCTAGAAAGACCAATAGAGGAAGGAGAAAGGGAGGAAAGGGGATAGCAGGGGGTGAAAATGAGTAAATCAAGTTTCAGCATACATTGTCAAAATGAACCCAACTATTAGTCCTAACTATAATGCATTAATAAAGAGGGGACCCCTGGCAAAGCAGGAATGGAAGGGAGCTGCCTCAGCCCAGTGCCCGTGAGCCTGTCCCTGAGCGGGGGCTGCCTGGAGCCTCTACTCAGTGCTGGGTGCTGTGGAAAGGGGGAAGAGAAGGCGGAGGGAAGCAGGAGTCGACTGCGTGCTGTGCCCGAGCACATGGAAATCCAAGTCTAAGCCCAGGGCCAGGGACCGTGCCTGTTGGAGATGGGAAATAATATGTAATAGGGTTAAAGTGGGGTCACCAGGGTGGTCCTAATCCACCCATGATCCCCTCTGGGATGACCATCAGGACACAGAGGACCACATGAGGACACAGGGAGAAGACTCTGCCTGCCAGCATGCTACACCTTGATCCTGGACTTCAGCCCCAGGACCCAGGACAGTGAACTTCTGTTGTTGAAGCCACCAGGATCTGATGCTTTGTGGCAGTAGGCCTGAGAACACTACTAATGTGCTCATGGCAAAGTCAATATATAGGGACAGAGTTTCCGTTTGGAGAGATGAGAACACTCTGGCGGAGTTTCTGGGGATGCAGAGCAGGGCGAGTGTGCCTAGTGCCCCTGCACTGTGCACTGAGACGGGGTGGGGGTGGGTGGGAGGGGACAACAGCATCAGGGCATCTGGCTTCCTCCGCATACACATAGGGCTCAGTAAACTGCCAAGTGGACCTGGCAAAGTGGTGCAGCGAATTTCGAGGGTTGCGATCCTCAGCACTACATAAAAATAAATAAAATAAAGGTATTGTGTCCATCTACAAGTAAAAAATTTAAAAAAAAAGAGAGAATTCCACATTGCCTTGGACATGATCGATTCATCAAGATTTTCAAATTGATTGGCATGAGCTCACGTGAAGGCTTGTCTTCTAACTTTCAAAATGTCTCTAGTGGGTTGGGGTATAGCTCAAAGGTAGTGTGATTGCCTAGCAGGCATGAAACCCTGGGTTTCATCCCACGAACTTCACACACACAAAGTCTTTAGTATCCTATCTGTCATTTCCTCCCCTCTTCTGTACAGTTGTTGGCTTTGCCTTTTTTATTTACTTATTTTCTTTCCTTTTTTGTACTGAGGATTGAAGTGAAGCCTGCTTTACCACTGAGCCACAACCCCTGTCCTTTTCATTTTTTATTTTCAGAAAGGGTCTCTTTAAGTTGCTTAGCGCCTTGCTGAGTGGCTGAGGTTGGCCTCAAGCTGGCAATTCTCCTGCCTCAGCCTCTTGAGTCTCTGTGAGAGATAGAAAAGTCTGGTAGTTCATTTCAAAATCTACTCGTCAGCCTTAATTGGTCCTTCCCTTTTGCCCACCCTAATTCTAAATTTAGCCCATCTGGAGCTTCTCCAATCAGAGTGAAGGGCAGCGCAGCCGCTGGGTTAGAGATATAAGCAGGCAGACGGCTCGCCCAGGCCCACCTGCCAGCCAGGTTGGTAGCAGCCCTTCCGCCGGGAGGAAAGGTCTGCCTTGCCCCCACTTTCCAGCAGCGTCTGACTTCTGGCAGCACCTCCGGATCTCTGTCAGCTGGGACTACAGGTCTGCACCGCTGTGCCCTGCGACTTGTAGAATTCTACTTTGCCTTTATTAATTCTTTTCTGATGGGGTGCGTTGTGTGGATCCACCCTAATTGGCTTCTCATCTCTTTCATTTTATGACACAAGGCTTTATTCTGCCCCCCAGACCTGGGACTTCGTTGGGGGCTTGTTTTCTAAGCAGTTTGCAATCCAAGTCCTCATCTCCCCCTACAAGGAATCACCTCAGTCACTGTCCACTTCTTCTGCGCGGCTGCCTTCCTCCCTACGCTGCTGCGGGCTTCCAGGGACAAGGTGTGCTCCCTGCACCGGGGCCGCCAGGTGGTGGCAGAGTTGCTCTCCTGCGGGGGCGGCCGGCGCAGCAGCTGGCTAGAAGGAGGGGGTGGGGTTCTCACGAGTGTATCAACAACTTGTTTGTAATGCAGTGGATCAGGTCAGTGGGGATGGGAGAAACCCTGCGGAGTGGAAGGTGGTGAGCCCCGGGGAACCTAAGACCCATTCCACTGTCCCCAAAGCTGTGCTGTCCCACTGGCTCGCTCCAGAGTGCCCAAATGCAGCACTGTGGGTACGATGCAGAGAGAGTGAACACAGAGGCGTCTAACAAGGCTGACCTCCTCTCCAGGAAAGCATTTTCTGGAGGAATTTTTAAACTGGTTTTATTTTTAAATTTATTTGCCACGCTTTTTTATTGGTGCGTTATAATCATACATAATAGTGGGATTCGTTTTACCTACGAGTACCTGCGCATGACGTTTCGTCCAGCACCGCCCCTTTCCCTGCCCTCCCCCCTCTCCTGTTTTCCTGAGATAAGCCCACCCCATCCCCTTTCCCCCTTTTTCAGAAGAATGTTCCGAAAAATGCCGCCTTACTGCCACAGACGCACAGAGTTCCAAGTCTAATCTACGTGGTTCACATTCTACCCAACAGGTCTGAAGTCCACGAAGCACCCGCCAAGGCTGATGCAGCATCGCCCAGCGCCACCTCTGCAGACTGAGCCAGAGGTCCCCAGCGGCGTGCAAGAGATGCCATCCCGCAAGCACCCGAGCGGGCTGCCGTGCACGCACGTGCAACAGGAAGCATAGAAGTTCTGAGTCCCATCGCCTTTGTTTTTGCTAGGATTTGCTCACTTTCGAGTCAGCCTCCTTCCTTTTTTAGTGATGCAGCGTTCGCAGCAGCTCAGAGGCCCTGGGGACTTGGCCAGCAGGAGCTGCTGCAGCGGGAGCCATGGGACCGTGGGCACTCTGGACGACCTAGCACTTGCTGGCTTCCCGCTTCTCACCACGGAGAACACAGAGTCCCAATCGGGAACAGTGTTTTTGATATATATATATATATATATATATATATATTTAAGTCTGCCCAGAGACTAAAAATAAGGGAAAGGCAAGAAAGTGTAAGGAGACAGCTGGTGTGGAGCAGCCCCTGCGTGTCAGAGGGGACTCCTAGACAGAAGCACATCAGCTTCTCAACCATGCCACAATTGAGGCAGGGGTCCCAAGGAAGCCAGAGCAGGAAGCAGGGTGCAGCCAGGTGTCCGGGACCTTGGGTACTTCTGAGGAGGACAGAGCTGGGAATATCGTGCCCAGAGAGAAGCTGCAGAAACAGGTCCATTGGGAAGAAGGCCACTCTGTGGGCTGCGTGTCTGGCCCACGGTGAGGCTGGGTGTGAGAACTAGGCCAGGACCTTCAGGGTCTGAGGAACCCAGGTGGAAGGAGATATCCAAGAGTATCCAGTGCCCAGCTGGTGCCTTCCTGCTGAGTTACCTCCCACCCACAGGGCCAGCCACCCCCCATCTTCACGTCTGAGTGATCTGCACTGCGGTGGCTTCTGGAGCAGCAAGCTGACCGTGGTCAGAGCCATGGTTGATTTGGGCTGATTTTGGTTCACAGGGTGTGTTTCCAAGCCTTCCCTATCAGAGGGAGAAGTGATGAGGGAATAAGAAGGTTGCTCCATGCCCCCTGGATTTGGAGCCCTGGGCCCAGGCCAGAGGAACGGACAGCAGGCAGTGGCTGGGGCTGGCCAGGGTGCCAGCACTGGCATGATCTTGAGGCAGGAGGGCACAGCCTTAACACGGGTGGAAGACTGATGGACGCCGGGAAGGACATGGTTGGGCAGGGCACCACTGTCCATGCCACCCAGCCCGACCTCACAGGGTGCGCTGGCCATTCACAACTGGGCAGGGACACACGGGCCAGCTCCACCTGGAGGAGACCTAAGCACACTGATTGAAGCACAAGGCCAGGCTTTGTTACACAGGACATTTGTTCTCAGACTGTGTTGTTCTCAGAGCCTCCAACATCTCTGAATTAGTTAGCACCTCAGAAAGGAAGAGCTGGTGCTTTCCTGAGCTCTGTGACAGGAATTCTGGGTTCCAGCAGATGCTCTTGTGTGCACAGACTCCCTGATGTGACTATCACCAGCCAACAGCTGCATACTAGGTGTCTGGGTACCTCTTTGGACACACCTGTAACACTCCACTGGGGGCTCCAAGCAAGAACAGAGCTCTGCTTTACCCTCATCCTGCAGAATCCATCTCTCCTGCAGATTCACTCCCCACTCACTGCCCACAAGAGCACGGGTGAGTTGCTGCCCCCCAGCCCCAGTTTCTCACCTGTGGCATATAGCTGTTGGCTCTCCTAAAGAGCCCAGGGGGTTGGACAGTCCCCACTCAGAGCCCAGCAGGTGAGCATCACCAATGCTGGCTGTATGCTTGGGGTGCCCTTGTGGGGCCCACGTTCAGCCCACACTCAGCTAATGGTACCTGATCCTGCCAGCCTCCACAGCAGCCACCCTTGGTGCTGTGGGAAGACACGTCCCAGGGATGTGTAACAGCGGTAACGTGGTGGCAGGCCAGGGCTGGGTCTTCATAGAAGAACAGGAACTTTCCAGGAGAAGAGCATCGGGGCATGTTCATCAGTTCAGTAGTTCCTAGGAAGGGACCAGAACCTCACACCAGGGACAGCGGTCAGCTCAGCGTGGATCAGAAACCTCAACCTAGGACCTCAGCTACAAAACACTTGGAAGAAAATACAGGAGTAAACTTTGTGACCTTGAGTTTCTTGGATATGACACCCCAAAGCAAAGCAAAAAAAAAAGGAAAAACAGGTAAACTAGACTTCATCTATATTAAAATATTTCACCAGGTGCCAAGACTACCCCTGTGATCCCAGGGACTTGGGAGGCTGGGGTGGGAGGAAGGCAAGTCCAAGGCCAGCCTTGGCAACTTAGCAAGACCCTGTCTCAAAATAAAATAAGAAAAAGGGCTGGGATGTGGCTCAGTGTTGGAGCACCCTGGGTTCAATCCTTAGGATTGCCCAAATAAAATAAATAAATAAAAATAAAAAATAAAGGGAGGTTATAGAAAGAACTGATAGAACTCAACAACGATAAGACAAACAACCCAGTTAAAAATGGCACAGTGCCACATGATTGTGATCCCTGCGACTCCAAAGGCTAAGGCAGGAGGACTTTGAGTTCAAAGACAGCCTCAGCAATTTGGGGAGGCCCTAAGCAACTTAAGGAGACCCTGTCTCAAAATAAAACATAAAACGGGCTGGAGATGTGGCTCAGTAGTTAATGCCCCTGGGGTTCAATCCCCAGTCCCAAAACAAAAACAACAAGGCAAAGGATATGAACAGGTATTTCTCCAAAGAAGATAAGTGAATACCCAGTAAGCCCCTGAAAGGGAGTCTGACATCACCCATCAAAAAATGTAAATCCAAACCCCATTAGGTGTTCCCTTAAGCCCACTAGGATGGCCATAATAGTAACTTTTTTTGTGTGTGTGCTAGGGGTGCTTGACCTAGGGGTGCTTAACCACTGAGAAACAGCCTGAGCCCATTTAATGTTTCAATTTGCAATAGGGTCCCACTAAGTTCCTGAGGCCAGCTTTGAATTTGCGATCCTTCTGCCTTAGCCTCCTGGGATACTGGGATTATAGGCCTGAGCCACCAAGCCCAGTTCATAATAGTAAGTTATTCATTTATGTATTTATTGAAAATTGAAGCCAGCAAGTGTTGGGGAGGACGTGGGGAAACGGAGCCCTCCCCCTGGGCCTAGGAAGTGGCACAGCTGCTGCGGACCAGTCAGCAGTTGTTCGAATGCTGGGTACAGAGCCGCCATGTGCCTGAGCAGTTCTCTCCTAGGACATGCCCAAGAGGAATGAGAACCCATGTCCACGTAAAAGCTGGTCCACAAATGTTCATAGCAGTCTTATTCACAACATCCCAATGTGACAATGACCTAAGTGTCCAGCGGCTGCGGGAGAATGTGTCACACCCCTGTGATCGAGGGTTGTTTGTCCCTGAGGAGGAGTGAGACGCGATTGAAAACAGGGTCTAGGGGCTGGGGATGTGGCTCAAGCGGTAGCGCGCTCGCCTGACATACGTGCGGCCTGGGTTCGATCCTCAGCACCACATACAAACAAAAATGTATTGTCCACCGAAAACTAAAAAATAAATATTAAAAGTTCTCTCTCTCTCTCTCTCTCTCTCTCTCTCTCTCTAAAACAACAACAACAACAAAAAAAAACCCTCCACATTTCTGTTTTAAAAAAAGAAAACAGGGTCTAGATGTTCACATCAGTAGCATCCACAGTAGCCAAGACATGGAAGCCATCCATGCATCCTGGTGGGTCAGCTGATAAACACTGGAGTCCACCCACACCATGGGATGTCACTAGGCCCTCAGCAGGAAGGACATTCTGACACCTGCTCCAACACGGGGACCCTCCAGGACATTGCCGAGATTAGCAGACACAGAGGAGTCTGATTCCACTGACGTGAAATGTCCAGAACAGGCCCATCCCCAGAGACAGGGGGCAGTTGAGCAGAGAGGTGGCTGGGTGGCAAGTGGCAGCTGGGGGTGCAGGGCTTCTTTGGGGTCATGAAAGTGTGCAAGAATATATTGTGAGTATGCTGGAGCCACCAACGTGCACCTCCATGGGCGGGTGGTGTGTGGATTACAAGAGTGGAGCTCCAGGGGCCTGGAGGAGGGACAGAAGGGACCCAGAGCCTGGAGCACCCAGGCTGGGCTGGCTCTGGGCCACGCAGGGGAGAGAGGAGCTGGCAGGTGCACTGGGGGCCACACACGGAGTCTGAGGAGGAGACGGTGGTGGACCCTCTGTGTCTTTCCTTCCCTTCTTCTCTTGATCCCAAAGCTCATGCAGCTATCTGGCCAGGGCTACGCTGCCCAGTACCCCTCTCCTGTGTCCCAGCTAAGGGAGCCCAGAATTAGGGTGTGTGAGAGAGGGAGCCAGGACAGTTGGAGTGACACTGAACTCAGTACCAGCAGGTGACCGCAGTGAAGTCTCAGGTGACAAAGGGAACTAGTGGCTGCCTTCAGCAGACTCAGCAGTGTTCCCAGAAAGTGCTGCTTCCAATGCAAACACGTGTGCTTCATGCCTGCGGGATCACTTGTGGGCGTGGGAGACGAGAAGAGGGTGGCCCTGGGCGGACCTGAGTCCAGTGGCAGAGGAGAAGGCTGTGAGAAGACTTGGGTGAGACTGGAGCGTTGTGACCACAAGACAAGGACATCCTGGCGGCCTCAGCCCCAGGATGGAGGGCTGTGGGTGTCTGCTGTCCTGAGGCAGGGCCTGTGCCTGCACCTGCAGTCCTGCCTCGCTGGAGGACAGGCTGTTTCTGCACCTGCCTGCTCACCCCCTCCTTGGGATCATGTGCTCTAAGCAGCCCTGACATTGGCTTCCACCTGCGTCTACCCTGGGGGCTGCTCCTTGTGGCTTTGGAGACCACCAATTCACAGGAAACCTGCCATATCCCCAGGAGACAGCCCGGCAGGGACCCAGGTTTGGGGATGGCTCAAGAGTCTCCCACTGCACTGTTGGGACTGGGAGATGGGTCTAGTGGTGGTGGCAGCTCACTGTCGCTTTTGTTTGTTTGTTTGTTTAATATTTACTATTATTTTTTTTAAGGTGACACGATATCTTTATTTTATTTTTATGTGGTGCTGAGGATTGAACCCAGTGCCTCATGCAGTGGTAGGTGAGCACTCTACCACTGAGCCACAACCCGAGCCCCTCTCACTGTGGCTTTAATGCATTTCCTATCTTGGTGGCCAAGTGTCCTTCCAACCCTTCGGAGCATTCCAGTTGGGTGGTTGCTTTTCTTATTTGTCGCATTCCATGACTAAACACTCGGGGTCACTCCAGGTGAACTGGGCTGGCATGAAATCATCACACAGAGACAGAGAAACACCTTTTTCTTTGGGTCCTGTAACAGCTCCTCTGACCTTCGGGGTCCGTGGAAAAGAGAGAGAACCCTTTTATTGAGGAGAAGCCATTCAAATGAGGCCAGGGGTAGGATTACAAAGGAACAGGTGAGTGTAGCTCAACCCCTCTGGGTGCCACCTACTCCTAGGGCCTCGCCTTGTTATCCCAGCCAAGCAGAGCCCAAGTCGCGAGTCACAGCACTTCCAGCGCCAGACTACAGTGATCTTCCAGATCCCCGTGGTGCATCAGGACTTAAAGGTGTGTGCATTTGGAGTGGCTCCCACACTTATTAAGTTTGAAGATATTCAGATCTGTTCTGCACAATGTTCCTTCAACTGATGTGTGATTTGCAAATATTCTCTTAGTCTATTGCTTATCATTTTCTTAACTGTGTCTTCAGGAGTAAAAGTTATTAAATTCAAATAAGTACAATCTCATAAAAATCACATTGGGAGCTGGGCGTGGTGACCCACACCTGTCATCCCAGAAGCTTGAGAGGCTGAGGCAGGACGATTGCAAGTTCAAAGCCAGCCTCAGCAACTCAGGAAGGCCTTAAATAACTCATGGAGACTCCATCTCTAAGTAAAATATTGAAAGGGCTGAGGATGAGGGGGCTGGGATTGTGGCTCAATGGTTAAGGCCCCTGGGTTCAATCCCTGGTACCAAAAAAAAAAAAAAGGGCTGTTGTATCTAAGAAATTCTCACTCAGCTCCAAGTTAACAAGATGTTCTCATTTCTTTCAGGAAGTTGTGTGTTTATACATTTCACACTTATGTCCACCGGTAATCCTTAACTTGTCCATTGACACACTGTGTTGGCCAAGGCTACTGTTCTGCACGTGATACCCAGGTATTCCAGCACCTTTTGCTGAAAAGACCATCCTTTCTCTGCAGAAAGTCTTGGCACCTTTGTCCAGAATGAATTAACATGGAATTACTCACCACAGCCAAGAGACAGAAGCAGGCCAAGTGGCTGGACAGATGGCTGGACAGACAGACGCAGCCCATCTGCACAGTGGAGTATTACTCAGCCATTCAGGAAGGAAGTTCTGACATGGGTCACCTTGAGGACACTGTGCTCAGTGAGACAAGCCAGTCAAATGAGGCAAGGGGTAGGATTACAAAGGAACAGATGAGTGTAGCTCAACCCTTCTGGGTGTCCCCAGAGGAGTCACAGACGTAGAAACAGGGAGTAAAGTGGCTGATGCAGCCAGTAGGCTGGGGCTGGTGCTTATGGGAGGGGGTTCCAGCTTTGCAAAGTGCATTCATTTAAAACTACAGAAATGCACACTTGAAGGGGATCAAAGTTGATGTTATTCCCTTTTGACCACAAATCAGTATGTTTAAAAACTAATCAGCCACTGAGTGTGACTCTGGTCTGACTGTGCGTTCTGTTCCGTTGATCTGTGTTCAGTCTGCCCTGGTGGCGGCAGTACCACAGTGGCCTCATCACCAGGCCTCTATGGTACGTCTTGTCATCAGGTACTGAAACTTCCAATTTTGACCTTCTTTTTTCACAACTCTTCTGGATCCAACCTCCCTCCCTCTCTGTTACCAGGCTGCCCTTGAGCTCCTGGGCTCACGTCCCCACAGCACAGAGACTACAGAATGCACCACTGTGCCTCTGGATTTTTCTGTCTGTTGCATTTCCATATTAATTCAATTCCTTGTGAGGAGGAGCTTGCTGGGGTTTCAGTAGGATTATGTGTATCCATATATCAATTAGGGGAGATCAACTTTTTAAAAAAAGCGTGTCTTTCCACTTTTTGTGTATTCTTTAATTTCTCTCAGCAACATTTTGTAATTTTCACTGTGCAAGTCTTGAACATTTTGGTCAGATTTACCCCCCCAAGTATTTATTTATGCATTTAACATGTTTGTTAAAAGAAACATCAATTCACAAAGTTAAAATACTCAAACTTATCAACTGCTAAAATATAAACTCAGGTACTTTTGGCTTCTTAAGTTCTATAAGACAACATATTTTGGGGTTTATTAAATGTGTTTTTATAAATTGTTGGTAAATGAAAAGTCAATTTAAGATGGCTTTGTTTCTGGGTCTTTACCAAAAATAGATGATCAAGGGTTAGAATTCTACTTACATGTGTTGTTCTACATGCCAGGAATAACATAACAAAACCAATCTAGTTTTGATTAAAAAAAAACTAGAGAGAAAAAGTATTTTATTTCATTGACAAAAAGTCATTTTATATACATTCATAAATTTTCAGGAATGTTTCAAATTGTAAACTTAAAAGGTCAACAGCTAGGATTAAAAATGTAGGGGCTGGTGGGGCTGGGGCTGTGGCTCAGCGGTAAAGTGCGCCCCTGGCACTTGTGAGGCCCTGGGTTTGATCCTCAGCACCACATAGAAATAAATACACAAGTAAAGGTATTGTGTCCAACTACAACTAGAAAATAAATATTTTTTAAAAATGTAGGGGCTGGGGCTGTAGCTCAGTGGTAAAGTAATTGCCTCTCATATGTGAGGCACTGGGTTTGATCCTCAGCACCACATAAAAATAAATAAAGATACTGTATGTTCATCTACAAATAAATATTTTTTTAAATGTAAAAAGTTGTAGATAAGAAAATATATTTTCTTTATAAGGAAAAATGTTTCTGAAAGATATCTGGTATGGTAAAGTAATTATTTTATCCTATAGTTCAAAATAAGAAAGTGAGACAGGACAAAGCTACTTTTCTGCAAACAAATTACAGAGTGTCTAAGTAAATTACAAAAAGTTTGTAAAAGGTATATCTCAAAATTTTTTCATGTGATTAAGTTGCATGTCCTCAGTACAGACAGTTGAAGTTAAGGAATTTTCTAAGGTCACCTTTTAATGTACCAATATAAAACAAAGTCTAATTCTCTCTCTGTGCTTAAAAAGGACAAGATTTTTTTAAAAAAAAATGTTAAGATTTTATTTACAAAGCTTTTTGGTTGTACAGAAAGTAAAAACGCTGTTACAATCTCGGTGTAACTGTTAGCTGCGGACAGTTGACTCACCAATCACAGCTACCCATGCTACAGCAAGAGTCTTACACAAAAAACCTAACAATGCTCACAATTTTGTTGGGGCAAACTCCCCAAGCTGGCGGTGGATTACAAGAGGGACTAAAAAGAGGAAGGCGGAATGTCACAGGAACTCTTCTTTGGCCCTTTGGTAGGTGGGCATCCTGGGGTTTGTATCACAGCTACCTTTTTTTTTTTCTTTTCTTTTTTAAACAGCTATCAAATCCATGAGCAGTCCAACCAAGACTGAACAGTTCCGTTTTGCGGTTTTTCTGGGTCTTAATCATCTTCTTCTTAATCATCTGTTTCTCTCTTCCTCTTTTCAACTTTCTCACTTTCTTCCCCTTCTTCATCCTCATCCTCGTCTTCCTCATCTTCATCTACTTCTGCATCATGCCCAAATTCTTCTTCCTCCCTGCTGACCCCCATCTTCCTCATCGTCTTCCTCAAACTCTTCCTCCTCACCATCCTCATCCTCCTCATCTTCTTCATCTTCTCCTTCTTCCTCCTCCTCTTCTTCATCCTCACCATCCACCTCTGCATCTGCGTCAGGGGGCTTCCCCGTCTTCTGCATCATAGCCGTCCAGGTCGGTCAGCTGGGGCAGGAGTCCGAACACACTCTCGGTAACCATTCAGATCAGTGACTTCACAGTTAAACAGATCCAGGCTCTTCAGACAATCCAACTTTTTCAAAGGTTCCAAGGTGCTGATGTCTTTCAGTTTATTTCCACTTGAATTTAGATGTGTGAGATTGGGAAGTCTTTCTGCTAACATATCCAGACCTCCATAGAGCTCAGCTTTTTCAATTTAGTAGCTTGGGGAGATTTGAAACTGAAATCAAGTCTACATTTATTAAACTGAGGGAAAAGGACAAGATTTTTAAAAACATTGATCTGATCTTGTTTATCAAGATAACTTCTTGTATCTATTAGGTTTTATGAACTAGGGTTCATACCTATTTTAAATTTTTAAAATGATTGTTTTGTAGCTCTGGTTAAAGAAACAACTGTTATTTTAGGATATTACAATACATCTGTCATTCTAGACTTATGTGACTAAAGACATGTATACAAATAAAAAACAAAGTATGTTTGCCTCAGCTTTGTCTAAGTGTTATGTAAAAGCTTGTAAAATGGAAGCTATGTATGTTTAATATAGGCATGGTAATGAATGAAGGCTCTTTGATACATTGTATCTGACATGAAAGGACCACATTGACATTTAAAAACCTGGCTTATATCTGTTTTCTTTAACTACATAAATGTTTTATTATTATATAAATGAGATGCATGTATATATTAGATAATGTCCATTTCTGATATCTCACCTGAGTTAAGGCTCTGCCTCTCACCTTACTCCATGTTAGTATGGCTCCAAAACAGGCCAGAATTAAGCTTATTTAAGATTGTGTTCAAAAGATAGATTTTTTTTGTTATAAAGATTACTGTGATTTCAAAGTAAATAAGGGATATAATGCAAACCAAGGAAAGGTTTGAGTAGATTATAAAAGGTCTTTAAGATTATAAGAGAGTTGCAAAAAAAACAAAATATGAAAAGGATTTTATATGTGATGCATTCATAAATTGGTCTTTGTAGACGTGAAATAGATATCAATATACCTAAGCACTATTATCAATACCAGGTCTCTTGGTTTGAAGCTATTACATGAACTAAATCCTCGTACTACTTTATAATTGTTGCCTGTTAGTATTTTAGAAAATTACTTCTTCTAATGGACCAACCTGAGTTGATTTAAGACAATAAACCATCGGCATCAGAACAGATAGAAAGTAATGCTGACTTTTAGTACTAAAACTGTCCCTAATTAATGAAAGAGAGTGACTATGAAATTACAGATATTGAAATTAAAACCCACTACTCCTACCTCAAAATGATGAAATGGCCTCTCCAAAACTTGGAGATCAAAGTCAAGGAAGTAAAAGGGCCAAGGAAAAGCAGCCAATATTTTGGCCCCTGCCGACTAAGGTCAGCTGGAGCTCAGGGGATGGTGGAACTTTTCTGAGGGCCCTGAACCTGAGGAGGCACTGGACCCCTTCATCAGGGTGAGTGTGGAGACCCTAGAGAACAGGAAGCCAGACAGTGCATATTTTGCAAAGAAGAGGAGTATTGGAGGAGGAAGTATCCCTGATACTTCTGAAGGAAGCCCTGTGTGGTCGGCAGATGGCATGACTGGTCGAGGAAAGCTGAAGGAGCCAAGAGTCTTCTCAAAGGTCCCCAAGAGCGATCCCTGGTAAACCGCTGCTGATTCCTAACAGTAGATGAGAACAGGGTCAACTTTTGACCAACTTGGCCTCAAATACCTGGCAGGAGAATTATAAGCAAAGCACAGCCATACATGAGCATTAAAAAAAAATAACAACATGGTTCTTTCAATGTAACCTGACATGTACACTTGTGTCATTCCCCCCAAAAGTAAGTTAAACTGGGAGGCTAAAAAAAGGGGGGGACTCTTATACAGGAGTGTCTGAAAACTACCACAAAAGATGCCAGTGTGCTAGGCTTGTTCTGAGTCAGTTTGAGACCTACAGTGTTTTCCTAACTCCCAAATAGGAGAGCACAATATGATTTTCACTGGTGTAATTATTTAGCTCTGATATTTGTCTCCTGGATTGCTCTAAAAGATGTAATGTGGTGCATGAAAGCTCTAGCTAACTTTACCAAGAGAGTCCTAAGTGACATAACTAAAGGGACCCTTCTGCTAACACAGAGGTAAGGCCAATGAGAAAGCTATTTTACAAAAATCAGATGGCATTCCATAGCTCAAGGGGAACCTGTGCCACTACAAAAATTTAGAGTTGCACATATGTCTTTAACAGCTTCGTTGATGTTTCTGAAGCCTTAATTGGCCTGCGCTCACTAGTATAAACACTGTGTCAGGCCACACTTTTTAACAAGTTACTATGCTCATGGTCTTTAGACTAACACTGATTAGTTTTTTTATTTTTAACTATGACAATATCTTTATTTTTATGTGGTGCTGAGGCTCGAACCCAGTACTCATGCATGGTAGACGACACTCTGCCTCTGAGCCACAACCCCAGCCCCAACAGTGATTGTTTTTGTGCTATTTGTTTGCAAAAAATAATGCTTTGCTGTCTTGCTTATTGTTGTATTGGCATGATCCTCATCCTAAGTAGACCATGTCCAGTCACCTGCCAACTCTCACCATGGACCTCTGTATTGCCCTGATGCACGAGTCTCCTGAAGATTCTGTTACCTCTAGATGGTCATGGAGATGCTATCTACCATGGAAGTACCACCTCACTTATCTGGGGGCCCATTAGAAAGGACTCTGTACAAAGACCCTGACTGTTCTTCCCTTTTCAACACCCGCTTTCAGCCTAAAAAAGTTAGAGTGGTCATTACCCAAATTCCCTCACAGCAATTAGGGTTACTGCTACAGATGTGGGGGGGGGTAATGATGTCAGGAGGAAGAGAGAGGCTGGGAGAATAGGGAGGTGGGCCCCTGGGTATCTTCCTGGGCAGTAGAACACACACAGCACTGAAGATAGTTGGTAAGAAACTTTTAAAATCAGGACCTATGTGACTGGGGGTGAGGTGGATGGGTCCATGCCTCTCCAAAGAAGGGGAAATGACTGATTGATCTTTTCATATCAACATTTGGACTAAAGCTGTATGAATACATTGTGTCACTGAATGCCTTACCCAGGATTGGGCATGGGGCTGACTTCTTTAAACTTATAGATCTATATAAACCCCTAGACAGTAGCCTCTCTTTAGTATCCTTCTCTGGGGACCCCATCCTCTTTGGGAGCACTGCTTTCTATTACTCTAGTAAAGCCTGTGACTTTGCTCTTACCCTTGTGTCCATTGATTTAAATTTTTTTAAATTGTTGATAGACCTTTATTTTATTTATATATTTATATGTGGTGCTGAGAATTGAACCCAGTGCCTCACACATGCCAGGCAAGTGAACTACCGCTGGGCCCCAGTCCCAGCCCCACGTGTCCATGGATTTTATTCTTCAAATTAATGAAATAAAGAACACAACCTCACTCTTCATGCTATACTGTAGTCCTGTGTGGAGTGCAGAGAAGATGGGCCCAGGCATGAGGGAGATAAAGAAGGGCCTTAGCAGCCAGGGCAAGATCGCAAGTAGGGAGGTTGGGGGCAGGGCCAGAGCAAATGAGCATGGAGAGAGTTTTCTGATGAGGTCAACTTCCTGCTTGACAAAAATGCTCGTGGACATAAGCAGGGGACCCAATCAGACAGATACTTCTGTACTCATGCCCCTAAGTCGGGGATCAAATACAAAAACTAAAACAGATGCATTGTCAGAGAGGGCACCAATCAATAATAGTGAGGAGACCATGGACAGGGGAGGAGGTAAGGAAAGGAGGAAATTCCAGAGACCATAAAAAGAACAAGCCAAGACTTCCCCACCACATTCCTGGCTCTGGGGCCTCTTCTCTTTGGAGAAGTTTGTCTCTGTGACTTTTGCAATAAACCAGCTGCTTGTTTGCTATCTCTGTATCCTGTTCTTCAATTATTTGCTGAACTGAGACAATGAGCTCAGCACCCCTAGATGAGTAATAGGCTGGGAGGTCCAAGGCTGGTCTTCCCTGGCAGAATCTTGGGGAGGGCTGAGAGGCCACAATTGGAGGGATGATACCCTCTGGGGAGCTATGCAGAACACAGGGTGGCCACTTGGGTTCTCTCAGCTCTTCCACTCACCTGCAAACCTGTGCCCCTCATTACAGGGCTGGGACCTTCTCGGAAACTGAGGTAGCGTGAACACCCCCATTCTTGCAATCAGTTCAGAAGATTTTGAACATGTCCTGTGAGTAACCAGCACGAATTGTTAAAGGGCCATGAAGGTGGAAAAGGAACACTCTCAAGGGAGAGTGGGTCCTCTCACAGAGGAGAGGGACAGTGTGCTCCAGTTTTATTGGGGGTCCAGGAGAAGTTTCCAAAAAGTCCTGTCCAGGTCAACCTCTTAACTTTTGACTGACAGCAGGATGACATCAGACTTTCAAGGCCCTGTGGCCAGGACAACTTTAGGTCACTTTGGCCCATGCTGACCAGTTCTAATTGGAACCTGTTCTTACAGATTTTTTGGTTAGAGGGAATTATCCTTAGCCTCCTGAGTACCAGGATCTATTCTGTGGAAAGGGTCACAAAAGCCTCTCCTTCAGGGTAACTCAGGTTCCTCTTTTTGACATTATCTTGGGCCCGCATTTCTCCTGCAGACAGCAGGTCCTTTGCTGTGTCCACACAGGCTGTGTCCACTGTAGCCAGGCAGGGCTGGGAGTAAATCGCTTCTTGGAAAGGAAAGATGCGGTTCAGTACAGTCTACAGAACCCTTCCCCAGCCTCAAGCGCCTACCGCTCTGGTCTGCCTGGCCCCCACCACCCCTAGGCCTGGGCCGGTCTCCCCTGGGTCCACTTCTTTAGCGTTCCCACGTAAATACTCTACCTCCAAGGGATTCTGAGTGAATTAGGACTGCAGGGACAGCTGCCCATGGTTTGTTCCCAATCTTAAACAATCCTCTCCAGCGCATCAGAAACTGCCAGGGGAGATGGTATCTCCAGACCCCAGCTTGTAGCCTGACCTGCCGGAACTGAGGAGTTCCCTACGCCGCTGCAGTGTGGGCATGCGCAGAAGGCAGGCGAGGGGGAGCCATTCGCCGGGCGGCCGGGGCGGGAGAGAGCCACGGCGCAGGCGCCTTCCAGCGGCCGGTCCCGGCCCCCCTGAACCTGGACCGCGCGTGCGCGGCGAAGCCGGAAGGGGCGGTGCCTGCGCTGCGCCTGCGCAGTGAGCGCGCCGGGGCGGGGCACGGCGGCCGTCACCTGACGGACGGCGGCGGCCTGGGGAACAACCGTCGGCACGCAGGCTCCGGCGGGGCGGAAGAGCTTATCCTGCGCGTCACTGTCGGGTCGGCGAGGTGTGGGGGGCCGCCGAACCACCATGGCAACCACCGTCAGCACGCAGCGCGGGCCGGTGAGGCCACCGGAGAGGGCCGGGCGGGGGCGGCAACCTCAAGCAACGGCCTCGGGCCGCTTCTTCCGTCAGCGGCGCGGGCGGCCCGGCGCCGGCTTTCCTCGGTCGTGGCGCGCGCCCGCCGTGCTGCGCGGAAGCTCGGGGTGGGGCTGGACCCACTCGCGGGCTGGGCGCGTGGTAGCCGGAGCTGGCGCCTTCAGGACCCCCAGCCGGGCGGGCCCCGGATGCGGCAGTTCCCTCACCCCTCCACACACAGCGAGGGCAGTGGGGACCGTTTTCTGGGCCCAGCTAGTGGTCACCTTTCCAAGTCGGTTTCTTCCTTTGCAAATGAGAGTGGGATCAGGGAAGCTGGAAGATGGAAGACCCTTCCTGCTGCAATTGTCTCTGGAGCCCTGTCTTGGTTTCCGAAGTGATGCTGTGTCCTCTGGAGAGCTGGCCGGTCCATCCCCTGGAGTGCAGAACTGAGTCTAGAGAAGCTGGGTTTACAGGTCCCACCCCCACAGCTGGGTGTTGACAGTGTTGTCAGAGAGCAGACTCTCTGCTGCAGACTTTTTCTGAGGTCTTTGATGTGAACCTCCCGACATACTTGTCACACTTGGTGTGGGAGCTTTCCAGAGTCAGTACGGAGAGTCAGGGTTGCCTCCCTTGCTCACTGTTTCCATGTCTTCGTCCAGAGCCACCCTAGGGAACAACAGCAGGTCATGTTGGCAGTTTTCTCATTTCTACCTGGCTTGCTCAACAGAGATGTGGGCTTTCCCCTGTACTTTCCCCTGTCCATATCCTCCACTGAAGCAAGTGACCAGCAGGACAGCCCCTCCATTGCTGTGTGGTCTGGGAGTGTCCTGACCTCCTGTAAACTCAGTCTGGGGTGGGACTGAGTTCGAGTTAGTACACTGTGCAGTCTGTCTGGAATGAAGTGAACAACCAATGTTATTCTTCACCATTACTGACGGGAACTGTCTCTGTTGCTGTGACCATGTGAACTGGAGTAATGTACATACTGATGAGTTATTGGGAATGCAGGCAGTGGATCTGTGGTGTCCAGTGCTGTGGCTTGGTCCAGTTTTCTACTTGTTCAGTGTTCTGGGGGATCACATGGTTCCCTATCTATATTACATGTAGACAAAGCAAGTGTTTAGGGGCACCCTAATGACTTGCAAGCATGCAGTAACATTGGGTCTGGGCTATAAGGCGGCATTATTAGTGAACTGGAGTCTTGGACTCTACTTGGGGTACATGGTGACTAAAATATTCAGCAGTGTGAATGATCATGACATTCAGAGCACCCATGGCTCAGTGAACCACAGGTGTGTAGCACTGGAACAGGTGGCTCTAAGTGGTGACTCGGACGATCCAGGCCTCAATTCAGGAGTTAGGTGCTGTGAAATTTGCTCCCCAGCCTGGGTATGTAAGTCTCATTGAGGCAGTATATCCAACTTGAGTCTTGAAAGGGAAACAGAAGCATGGAGTGGACCAGGAGGGGAGCCACTGGAAACAGGAAGTTCTGGAAATGGAGAAGGGAGTATGTTGTTTGGCCATGAGCAAGCTGTCTTATAGATGGAAGACTGAAATGACCCTTGAGCCTTATCTGGTCAGTGACAGTGTTTCTGTGAGTTTGGTGGACACATGCTCTCTGCAGCTTCACCCTTTCCAGCAGCTGCTGCTGCTAGCTGACCTGCCCATAGCCCCTGCTGCAACAGTGACTAGGATCCAGTAAAATTCTTACTTTTGCCAGGATGTATTGATGTTTATTACATCCCTACTTTTTCTGTTACAAGAAACGGAGTTATGGAGATGTGAAGATTAACAGGGTGCTGGCTTTCCAAACAGAACCTGTGATACAGTGAGTGTGTGTGGTCAATCCTGGAATCTGGCAGGCAGCCTCCTGCGTGTCAGCCCCTGGTGGGGTTTAGGTCATGGTTCAGGTCTTCCAGCCTGAGAGCCTGAACTTGTCCTTGGGCAGCTGACTCTGGCTGACTACCGCTTCCTGTGGGTGGGGATGGAATTCCCATGCAGAATCCTGTGGGCTATAAAGGGGCAGAGGACAATCTGAAAGGGAATGGGAGGGCCGTTTGTCCCTTCTTTGAGCTAGGGATGGTGAAGGGAGGACATGTATGTACCTAGCATCCTACAGGTCTGAAGGAAGGAGTCTTTGCTTCTGTTAGCAGAACCAGTGCAGTTCTTGCTTCAGGAGAAGCAGCACGTACATCTTCAGGGTAGTTTTTCTTGAATAGCCACTAAGGGATGCCACACCCTGTATTGCATCTGCCTTACTTTTGAAAAATGCTGCTGTTTTGGAATGACTACCTTTCTTCTGCTTAGTTCTATTAGAAAGTTCCAAAGGGGTTCCAACAAGAAGTGACAGAGGGTCCTGTTTCTCTGTGGGTGTGTGGGTATGTAGGCAGGAGACCTGTTTAAGGCTGGCTGGCATTCATGTCAGGAGTGGTCAGTGTGTGGGGTCATCTGCTTCTGGTTCCTTGTCCTGCTTTTAGAGATGCTAGTTGATCAGTGGCCATCTCTTCCCTTATCTCTGGGTGTCTCTCGGATGGTCCCTGGTGGCACAGGCCTGTCCAGGGTTATGTTGGTCTCTGACTTCATTGATGACTCTTGCTAAGCTTGTGGCTTCATTAGGGATGGCAAGGGGTGGTGTTCAAAAATGGTCTTCTATTCTTCATTTGTGAACTAGTCTGTAACGATAAGCCTTGCCATCAGCCAGAGCTGTCTGTCTGTCTTGAAGGAGCGTGTGTCAGGGCAGGCAAAGTTAATTGCCTAGTCTTTCCCCTTATTGTAGGGATAGAGGAAGGGGTTTTCTTTTGAGGTTTGTATTGGCTGTCTCTTTTCTTGAGTGTACCAAGAGCCCATGGTTTTCAAGCCTTCTGTGCCTGAGTCTTTGGCTCTCATCCCTAGCTACATGTTTATGGTCAGGTCCTGAGCAGGCTGAGTGGTGCTTACCAGCTGGGTCATTGGCTCGGGTCTCTGGCTGCTGTGAACATCTGTTTGGGAATCTGAGGCCAGGTTAATTGTACATGCATACTTAGCATTGCTGAGCCTCCAATAAGTGGGGCTGTGGCCAGGAAGTGGTGGCCTCTCTGACCTTTTACCTTTGCTCATTTGTCTGATACTAGGATGGCTACTTTGCTTTCCTTCTAGGGAGTGTTTATTTGTTTGTTTTTCTTTGATTTACAGTTTACTCAAAATCTATGTTTAAGATATATCCATCATCAATAGCAAACAGGCACATTCTTTTTTCTTTTTTACAGTACTGGGGATAGAACCGAGGGCCTTATGCATGTTAGACAAGTGCTCTACCACTGAACTGCATCCCCAGCCCACAGCTGCATTCTTAAAAAGCCAAATATCTAGGTCCAGTGTGTTAGTGCAAACCTATAGTCCCAGTGACTCAGGAGGCTGAGGTAGGAGGATTGCAGGTTCGAGGCCAGCTTCAGCAACTTAGTGAGACCCTGTCTCAAAAATAAAAAGGGCTGGGGATATAGTTCAGTGGTAGAGCGTTACTGGGTTCAATCTCCAGTAACCTCTTATGTAACAATAAAAACTCTTAGTTTTTTTTTTTAATATTTATTTTTTAGTTTTCAGTGGACACAACATCTTTATTTTTTATTTTTATGTGGTACTGAGGATTGAACCCAGCGCCCCGTGCATGCCAGGCGAGTGCGCTACCATTTGAGCCACATCCCCAGCCCAAAAACTCTTAGTTTTTATTGTTACATGTACGTGTTTGTGTGTGTGTGTGTGTATATATTTATATATGATTATATATATGAGTATATATACATGTTTTTAACACTTTTGTACTTTATTTTATTTGTTCCTTTTTGATTTATTATACATAGGTTTAAAAACATTCAGTTCATTACTAAATTCTGTGCTGGTTTGGAAAATACATAATGTGTTTTGTTCTCTTAAGTGGTTACCCTAGAAATGTTAACATGCAGATGAAGCTCTGAAGTCAATCATCATAGTTGCTTTTCCTGTCAGTGCCAAGACCTCAGTGCAGCCTTGGATGAGTTCTTCCTAACCTTGGTGCTGTATATGCTCTGTGTTATAGTTCCTGCATTCTTTTTGACCCTCCCACAGGGAGCAACAGCATTTTTATGCAGTCAGTGCTTGTTGAGATTTGCTGAAATATATGCTGCTCTCTTTACCTTTGCTTAAAGTTCCTCTTTTAGATCTTAATTCCTAAGGACCCATGCTGCTGTGTGTGGTATTGCGGTTGGTATTTGCTTCTCCTCTTGGTATGTTGAAAGTCAGCTTGCTGTCTTCCTCCTGCCTTTCAAACCTCTGCCTGGCCTCTCTTGAGAGTCATTGCTTCTTTTTTGCCCGTTGAAATTTTGGACATGTAAATTATTTGAGACTTTAAATACAGCAACAACTCTCAGTCTTTGATCTGGTCACCATTCACAAAATTGTTTTCAGGGCTTAAGACAGGATGGGTGGAGTTGGTGTGTTGGCAGTGCCTGCCCCAGGCCTGGTCTGGGGACTACTGTGGACTAGTGAACTTGCTGGGTGTCTGTGGTTCAGTTTTCATTTCTCAGAAACTTGGCTTTTACTGTGGCCAAATCCCTAACTATCTTTGCTTTGACACCAGCTAGACAGTAGAGCTAGGTATACGATGGTTTATGGGGCTGGGGACCTGCAAGAGGCAGGGAGGCAGCATGGCTATGGAACTGGTAGGAGGGACAGCAGCAGCTTGTCTTGTATTCAGAGATCCCCAGTGGGCTCTGGCTCTGGAAGGCTGCACCCAGGGGCAGTAGCCCTTGGCTCTGACTCAGCCATCACAGAAGCTCCAACACCACATTCACCTGGCCAGTTTCTCCCTCACTCCCTTGGAGGTCTTCTTAGTGCCATGGCTTTATGTGTGCTGGTGATGGTGCCTGTCCTCTCCTACCTCTTTCCTAAACTCAGAACCTGTAGTCCAGAAGCTCTCTGCTTTCCTCTGGAATGTTTTAGACATGCAGGTGGGCAAATCCTCCCTTCATGTTGCTTAGGACAAAAGCCTTGGGACCACCTTGTCTCCTTCATCTGCCAGGAAATCTCATGGGCTCTGCCTTTCAAGCACACCCAGGAGTGGATTCAAACACTCTCTCCACTGGTTCACTGCTCTGTACTCAGTGGCTAGGCACAAGGCAGTGCCAGGTGTGAGGCCCAGCATGTCCCTTCTGCCCACCCTCTTTTCCATCAGGGACCCAGGGGTCTCTTTGTCATGTTAGGAAGATAGAGCACCTCATTCCTTTTCAGGGCTTGTAGGTTTATGTCAGGCAGATGCTCCTGGCTGGGAGAACCAGCCATGCTGGCACCCCAGGATGACTGTTCCTTTTCCCAAGCAAAGAGGCAGCAAGCATACCTGCGCTCATACACCTGTAAGCAAGCATTTTCTCAGGACTGGTCCTTGGAAGTGGAATTTTGGAGTTTTTACAAAGGGCTTTAAAATCATTTGTTAGTGTTGAACTCAGTTTACTTATTTTGAAACTTTAAGCAAAACCATATTAAAAAGACCCATTTTGTGTCTGATATCAAGTTTAATCATTTTCTTTTTACATTCCCACATCTTTGAGCAGGATAAAGCATATATTTTCATGTGGCCAAACATCTCTGTCATAATATGGCAAAAATATGTTTTAGGATTAGCACTGAATTTTAAAAATACATTTGAAATACATGATTATTCATGACATTCTCCAGAACTGCCACTAATTTGAGGGAATTTGCGTCAGCACCTGGACCCACCCATGAATTGTGAAGCATTAACTTATTTTGTTAGCAGTGGTAGCTTTTTAAGGTATAGAAATGTGTCCTCATTTGGACGGATTCATTCTAAATTGAGAAACCAGCAGGAACTTGCACCAGCAGGCAAGCTTGTCTTTCTTCTGTGGACAGCGTGTTGGTTGCATAACCAGTTTGCTTGTTGTTTGGCAATGGCTGACACCCCTCCCCTCTCTTTCTTTAGGTTGTTTAATTTTTTTTTCTAATAAGCTGATTTGGGAATAATTTTGTATTTAAAGAAAAACTCCAGAGATGGTAGAGAGTACCCCGTGACCCTCATCTAGTTCACTTACTATCAGTGAGCCTATCACTGTGAGCAGAGCTGGCTTTGGTCCTCGCCTGTCAGCTCCACACTCTGCTTGCTCCCTGAATCTGTTGGGGGTCCCTACCCTGTACTCATATGTGACTGCTACCTCTCCTCTAATCTGTGAGTTTCAGGCTTCTCTTGTTTTGGGGGGGATCTTGGTGGTTGGAGAAGGCAGACTGGGCAGAGTTCTGCAGTATGTCCCTAGTGTGAGACATGGTCACTTGGCCTAGGCAGAGTGGGTGGCTTTCTCCATTGTAAACAGACTTTGCTCCCCTTCCCCTGCCTAGTCATTCAGACTCTCCTTGTTACCCTTTCCTGTTTGTAACCTTAAGATGAAAGAAAACCTTTTGAAAAGTAACAGTATAGTTGCTCTTTAGATATACTTTTACCCCATTGAAAAGCAGTCCCATTCTGTAGCAAAAACCTAGAAGAATACAGTAAAAAGGAATCCCACTGCCTGGAGGTCCCTTTCCTAAGAAGGGGATAGACAAGAGATTGATGAAGAAGAGACTCTTCCTGACTCCCTGTGAGCAGCTTTTCCTGACTCCCATTTTTGCAGCAGCTGCCAGGACCACCCACACACACTGACCAGTGCTGGGATACCTGCTGACCTGTCTGCCTGCACTGGGTGTGTTCCCAGGAGGTGCAGATGTTTTTGACAGCAACCCTAGAGCCATATACTATAGCTCTAAAGTATTGTATTGTCTCATCTCCTCTCTTTCTCTTGCTCTCCTCTCCTCTCCTCTCCTCTCCTCTCCTCTCCTCTCCTCTCCTCTCCCTCCTTTCCTCTCTTCTTTCCTTGCTATACTGGGCATAGAACCCTGGAGCTATACCACTGAGCTACATTCCCAGTTCTCAGTCCATTTTATTTTTTATTTTGAGACAGGATCTCACAAAGTTGCCCAGGTTGGGGTACAGACATGCATCACTATGCTTGTTCAATTATGTGTTTGTTTCTGCAAAATAATCTATTCATAGTGAGTAGACAAAGCTGGTGACAGAGCTTGCAGATGCAGGCTGTGTGTGAGGACCACAAGACATGGGCATATGTGGTCCAGATGCCTGGGAGACTGAGCCCTGAGCCCCTGTGGGATTTGTCAGCATTTCCCATGTGCCGGCAAGAACAGGCTCTTGGTGTCTCCTGCCACGGGACCTTTCTCAAGGCTCTGCCCAGACTCGTTGTAACCTGTGCAACACACCATGAGAGGGTCCCAGGAGAGGTTGCCGCACGTCTGGGGAGCTGCAGCTATCTCCTGGCAACGGCCTCAACGGTGGCATCCCCTTCCAGCAGGAGCTTCTGTGAGGGTGAGGTCCCTCCTGGCCTCAGCCTGTGCTAGAGCTTAGAGGTGTGGAGGATGTGTGCTCTCCTCAGCAGGAGCTCCTCCTCCGGTTGGGTGGGGTTGCTCAGACACTCCTGATGAAGACAGCCTTGCCCTCCCATTGTTCTGGACCTCTGACTGGTTTATCTTCTCTGGAAACCCAGAGATGGGGAGTCAGGCAAGGAGTTTTTCTTTAAATACAAAATTATTCCCAAATCAGCTTATTAGAAAAAAAAAAATTAAACTTAACCTAACTTAACCTTTCATGACCAGAGCCATTGGGGAGAGGTGCTTCCCGGGCATGTCAGGAGTTCAGCCACATGCAGAACTTTCTGGAAGCCTGCCTGGCATATGTCAGTGGAAGCCCACAACAAACAAGCATGAGTGACTGGTTTGCACAGTGGAGACTTTGGTGTTGTGTCACCTGGGCCACTGAGTGCTCCTTGTAGCAGTTTTCAGTTAACATGCTTGGCTGTGCTTGCTTCTGTGACCCTCAGGCTTCTTTTAAGCATGATCCTGGCCAGCAGGACCACCATAGGCAACACTGATGCTGGCAGGTGGCTGGACCCACTAGGGCTCGAGCTCCTCCTCCATCAGCCAGGCCTGCCTGCCTTCCCTCCTGCAGGAATTTTGGGGGCTGGCAGGCTTCCTCAGCACTTCTTGCCCATGATACTTTAGAAGGTGCCCCAGCTATGCATAGGAAAAGCAGTGTCATACCTCAGGTGGCCCACCTTGCTGTAGGCATACACTTCCTAGGAGGCTTGTGCTTACTCCAGGGCTGCCCTGGCCAAACTTTGTTCCTGGGCCCTCTCACTGTAAGACCTCAGACAGGTGGACCAATTCCAGTGCTGGCTTTCTGTGAAGCCACTGGTGCCTGGCTCTGGACATACACACTTGGGTCCTCAGTGTCTAGTGGATCTTGACCTCTTCTTGCCTTAGGTATCTCAGCCAGAGCTACCTCTAGGAGTCTGTTCCTGCTGACTCTTGCTTTGGTCTCCTCTGTTTTTCTTGTAAACTCTGATATTCTTGGAGCCCTTTAGATCTTGGAAAATCCCTGCTCTGGAGTGTAAGTCTTCCTGTCCTCCGGCCTTCCCTCTCCCACTTGTCCTCAAAGCTGGGCAAGTGGGTCAACAGGGTTAGGCGAAAGGCCAAAACAGAGCAGTGAGGCCTTCTGAATCTGTGTGCCTCTTGTTATCCTCTAGGCCTCTTTTGAATTTGAACTGTTTCAAGTAGAAATACTTGAAGTTTATCAGACAAAGTGTTTTTCAAATAACTTTAGATCCAGGTTCTAATTTCATCTCATTTGTTTGACCCAGTGACTTGCAGTACACAGGCCTTGTTTTTAGTTGTGGTGCAAGGAAATGTGGATCATGCAGTGTGGGAGACTCCGAGAAACCATCTAGTAAGCCTTTTTTGAGAATGAGAACTCGGTTTTAGTGGCTAAAACATGTTCTAAGCTTTCCTTAGCTGTGATATGTTTTTGAGAACTTTCTGAGCAGGGAAGCCTTGGAAAGGATCAGGCCAGAAACATTGGTTCCCTGGCTCTCATTTGTAGATGGAGAAACTGAGGCTGAGCACAAGCTGGTGCTTGGTCAGGAACTGGGGAGGGAGGCTGGACGCTGGTCCCAGCATGTAGGGGGAGTGCTGTGGGGTTCCTTGATGCCCTGCTCTGATTCATAGGCCTGTGACATGCATTCTGTCTTTTCTCCTTGCCCAAAGGTATATATCGGTGAGCTCCCACAGGACTTCCTCCGCATCACGCCCACGCAGCAGCAGCAGCAGATTCAACTGGACGCCCAGGCAGCCCAGCAGCTGCAGTATGGAGGGGCAGTGGGCACTGTGGGCCGCCTCAGCATCACTGTGGTGCAGGTGGGTGCCAGGGCTCTCTATTCGTGGGCACCTGGCATGGGTAGGGGAGGACAAGAGGTAGGCCATACTCAGGTGGGGGGATGTGGATTTTGGCCTTTATACCTTTTTTCCCATGTAGACAAATGAATTTTTCTGGTTCCAGCTTATCCTGAAATACCTATCTAGTGTGGGAAAAAAACACATATGAAAATTATTGATGATTTTCCAGGGTTCTGTCTAAATTAATTGAAATAATTTACTGAGTGTTGGTGGGTGTCTGCTCCATACCAATACTACTCCTTCATGTGGAGAGCCTGGTCCTCAGGGCAGCAGGGGGAAACTGGCATTGCCCGTGGCCCCACCAGCATGTGCCACGTGGGCGGCTCCCTCACCTGGCCCTGCCCTGCTGCCCTGCAGTCAGTGGCACCTGCTCAGCCCTACAGCTCCATGCTGACAAATAGTATATGTCTCTGGATTGCTCAAAGGACTTTCGTATGAAAGCTAAAGTACACTGTTGGGCTGAAGCTCATTATGACTACCCAGGGTGTCCTACAGAGCCAGGAGGAAAATGGAGAGGTAGGACTATAGGAAGGCCATCAGATAACATGTAGCCCAGCTGGGATGCTTGACTGTTCTGGGTGCTCAGCTAGTCTGCTGTTAGGGTGTTCATAGCCAGCCTCCTTTCCTCATAACTCATCTCAAACGTTTGCTCAGGTATGTGTTTCTAAAATAGCATGCTGCTTCCCACTGCCTTGAGGAAGTTCCTGGCCCACCTGTAGCTGGTGCATCTTGAGCACTGCTGTCTGGTAGGGCAGGGTGGCTGCAGGTGCCCTGCCTCACAGTGCAAGCACCAGAGCTGGCTGAGCCTCAGAGGTGTCCACTGCCCCTGGCCCTCCTCCCTCCCTCCAGAGTCCTGGAGCCCTCTGCAGCAGCCTGTCTGCACCCCATGCACCAGCTTGCCTAGGGCTGTGTCATCAGGGGCGCTGCTGAGGAGCACTTCTGGTCCTCCTGGTATCCTTCTCTGCCCCCCTACCTTTTTTTTTTTTTTTTTTTAATAGAATTTAACCTTTATTTTGTGTATTTTTTTTAATTTGGTGCCAGGGATTGAACCCAGTGTCTCACCTATGCTAGGCAACGCTGTTCCACAAACTACAACCCCGGTCCTCCTCTTCCCTTTTGATAGACAGACCTCCTTCTCTCAGCTTTTGGGAGGCCGCTCAGGCTGCTCAGAGTCCCTGTTGGATTCTCATCTCCTGGGACCCCCAGGGGTCATGTCGGTAGCCTTCCTCCTCCCAGCCATTCACTCAGGGCAAGTAGCTCCAGTAGCCCATGTAGATCCTGACCACAGCTGGATTCCTCGGTACAGATCAGGGCCCTGACTTCTCTGGTGTCTAGTGGTCATTTTAGATACAACAAACCCCAGTGAAACTCACGTGTCCAACCTTGCCTTCTCCTCTGTCTTAGTAGGTGTCACTCTCCCATCTCCCCAGTCCTATCTTCTAGAAGTGGAGGCCAAAGGATTTTTCTCCATCTCTTGCCCCCTGCTCCCTGCCCCTCAGTGAGCCCCTGCACCCACCTTCTGTCCCAACCTAGCCTCGGGGGCCTTGACAGAGTGGGCTCACTTCCAGTACTGATCTTTCTCTCGCACACTGGGAAGGGAGACCAGCCACACTTGGTAGAATGCATGCTAGGTGTGAGGGAAAGAGGTCTCTTGCTGGCCCCAGGAGAACAGTGGGGTTGAACAAATGGTGAGGAAGGAGAGTTGCAGTTCACTTGAGGATGGTTTAGAGGTAAGTGGATACCCTGGGGAGGGCAAGCCTGTCCTGACGGAGGTGAGCTGGGCTCAGAGGTACCTTTAGTGGTGTCCTTGGCACAAGCTCTGTGGTGGCATCGGATCAAGGAAGAAAGTGTGTGGGCAGGTCGGGAGAGTCTGCAGGCAGCGAGGAAAGGCTTTTGTTGGTGTTTCAGAGGGGAAAGAAAGAAACGAAGTGGCTGGAAAGGGCAGGCAGGTGACAGGTTTTTCTGTGGTTTGCAGTGCTTTTCAAAAGTTGGCCTTATTGAGAATATCAACATTAGAATACATTCATTTTGGCTTTGTGCACTTGAGTGAGTTTTGATGAGTATAAGCAATACTGAAAACTTCCCCAGCACCTCACACTGTTCTCTCTATCCCTTTAGCATTCAGCACCCCCACCCACCCCGAACTGTGGTTGGAGCTAGCGCCCCTGGAGTGGCAGTGTCTGGCTGTGTTTGCTGCAGTGTGTAGTCTACCCTCTCCCACCCTTGTGTGGCTGCACCACCATTGTTTGTTCACCCACTTGGAGAACACAAGGTTGTTTCCAGTTTTTGGCAATAGGGCTGAAGCTTCCCTGAACGTGTTTGTGGGTGGCTCTGTGTGAACCAAAGTCTGCACTTTAGTTTACCAGAGTGGGGCATGTGGCAGGTTCCCTAGTAGCTATGCCATCTTGTTTTGCTGCCCACAGCACATAGAGCTCCAGTGGCCCCACCTCTTGTCAGCATGGGGCTTGGTCAGACATTGTCTTGTTTTTTGTTCCATTGTAGCCATTCTAATAGGTTTGTAGTAGTCTCTGTGGTGGTTGGAGTTTTATTTTGCATCCCTCTGATGGCTTGTGATATTAACTGTTCTTTACTGTGCTGCCTGTATTTATTCACTATCAATATCTCTTCAGATCTTTTGCTCATTTTTTTCTAGAGTTGTGTGTCTTGGTGAGAGTTTCCATGTTCTGGATACAAGTGCTTTATCACATGTGATATTTGCAAATATTTCCTTCCTGTCTTGTATGGTCCTGAAGTTTCTTTCTAAGAATGGGTATTCATAATTCTGATGAAGTCCTGTTTTTAAGATTTTTTTCTGCTCTTTTGCTGGTTCTACCTAAGAGATTTTTTTTTGCCTAATGCAGTGCTCTGATTTTTTCCTGCTTTGTGGTAGAGGTTTTATAGCTTTGGAAACCTTGATGCATTTTGAGTTCCTATTTGCTATACAGTGATTTGTTTGTCAGCATCTCGTCCCATTCACAGTTTTGCTTGTGTTGTTCCCTGTAGCACACTCACTCCAGCCGAGCAGACCATCTGGCCTGAAGTAAGGGACTTGTGGTCTGTGATTCAGAGACCAGTAACACAGGAAAGACCATTTCTTGTCCCTGTGAGCTGGTACCATAGTAGAACAGGGTTCAGGTTGCTCCTCGCACTCCCATTCGTGAAGGGAAGAGTCAGGAGCCCCAGGCAGCCCTGGCCACAGTGTCCTGAAACCTGTGCAGCAGGTGTCACCAGGTTCTGGGGCTTTGGGTTGGCTCATTCCTTTCAGGGCATCTTTCCTTTCATTTTCTCCCTTCACCCCTTTTGAGGAGGATATTGGAGTGTACCTTGCAGGTAGGCATCTTAGGTTCAGCATGGCCTTGAGTACTTTGTCACAGTTGGACAAGCCCATCAGTAGTTCCTGCTCCTGGCACCCTGGGAACAAGTCACAGCTAAGCTCAGGTGAGCTCCGGTGGCTGAAGTTCACGCCAGCAAAACGCCTCAGTGGGACGTTGACAGCCCTCGCTTTTCCTGTGGCAGTGGGGTGGTGGGCACTCATCTTGCTGAACTTGGCTCATTTCAGGCAAAGTTGGCTAAGAATTACGGCATGACGCGCATGGACCCCTACTGCCGCCTGCGCCTGGGCTATGCAGTGTACGAGACACCCACGGCCCACAATGGTGCCAAGAATCCTCGCTGGAACAAGGTCATCCAGTGCACAGTGCCCCCAGGCGTGGACTCGCTCTACCTTGAAATTTTTGATGAGGTGAGCAACAACCATGGTCAACACAGGCCACCCACTGGCTTTAGGCTGCTTTGTACACTTGATAGTAGGTGGCTGTGCCACAGGCCTCGACTCTCCCCAGGTTTTCAGCTCCTTTGACAGCAACTATTTGGAAACTTCACCAGTGACACAAACACTGGCCACTTTATGGACAGCTCTTCATGAGGAGGTTGAGTTTTAAGCTGGTTAGATTCCATTGCCTGTGGTAGTAACCGTATTCTTACTGATACAAGGCACGGAGCCCACCAGCATTATCCCTCAAGTGCCCCCTGACCAGGTCAGTAGCCAGGTGTGCAGCATTCTTGAGGGCCAGTCAGGAAGTTCAGATGGCTATAGGAGGTTCCTTTGAGGTTTGGCTCAGGCCACATGTGTCTCAAAAGCTGGGGCTTCAGGGTGAGGGCCAGGAGGAGCCTCCCCTTACCCTCTTCCCTCTGCCTCTTTCTCCAGTCTTTTCTCCTCTTATTCCTTCCTGCCCACTGCTTTCTTTGGCTCACAGAGGAGCACAGGGGAAACAGAATGGGTCCGAGTGGCAGCTTAGCATTCTCCTCTGGTCTTGTGCTTGCAAGAGTGCAGAAATGGCATCTGGTGGAGCAGGGTTTGGGCCATTAGAGACTAGGGAGGAGCAGTAGGCATCTGGGCATAGCAGGAGAAAGACAGCGGCACTGGGGATTCTCCCTTTTCTGCAGAGAGCTTGGTCTATCCTGTCTTGATGACTAGGCAGGAGGTACAGAGAGCTGGGCCTTGGGCCTCTCAGATAATCATGGAGGGCTGACATCCAACTGGACAGGGTGCTCCATCAGGAAGGCTGGGAGGGATTCTGTCTTACTGGTGAGATCTGCATCTGATGCAGCCTGGTCCAAGGGGCACGTAGCAGCAAGAGCTCTGGTTTCTATGACATGGATCACATGGGCCTTGATGGGGTCTCCTCTTGTCCTCAGCGAGCCTTCTCCATGGACGACCGCATTGCCTGGACACACATCACAATCCCTGAGTCCCTGAAGCAGGGCCAGGTGGAGGACGAATGGTACAGCCTGAGCGGGAGGCAGGGAGACGACAAGGAAGGCATGATCAACCTGGTCATGTCCTACACGGTGAGCATGCCCACTGGTCAGTCTACAGAGGGAGCATCCTGCCCTAGGGGACCTCTGCTGTCCCTGTAGGCCCTGGTTTGTGCCTTGGGGTCGCACCATGCAAGTGATGTGATGCAGCCAGCCCAGGCCTCAGATTCTGGGGCCTGTGGGTCCTTCCCCAGGAGGCAGTGACTGACCATGAAGTGGTGAGGTGCTGGGGAGAGAGACCGTAGGTAGCTTGGGTGCCTCAAGGATGGAGCAGAAGCCTGGCTCTGGAGCAGTGGGCCCAGCATGTTGGGCCCCCTGGCTCCTGCCCACTCCCATCCTCAGGGCCACTGTGGCTCCTGTAATCCTTGGACTAGGGTCTGGATTCTTAGACTTCCCCATCTTTTTTGTGTCACCCAGGGCTTTTTCCTTTTTGTTTTAAACTTACTGGGAAAGTTTTAAGCTATGAGAGTGGAGAGGACCATGGTCAGCCCATATGTGTGATGAGGTGGCATAGCAGTGACACCTTCTGGTCTCCTGCCTTTACTGCTAGATGTTCACATCTTTAACAGGCCTTTTCATGAGCATAGAACCATTGTTTACCTAACCAATTCAGGTGCTTTGGTTTGTTTTTGTGGGTTTTTTTTGTTGTTGTTGTTGTTGTTTTTGGTACTAGGGATTGAAACCAGGGGCATTTAACCACTGAGCCACATCCCCAACCCTTTAAATATTTTAGAGTCAGGGTCTTGCTAGACTTGTTTAGGGCATCACTAAGTTGCTGAGGCTGGCTTTGAACTTGCCACCCTCCTTCCTAAGTCTCCCAAGTTGCTGGGATTATGGGCGTGCGCCCCCATACCTGGCTCATATTTTGTTTTGAATTGAACTCCAGGACTGTTGAGAGAAGCTGCTAGGGTAGGTATGAGCTCTCAAAAACAGACCCTAAAATCACACTTAGATGTGCCTTCTTAAGCCTGTGCTCCCCACTTCACCCTGTAACCTGGTGCTGCAGGTCTGTAGTACCTCCTGCCCAAGCCCCTCACCCTGTGCTCTCTCAGCCCAGGAGAGCTGGTGTGTTGGTGTGAGCAGGCACAATGGCTGAGGCCACAGCACCCACACTGGGACTCCACTTTCTTGGGTCTTGTGTCAGGGTTCTGGTGAGACTGGAAGTAAAGAAGCTTTGACATGTGGTGTAGTCCTTCTTCCCTGACCCCTGATTGTCTTCGGTGTGTTTCAGTCGCTGCCGGCTGCCATGATGATGCCACCCCAGCCTGTGGTCCTGATGCCAACTGTGTACCAGCAGGGTGTTGGCTACGTACCCATAGCAGGTTTGTGTGCTGCTTCTCCTTTAGTCAAAGGCCCTGGGGCAGAGAGTAGGAAAGAGGAGGGAGGGACCCTAGAGCATGCATATGGGGCTTGGGCTAGTGTAGAACTGTGAGGGTGGTGGCCTTGCAGACAGACCTTTTGAAGCAGAGTTCAGGGTTGCCTTGGAACTTACTATGTGTGTGTAGGAAGCAGTTTGTGTTTTCCCTAATTGTTTGTGCATAGAAGGAATGTTGAAAGTTTTGGAGATGTGGAAATGAGATCTCTCAGTGCCTGGTGTGGGAGACACTGTGGTAGGCAGCTTCTGCTGGTGAAGCACATCCTGCCTTTCAGCATCCTGTCTGCTGCCTGCTCGCCTATACGAGTTAGCCATCATGGTGGCAGTCACATCAGCTGGAAGGCACCTTTGTGTGCCTGTTTTTGAGTTTTCATGGTAGCCTTTGGTTACCTTCCATCTGGGGCCATGATAGCACCTGGTGCCTAACTGGCCCTTGTTCTAGAATAGCCATGAAACTGGGCAAGGTGGACAGGGTGACAGCTGTTTTCCAGTGTCAGCCACTAGGCTTTTCATGTCCCAGGGATGCTGCAACTAGGGCCACAGGTGGGAGGTGGGAGGGAACTAAAACACAGAAATCATTCTAAGAGGAAAGACAACAGGACAGATCGTAGTCATCCTGGTTCTTTGCCACAGTCCAGAGAGTTTAGATCTGAGCAGAGAGTGGGGAGTTCCACTGCCCTGAAGGGGCAAAGGCCAGAGACTGCGGCAGTGGGAGTGGAGACTCTGGGGCAGGGGCCATGTGAGAGAGTCCTGGGTTTGTAAGACACCCAGTGGTGGGTGCCTAGGGTGCTGCTCCAGGCTGGTGTAGGACAGAGCAATTTGGGGCACTTGGGATCTTGCCCAGTCAGAGCAGAGGGGCTCGTCAGACCCTACATGTGCTGAAGCCAGCCCTGACAAGAGTGGGTAGAGCTTAGGGGCTTCAACCTTGATGAAGTTGTTTATGAGAACCTAGGGCAACGGTCTTTAGAGCCCAGGGCAGGACTCTTGCAGTGTCGGGAATGTCTGCCAAGACCAGAGCATGAGGCTGACAGAGTTGCCCAGGGTGATCCAGAAGCTTTAAAGCAGCCATGGTCATCAAGAGCTCAAGGAGAGAACCTTGGCAAGTGGACAGAGAGGGTGTCTCAGCAGGGAACCTCGTCTTCTCAAGAGACCCAGATGGAAGTTTGGTACCTGTCAGACTCAGCATCAGGGCCCTGAGGTCTGGAGGGCTCTGTCCTTGGAGCATTGACTTGGGCTGCCACCGTGTTCTATCCAGCGCATCATATCCTGTTTATGTGAAATTTCTGTCGTCCAGCTATCCTGAGTTGAAGGGTCTGGGACAGGAGCAGGGACTTGTAGGGAACACAGGCTTTTCATGTCCCAGGGATGCTGCAACTAGGGCCACAGGTGGGAGGTGGGAGGGAACTAAAACATAGAAATCTGTTCTTTCAATTTCTGAGGCCAGAAGTCCAGAACAGGCTGTGGCAAGACCACTCTGTTCAGAGGCCCCTGGTGGGCAGGCGCGGGGGGTGGGGGGTCCCTCCTGCCTCTCCCAGCTTCTGGGCCCATAGCTCTGTCACTCCAGTGCTGCCTCCCTTGCATGGGCCTCACCACCTCCCCGCCTTTTGGGGTGTCTTCTCCTGTCTTGAACAAGGGCTCAGCCTGCTCCAGCACAGCCTCATCTTAGTTCAGGTACATCTGGAAAGACCCTGTTTCCAAACATGGCCCCCTTATTTACAGCACTAGGAGTCAGGACCTGAACATCTTCTGTGGGGACACTATTGTGTCTGCTTTAGTTACCATCACCAGAACATATTTGGTTAATAGGAAATCAACTTCTGGATAAAAGAAAAGCTATTGACCTGTTTATCTTTCTGCTTCCTATCCTTTATTCTTTTTGCAAATGTGTTTAAAGTTTGCTGTAAAATGTTTATTTTAGGAAAGGCTATGTTTCTTTATAAACAGAGACTTTGAACTTTACTTTTGACATATGCTTTTAGATTTTGAAATACTGTCTTATAGAAAAGTTAAAAAATAGAAAAAAAGAACGTTTTGCCAGAATCTTTGGAGACTATAGCCTCCTGGTGCCCACCTTTGCCCCCACGCGAGTGTGCATCTCCTGTAAGTAAAGATTCCCATTGCTCAGGACAGCATCCATGCTGGGGTCTGCCACAGAGCAAGCAGATGGTGCCGTCTGTTGATGAGACCCCACCAGACATCTCAGGGCAACATCCAGGCCCTGGGCTGAGACTTTTGGGTGTGTCTAGGACCTTGTGGCAGGCCCTGTGACACCACCATCTGCCCCAGGGCTGTGCCGCCCCTCGCCCACCACCGCTGTGGGTATGCCCAGCTTCTGCCCTGGAAGGCTGCCCTCCCTCTTCATTGCTGCTTAGTCCTCCATGCTTGTGTGGATGGGAGATGAGGTAACTACCTTTGCACATGGGTGGACTGAGCCTGGACACCCTCCTGGTGTCTGCTCGTGGTCACCGCTGCTGCCTGGTTGTCGTGAGTCTGAGCTGTCCCCTGACTTAGCTGTAGCCGTGTGGGCCTGGTTGGTTTTGCTCCTGGGCTGCAGTCTGTTACTGTACTGTCATTCAATGACTCCAGGTTTGGCTGTAGTCTGGACACTCTGTCCTTTTGATGTGTTCCACCTTCTCTGAGTACTTCACCACTGGAAGGACCCAGCTCGTATGTATTCCCTCCCTCTATCCTGGAGTTAGCTGCTTCTCCTAGGTTCTGGAAGTTTTGGTCCATTCTTAGTTAACTTGGTAGTGTTGGCTGGTGCTGAAGTGCCCTGTCCTGATAGAAGTTGATGCCTAGTGTCCCCTGAGTCAGATCATTCCTGAATGTTTGTGATGGCAACACTGTCTCTCCTGAGCTGGCACTTGCTGGGTGAGGGAGGGTGCCATCCACTACAGTCACCCAGAGTCTCAGGCTGATCAGGTGGGAGCAGCAGCACTTACATCAGGGTTTTCTTTTCTCCAAAGTCAACTGTCAGAAGTGCATATTTTCCAGTGCATTCCTACTCCTCTCCTGCCTTGAAAATACAAAGCTGTATATTCAGTTCATTTGATGTTTGTCTGTCACTGTTTTAGCTCTAAGCTTGTGCTGTAAAGTCTCTGTTGTGAAGAACTCATGTCCATGACTCTGGGTGAGGTGCACACATGCACATGCCATGCTGTACATGTTAAGAGAGTCAGGGCATACGTTGATGCAATACAAAAATGTAGCCCATGGCTTTTTAAGGAGGAGTTGCTGAATATATCACAATGGGACCATCATGGTGAAGATTTAAGGGACAGGGAAAAGAAAAACCCAGGAACTCTGCCAGTTGGCACAATGCCATTGTGGATGATGATACGATTTTGTTTGCCTAGTCCAAACTTTTCAGTTCAGATTATGGTAGAAGACATATTAGATCAGAAAAAAGGGGAGGCCTCTTCAGATAGTCAGAAAGGGGAAGAAAGTTTAGAGAGAAAAAGCCATCAGGGGAAAAGTTACAACAGGAGGCTGCTACTAACACCTTTCTATCACCAGAGGGCGTAAGTGTCCAACCAACAGCTCCGCCTATGGGGCCCTCAATCCCCATAGTTGATAGATGGGATCCTGAGACAGGACCTCAAAGATTAGCATGCCTTGTATTTGAACAGGCAGGAGGGTAGCGAATTCACCATGTTTTAGATTTCCAAACAGTGAAGCAGCTAAAAGAGGCTGTAACAACCTATGGTCCTCAAGCACCCTTCACTGTAAGCTTGGTCGAATCCATTAACAACTTGAACATGACGCCAGCAGATTGGACTAGTATGTGTAAAGCTGTGCTAAACGGAGGACAATACCTGTTATGGAAGGTTGCCAATGAGGAATTTTGCAAGGAGACGGCTAGGTGAAATGCAGCAGCTGGTTATCCTCAGAGAAATCTAGATATGTTGTTAGGAAAGAGACCTTAAGAGGATGAGCAGCAACAAATTGCACATGATCCTGGTATATACGAACAAATTGCTGCAGATGCAGTGAGGGCATGGAAGACTTTACAAGGACATGGAGATTTATAAGGTCAATTATCTAAGGTAGTACAAGGAGCTAATGAACCTTACGCTGAATTTGTAGATAGGCTTATTCAAACAGCTACCAGAGTTTTTGGGGATACAGAGCAAGCAATGCCATTAATTAAACAGCTAGCCTTTGAGCAAGCAAACAGATGGTGCAAGGAGGCCATTAGACCATGGAAACATGAAGATTTAAACACATATATTAAGTTATGTAGAGACATTAATGAACAAGGGCAAGTTTTGGCAGCTGCAGTACAACAGGCTTTAGATGCCAGGCCAAAAACATGCTACAATTGTGGACAAACAGGACATTTTAAAAGGAGTTGCCCCATAGGAGGAGGGTTTAACAAAACTAGGTATCAAAGAAGTAGAATACCGGGTATTTGCCAATGATGCCGTAGAGGGAGACATTGGGCTAATGAATGCCGTTCTCAAACCACCATAGAGGGTACTCCATTATCAAAAAATGGACAAGGACCAGGTGTTTACCCACGATATCATGGAGAAAAGCATTGGGCTTCATTGCCAAAAAAAACGGACAGGGGGGCCCAATCTCCGGGGCCCACAACCACAAATATACGGGGCAATGGAGGAACCCAGCAACACCATCAGGGTAGTGCCCAGGACACATTATCCATTAGATCCCTCATCAGACAAACCAGAGTGAGCGCAGGGTTGGACATCTGCGCCTCTGCCAGAGCAGTACTAACTCCAGAGACGGGAGTTCAAATCATTCCCACAGGAGTAAAAGGACCTCTTCCCCTAGGAACAGTAGGCTTATTATTGGGACACAGTTCTTCCACTCTAAAAGGACTTAATGATAAGTCCCGGGGTAATTGATCCTGATTATGAAGGTGAGATAAAAATTATAGCTAGTTCTCCAAGAGGTATATCAGTAATTTCACCAGGAGATAGAATAGCACAGTTACTAATAATACCCAGCCTGCATGATAAATTTTCCAGTCGTGCTGTACAAAGAGGTTCCAGGGGATTAGGGGCCACAGGTGTAGATTGGGCTATGCTATCTTTAAATTTAGATTCTCGCCCAATGCTAAAACTAAATATTCAAGGACATGAATTTAATGGGCTAATGGATACAGGTGCAGACCTTAGCATCATATCTCGTCAAGAATGGCCAAAACATTGGCCATTACAACAAGGCACTCAAACACTTTGAGGCCTAGGAGTGGTGACTAATCCCCATAGAAGTGCAATGGTATTAGATTGGAAGGATCCTGAAGGATGTGAAGGAACTATACAGCCATATGTATTGGATCATCTTCCTATAAATTTATGGGGAAGAGATGTCCTAGATCATTTAGGTTTGACATTAACAAATAACATCAATCCTAATGCGCCCACTACTAGGGCTAGACAAGGTTTTAGGAAAGAAAAAAGATTAGGAAAACAAGAACAAGGTATAGCAGCACCAAGTCAAATAGATTAAGGAATAAATAGACATGGATTGGGTTTTCAGAAGGGGACACTGAGACAATAAAAATTACTTGGAAATCAGAAAGACCAGTATGGGTTCCTCAGTGGCCCCTGACTAAAGAAAAGATACAAGTAGCCCATGACCTGGTCAAACAACAGTTAGCGGAAGGACATATATAACCTTCCGTATCTCCCCATAATACTCCCATTTTTGTCATCAAAAAGAAATCTGGTAAATGGAGATTATTGCAAGATTTAAGAGCCATTAATAATGAGATGGTTATTATGGGACCTGCTCAATCGGGGATTCCCCAATTGTCTGCTTTGCCAAAAACCTGGTATGTTTTAGCTATAGATATTAAAGATTGTTTTTTTTTTTCAATTCCAATTCATCCTGAGGATAGTCCACGTTTTGTATTTACTATCCCTGCACTGAATCATGAAGGTCCTGATCAGAGATATGAATGGAAAGTACTCCCTCAAGGGATGGCTAACAGCCCAACTATGTGTCAAATTTATGTTAACAAAGCAATCCAGCCACTTAGAAATCAAAATCCTGAACAACAAATATTTCACTATATGGATGATTTATTATTAGCACATAAAGATAAAAACACATTGCTAGAATGTTATGCCACACTTACAAACTTATTAAAAAATTATAATCCAGAAATAGCAATAGATAAAGTACAATTAAATTTTCCAATTAAATTATTTAGAAGTTCTATTATCCTCAACCATGGTCCGTCCACCAAAAATTCAAATGCGAGTAGATCAACTCAAATCACTTAACGACTTTCAAAAGTTATTAGGAGACATAAATTGGATAAGGCCTTATCTAGGCATACCAACTGGAGAGTTGGACCTTTATTTGATATCCTAAAAGGTCCATCAGATCCAAATTCACCCCGCATGTTAACGCCTAAAGCAAGAAAGGCATTAAAAATCATTGAAACATATATGAAAAATATGCATTTGGATAGAATTGATATGTTTGCCTTTATTATTTATTGTACTACCAACAAAAAATATTCCTACAGGAGTATTTTGGCAAAAATGCCATGCGTCATTCCAACTCGGCTATGGCTCTCAGCATGTGTGCACACTCTCGGGCCAGTGATGAGACACAGCCCTGCAGGAAGCAGAGCGGGAATGGGGAGGCCGACTTCTCAGCCAGCCCTGGCTACCTGTCATCCCTCACCTGCCGTGTACACAGGGGGTGGTGCACAGCTGCCTTTGTGTGCTGATGGACCCAGCCCTGAAGTCCCCTCTTGGTGTCTGTGCTTGAGGCTCTGAAGTCAGAATTACCACTGCTGCCTTTCCAGACCATGGGAGGAAAGCCACGGACCCTTCTACCTGTTCTTTGGAAGGAACCAACCACTTCACTGGTTAAAAGACCGGGGTGTCCCATGACTTGCAGACTGTGAGCCCATCAGAACTGGGTTGTCCCCTTTAGGTTCTTTTCCCTCTGCATTTCCTGGAAGTGTAGACGCCACAGCACTGAAGAGAGGTGATGGTGGAAAAGGGAAATGTGATCAGAGCTTTCTGCCGTCAGTTATAGCCTGAAGATACGAGTTTATGTGTGTGTGCTTTTTAAATACAGGAGCATTTTGATTCCCAGATTAGTTTCCTTCAGATTCAGATAGCTAACTGATATGATTGATCACATGGTTCTAGTGGGGCTTTTAACCTGGTTTTGAGAGCCTTCTTAAGGTGGAGTGCTGGAAGATGTGTGCTGTGGAACTCCTTCCTTGGGGATACACAGTGGATCGAGAGAGCCAGTTTGGTGGATCTGAGTGGGAAGAGGAGGAGCTGCTGCTTGGCCACCTGCCCATGTGTACAAGTTGGGGAGAAAAGGTGAAAAGGTGACCATGCCCCTAACCTTGGGAGCCCCTGGCAACTGCTTGTCCTCGGCTTCAGACTGCATGCCCCATTAATTGATACAGAGGGGCTCCATGAGGTTGTGAGCCACTGAGGGGCAGGCAGCAGCCACCCATGTGCTATTTTGGGGAAAAATGACCTTTTATAACTTTCCTACTCCTCTGTGTTGCTTTTCTGCTTCCTTTTTCCATGTGGTGTGGAGAAAGTTGAGTGGAAAGTTATTTTTAGGTGTCTCGCTAGCTGGGCCTCTGACACCCCTGGGTGTGAACACAGGGTTTGGGTCCCTGCCCTGGCTAGCGCTAGCAGGCCTCCCAGTGTGGCAGTTTCTGTTTCCTCCTGTGCCTCATTTCACCATAGGCCTGGAGTGCTCTGATCTAGGCAGGTGAGCAGAGATGCTCCCGCTGTTCCCTGCAGCTCAGTCTCTTATCCTCGTGGCTGGCATCCTTGGGCTTCCCTGGGGCTGCTAGCTACCAGTATTGATGCTCCCAATACAGCACAAAAGCAGAGCTGAGCCTGCATCCACTTTTTCCCCTCTCATCTGTTCCTGGGGCAGGTGAGGGAGGAATCTAGAAGAAACAGTACCTGGCAGCTTCAATGTGAGCAGCCAGCTCTGAGGCCACGCCCTGTTTTGGTGAGTCTAGCAGGTGCTGCACAGATGCCCATCACTGTCTTCTGCACACATGTTCACAGTATCAGAGGACTTGAAGCCAAGTGGCACATGCTACATAAATGATTTGTTCCATTTAGAGTGAGCATTTTTCTTTTTCTTTTCTTTCCTTTCCTTTTTTTTTTTTTTTTTTTGAGTACTGGGGATTGAACTCAGGGGTGCTTGACCACTGAGCCCCATCATCAACCCTATTTTGTATTTTATTTAGAGAAGGGGTCTCATTGAGTTTCTTAGCACCTTGCCATTGCTGGAGGATTTGGTTTTTATTAACTTGTAAGTTGTTGCTTAGAATTCTTTTCCTTTTGGCTGCTACTCTGTGTTTCTGACTCCACCAACTAGAAAGCTCAAGACATAACATCATTCCATAGATTACATAGTATTTTGTCTGGGCATGCTCCATTGTGTTGGACGGCTAACAAGCCTTGAGCTCACAAAGCAGTCCTGGAGCTGGGTGGCCCTACCCCAGGTGCTCTGCAGGCTTCATTCTGCACCATGTCTCCTATGCAGGGGGACCTCGGAGGCCGTGGCATGGGTGTTGCGTGCCCTGTGTATTTGGGCGTCTCGTGAGGTCATGGTGGGCTACAAGTGACGTGAGTTGGTGTGCCTTTGCCTCTGCCTGTGTTTTCTGCATGCTCGTGCATTAAGCACCAGCTCTTTTTGATCAAAACACTGCTGCGTTTGCTCTTCTCAACTTTGTGTTTGTGAGTAGAGAATCGGACTTTGCTGAAATGTGCCTACCACAGGTCCCCACGGTGTGTCTATTGTAGCTAAGTGAGGCAGGTCCTGCCCTGTCCAACAGTGCTGATTTGTATCAATGCGCCAGGGGAAATGGCTGGCTCGAGGCCCTTCCTCCTCTCCTGTGGCTCCCTACCTGCACTGCCTGAGCCACAGTGGACCTTGTTTGTGTACCACCAAGGACCGAAGGCTTTTGTCCATTCTTTCCCCACAGCATCCCCAGCTAGACCCCAAAAATCTGCTCTCACGATTTACCAAGTGTCTGTTAGACACATCCACAGTCCATCATGGTGACAGGTTAAATGTAGGTCAAGTGTGTAGGGTCCACCCTGGAGGAGGGAGGAGCATGTCATCTCAGGCTCATTCTGTTCATTGTAGCTTGATCCCTGAGGTGCCACAGGCTTTTGAGTTGCTGTGCCACCTCACATGTCCTGATTCACGAGAGCAGGTGACAATAAACTGGGCTTCTCGGAGCCTGTCTCGCTGTGATACAGTCAGCCTGGAGGGTTGCAGGGAGATGTATAGCTGGCTGCATTTACATGGGCTTCCTCGTGCTTCTGTAGTCGCCCAAGTGAGGCCACGCGGGCCCCTCCAGTGCCTGAGCCAGGCAACATCCAGTCTGTGCTCTGTGAGCCTTGTGTCATCCTCACCTGGCCAAGTGTGGTTTTTGCTTGCTTTCTTAAACAGCAAGATCTCCATTTTCATTTCTGTTTTTATTGTTGTATACGGTACTGGGGAGTGAACTGAGGGGTGCTCAACCACTGAGCTGTGTCCCTAGCCCCCTTTCTTTTTTTGGTCCAGGGATTGAACTCAGGGGCACTTGGTCACTGAGCCACATCCCAGCCCTATTTTGTATTTTATTTAGAGACGGGGTCTCACTGAGTTGCCCTTGTCATTGCTGAGGCTGGCTTTGAACTCAAGATCCTCTGTCTCAGCTTCTGTAGCCTCTGGGATTATAGGCATGCGCCACCGCCCTTGGCTCCATAGCCCTTTTTACATTTTTATTTTGAGACACGGCCTTTCTGAGTTCCTGAGGCTGGCCTCGAACTTGCCATCTTCCCACCTCAACTTCCAGAGTGGCTGGGATGACAGGTGTGCACTACCACACCCTGCTGTGGTTTCCTCCCTTCTTGTTATGGAAGCTGAACAGCTCCAGGTGTCTCAGATCAGCTAGGCAGGTGTGTGGTGTGAAGGAGAGCATGTGCCGAGGGCTGTGGGAGTGGCGGTTTTCTGCGACCCTTCTCTGCTGGTAGGCTGGCTGGTTGGGCAAGAGTGCTGGGGGTGGAGACATGCAGTCATGCAGCCCAGTTCCACCCATTAGCACCTCTTAGTGCCATGTGGCCTTTTCTGCCTCAGAATGTGGCCTTTAGGGTCTTCTGAATTTATCTGGGAAAGGAAAGCTGTGTCCTAAAATTCAGTTTGTTCCCTGGAATCTGGTTGGGAGGCTTGTTCACACTTTTAAAGCTTAAAGAATTGATGACGTTGTGACCCCTTGTAACTTTAGAGAGAAATTCAAAGGGAACTGTCGTCGTTAGTCACCCAGCCCTTCCAGTGCTTCCTGCAGGCTGCGCTGTCCTGTCTTAGACAGCAGGGCTGAGCTCAGTGGTCCCTGAGCCTCCGTGGCAGACTCTGCCTCCCATCGTGGGCCTGAGGCTAGGTGACAGCTGCTGTAGGCACCGTGGCAGAGCCGCCCTGAAGGCACTCGTGAGCATTTGCTTGGTGGGTTTGGTCCTGGGGTCAATGTGTGGTCTTGCTGGCTGTTGAAGGCTTGCCCTGCTGTTCTCCCTCATTAATAATGTCCTTGCCCTACTGCAGAGGGCGTCCTTGAGACACCTGATGAGGGCATGTGCTCATTTCCAAGCCGAGACCTGTGTCGGGGCCTCTGTCAGGCAGGATTCTCGTCTGGAGTGGGAGTCCCTGAGGTATTGGGGGATCAGAATGTGTGGTCACCTCTAATTGTGCGGTAACTTCATGTGAGATTTGGGACATCTGACTTGGGTTTTGTGCATAAAGAAAACAAATTATCTAGCCCAGCTTGCCTGTGGTAGGTGTGAGAGGCCACTGGGTCTGTGGGTATGCCTGCAGATCAGTGTTCAAGGAGATCTGAGATTACCTGTCCCCTCAGGAGCCAAGCAAGTGTGTTGTTTTTTCTTAAGCAGAAATGGACACCACACTTCTGTGACACTGATGTTCTTCCACACTCAATTTTCTGCTTTCAGGAATGCCTGCTGTCTGCAGCCCTGGCATGGTGCCCGTGGCCATGCCTGCACCAGCTGTGACCGCTCAGCCCCGTTGCAGCGAGGAGGACCTGAAGGCCATCCAGGACATGTTCCCCAACATGGACAGGGAGGTGATCCGCTCTGTGCTGGAAGCCCAGAGAGGGAACAAGGACGCAGCCATCAACTCCCTGCTGCAGATGGGTGAAGAGTCCTAGACCCGCCTGTTTTTCATGGCCTCTTGCCACCAGCCCTTTGGACTTGGTGACCCAGGGTTTCCCAGGGTCACCATCCCAACAAGATTCCTATGAAGACCACCCACATACCCATTCCTTGGTCGTCTTTGCTGACCCTCCCCACCGTTCTTGAGATGCATGTGGGTTTTCAGTTCCCGGCAGTCCTGTTGACTGTTGGTGGGGGTAGAGCAGCTCCCTCCTCATCTCGGGTTGGGGGTGACGGGCAGCTGTGTCACTACACAGACCCATGCTCCTTTTGCTTGAGGACCTGTGTCTCCCCTTCTCACACTGTTCTGGAAAGCATTCTTACAGAAAGCAGCTGCCTCTGCCAGGGTGTTAGAAATTGCTGAGTGTCTACTGTGCCCTTCGCCTGCTGGAGGCTGATCTCTGACTCTGTGGTTGCTATGCCAGGGCTTCTCTTCCTCCTGGTAGGCCCTCACCACTGAGCCTGATGTTGGGGAGGGAAGTGAGTGCAGCACTGCTTTTGCTCCTATGTGTTCCGGTCCCTGGCTGCTGCTGACGTGACATAGGCGAATGCTGTGCACCAGGACTGTAGTCCAGTGGGTGGCAGAAGTGGAAACCCAGCTGGGGTCAGTGTTTGGAGACCTCTTAGGCTGGAGCTGCACTTGTCTGTCATGCAGCCCCCTGGAGTGTGGCGGGACCCATGTTCTGCTGAGCATTGCTGTGGGGGCCAACTGGGTGACATGTGGTGGTAGGCCCGACTCAGGTCGCCAGTGATGCACTTTAAACTGTGTGCCGAGAAGCCAGACTGCGGTGTTGCCTTTTGCGTTGAATTGCAGTTGCTTTTGCTTCTCTCAAGTGTTTGCACCTAGCCTTTGGCTGTGAGATACAGGTGTGAAGGTGAATCCTATCAGTTCACACTTACCTGAAACATTTAGATGGAGGAAGTACTTAAGATTCAACCTCTGTCCCTCTATAAATTAGATTTGGAGGTTCACTAGAGGACAGTGCATTCTGCCACCTGCGGGTGCTTTGTTTATAGTGTTTACTTCCGTAACCCTGAGGCAGCTTGGTGGTACCGGGGCAGGAGGAGGTACCCCTTTGATAAGGCTTTGAATTGCAGGGTAGAGAAGATCCATGTGCTTTTGATAGACTCTACCACTTGCTTCAACACGCCAGCCGCTGGAATTCTCCACCCCAGGCTGCGGTGGGCCTGTGAGGGGGGCGTGGTGGGCAGCACAGGACTTTCCAGACAGCTGGCTCAGTGTTCTCAGCAGGTTGGGCATGGGGCTCGCTGGCTTGCAGCACCCACCTCCAGGGCCTAGGTATGATTGCAGCTCCTGGGTCCTGTCATAATTTTGCTGTCTGTCTAATGCATGTGTTGTTGCTGGGCATGTCCTAGGGAGAGCGTCACAGAACCAGCCCCAGAGCTGCCACCACAGCACCTATGGAGGCAGCTCTCGTGGGTTGGCATTCATGTGAGGAGAGTGGCAGTTTTAAGATGACTTTGAACTTCCTGTGGTTTCTTCCTTTTCTTTTTCATGAACACTTTATTTTTTTAATAGGCCAAAAAAAGACCACATTTTCTTAGGCGATTAGTTAAGTAGGACTTCTTCCATTCACTGTGTGTCATCTTCTGTTGGGAGTCCCGGGCAGTGGGAGGTGTCGTGCTCTCAGTTCTTGTTCACTCCACCACGTTGCAACCTGTGTCCAGTATTGGTAAAAGGTTGCCATACTTGGAAGGAGTGTTTTGACCCAGCTCAAAGGCAGAGGTCAGGGCAGACGCACACGGGCTCCTTCCTGCCTGAGGGCAAGCTCTTGCTGGGTCTGGCCGCTCCTGTCCCTGTGTTTGAGGATGCAGGCTATGGCAAGCCACACCCAGTGTTCAGTGAGGCTGGTCTGCCCTGTCAGCCCCACTGTGCGCTAGAGCTTGTGCCTTCTGGCTTCCACCTCGCCCTCTGTGTGATGAGAAGGACTTTGTGTAGTTTGATTACGCCGCATCCTCTCAAGGCCGTCTCTTCCCTTAATGGACTCTCTGCCGTTGGCTGAAACCTGCTGTGCAGGTGTTGGTGGGGTTGTCTCAGAACTGTGTGTCCCTGGATATTTGCTGTGTGTGGGGGAATCCATATCCAGATTTTTCTTTGACTGTAAAATATATTTTTACTTTTCAGTCTTCTTATTTAATAAACGGTCCATACAAAAATAGAGAAATAAAGTCCCCTAAGGGAAAGTTTACCATCTTCATTCTCGAGTGTTTTTTAACGAGGCTCCTGGTGTGCAGTGGTGATGACCCGGTCAGAATCGGCAGATGCACTCAGTAATAGCAACTTGCTTCAGGGTTGTAAGGATGAAAACCGAAAGTGAGGGAGGCAGAACGTAAAGGCCTGGCCTTTTTGTTGTTCCCACTAGAGGTAGGAGAATTGGAGCTCTGGCTCTAAGGTGGCCATAGGCATGGATTGCAGTTGTTACTGGCTCCCTGTTGTCAAGCACCTCTCTTATTTTTTGTGATTTCTTTCTTCCAGACTACTTTGACTTGGTAGTGTGCCAGAATTGGGTACCACCACTTATTTCTTGGGGGTCTGATGTGACTCCCTGCTCAGGGACAGTGCGCCTCAGACGGTGACTAGACTAGTTAAGGAACCAGCTGTTCACCTGGGAGCAATGGGGCAGAGCCCCTCATGACAGAATACCTAAAATTCCAGGGGGAAAAGCTCAAATACACTTTTCTGAGTGTAGAGCTGGGCCCACAGGAAAGTGGGGAAGTCCCCAAGGTGGGGGTGAGGTGTGTATGGAACCATCGAGGGCTGAGAGGAGGGCCTGGTCTCCATTGGCTGCATTTTCTTCAGGATGTGTCACAGTGCCAGCACTGGGAGACACTCCATTGGCTTCCCTTTGGGGACGGGCACAGAGATCTGATGCCTTGAAATATATAGGGCATGAGCTGGTGACAGGCCTGGATCAGGATCAGACCTCATTCAAGCCAGGACATTGGAGAGGAGGCAATAGTCTCCTAGTGTATGGAACCTCATCCCTAGTGTATGGAAACACCCACCTGTGGGCACACAGAGACAGGAAGGAAAGGGGCTTGCCAGGGCATTGGAAGTTCATGACCCAGTCCTCCCTACTGACTTGGAGTTTGGTCCATGCTCCTGTGCAGCTCAGGAAGCCTCTGTGAGATCCACGGGTGTCCCCACAGGGTGGTAGAAGCAAAAGCACGTCTTCCTATAGGAACATGTGGTTGACATGGGCTGCCAAACATGCACTTACCAGTTTGAGAGCACTGGAGGCGTCTTCCACAAGGAAGCAGCAAGCAGTCAGACCCTTGGGCTTTGGGCATTCAGGGTTCCCTCTGGGTGATGTGTGCCAGGTTCCCTGACCTTCATAGACTAAGGTGCAATGTGAACAAGAAGGGATTGTTAAAGCACACAGCATGGGAAGAACCCGAGAACGCTCTGCAGACGTGGGTCCTCTGGCGGGCAGCATAGAGGAGAGACACGTGGACAGGTTGAGAGGTAGGAGATGAGACCTGGCCTCTGAATGGATGCTGGGGTCAGTGAGGGACTCAGGGTCTGAAAGGACAGAGGCCAAGAATATTTTGGGTCTAATGAGATAATAATAGTCACAGTGAACAGAGCATGACTATGTGAACAATGTAAACCTTAATGTTTAAGGTGGGATAAAGTAATTTTAATACTTGGCAACAATGCAAAAGAGGGACATGTTGGGTAATTGGAGGGACAGTAGGTTCTCCTCATGTTTTATTTATTTATGTAATTAGTGTGATGCTGGGGATTGAACCCAGGGCCTCAGTGCATGCAAGGCAAGCATCTACCAACTGAGCTATAGCCCGAGTCCTCTCCTTGTGTTTTAAAGGAGAGAAGAGATGATTAACTTCAGCCTGGGCCACGGACTCTGACCTCTGGGTTTGGGTTGTCAGCTCAGGCTCTGGCTTGCAGGCCAGTGCACTTGCAGTGTGGTGGTTTCAGGTCCCACTTGGCCTTCCTGCTGTGGTTTCTTTTACTGAACAGGTACAGCAGTCTTTGGGTTGGTGCTGACTACTGAGTATCCCAATTGTGTGGGAAATGAGGTAGGTCTGTTATGAGGTGGACAAAAGGGCAGACTTGGGCCAGGACTCCTAGCATCTGACCCCACACAGCCTTACCTAGCAGAGGTCACAGTGGTGCCATGGGAAGGCCCAGGTTCCCAACACCTTGGATGACTGCGAGGGCCCTTATAATAAGGGAACCCACCTCTCCGTTACCAGTGACTTGGAAGTGGGTGGAGGGGTCAGGGCCTTCCATGAGGGGACTGATGTCAGCCTGCACTCTCCTGTTCTTGCTCTGTGTATTGTTCTTGTTAGCTACCTCTGGGACCTCTGGCATTGAGGTGCTGCCACCTTGCTCTGCTCTCAGGTTCCTCTTACCTCTGCTGCTGTTGAGGGAGCCTGATTCTGTGGCAGATATTGCACCTTCAGTACCCCCTGCAGAGGACAGCTCCTCCTGGTTGGCCTCCTCCTCACTGCCTTTGTAGGTGAGGCATCTTTCCCAGGCCCTGTCTGGCTCCTTCCCTCATACCCAGGAGGTCCCCATTCCTCAGCCCAGCTGTGCTTGGGCCTGAGTTCCTGAACTATTACAAGGAGCAGAGGTGTGGGTAGACTTGCAGTGCCAGCAGTGCTCTGCCAGGTATCTGCCTCCAACAAGGTGGGGCTCCTTCATGGAGTCTGAGCAAGGGGGCAGCTCTATCAAGCAACCAGTGAGGCTGTATCAGTAGGCTCTGCATGTCTGGGGGCCCTCATTTTCAGGGGCCTCTAGGTGATATCCCAACCCTGGGTCTCAGGGTCCCACTCTTTCCATCAGGGCCTGGCATCAGCAGAGGATACGCAGTGGTGCATGCATTTTCACCTCCTGCCCTCTTGAACTTGAGTTCTGGACCAGCACTCAGTACCTTCCAGCTGCTGGAGATGGTCTGGCTTTAAATATGCCAGAGGTCTGGCTTTCATACCAGGCCTTCACCTGCGTTGACAGATAAGAGCCTGTTGTCTTTTTCTCCAACCTCAGTGGTGTGTGACCCCAGCCCACCAGCTCCTGGGTCGTATTTGTCACCTCTTGTGCCAAGGCATTTGGGCTAGCAGCTTATCTCATGCCTGCACCCCCACTCGGAACAGGGGAGCATCTCAGGCTCTGTAGGAGGCCTATGTTGCCCTCTGGCTGGGACAACAGATCCTACCCAGAGTCCCATTACTACTGGTTGCTCACCAGAACTGCTTCTGGTGCTGTAGGTCTTGGATACAGTTCTGCAGAAGCAGACTGTCAGAAGACCCTTAGTGTGTAATTTTTTAAGGACGTACTCTCAGGGGAATGCAAGGAGGGAGGGAGTGGGGTGCTGACAGAAAGGGCAGCTTCAGGGGAGGCCTTAACCAGCCAGGTTTTCCTGTAGTCCCGTCTTAGTCACTTTGGCTTAACGTCTCCCAAGGGAGGCAGTTTCAGGCACTTGAGCACAGCCCTTCAGAGAGATGCCAGGTGTGAGCTGGGGCAGAAAAGTACAGGCCCTGGGAGGTGGTGCAGAACAGGAAGGGGCCTGAGGTGGGCAGCAGAGCTAGGCAGGGCTGTGGCCGACTGGAGTGGATTCCCCTGGAGGGTCTGTTCAGTCCCTGTGTTTGAGTCATTTGAAATAGTTCTCTGAGCCCAGGAGGGACCTGTGATCTTCAGGCCTTTCCAGACCCCTCCAACCCCACCTGCCAGGGCAGCCTCTCTACTTGAATCTCGAGATTGAGTGAGTTTGAGGGATGCTTGTTTTTGTTTGTTTGTTTGTTTGTTTGTTTTTTGCAAAGAATCTCTTGTGTTTCTGGCTTACATTGTCTATTGTCTTCAGGACCACTGGTCTCTTCTCTGTTCTTAGCTGCTCTTCTGTATTGGAGGCTATGGCTGTGTTGCTGGTCTGCCTTTTGCCTTTTATTTTGCTGTTGATTTTGTTTCATGTACAAGTTTTGTTTTTTAATATTTATTTTTTTAGTTGGAGTTGGACACAATACCTTTATTTCACTTATTTATTTTTATGTAGTGCTGAGGATTGAGCCCAGAGTCTCGCACGTGTGAGGCAAGCATTCTACCACTGAGCCACAATCCCAGCCCAAAAAGTACCCCAGCCCAAAAAGTACCCCCCGCCCAATGTTGTCAAATTTTTTATTCTCTCCTTTAGAGTTTCTGGATTTCTCTTCATAATTAGCAAAGCCTTTTCCATTTTCAGGGCTTAAATATGTTTACCCATATTTTTTTCTACTGCTTGTATACTTTAACTTCTATTTCTTTGGTGTTGGGTCATCCATCCAAGTAGATGTGTCCTTGGCATGAAGGATGGGGTTAGGTTGTACCCAGTGGTAAAGTGTGTGCCTAGTGTGCCTGAGGCCCTGGGTTCCACCTCCAGCACTGCCAGACCACAGCAGCAGAAGAGCTGATGTGTTAAGAATAGGTCCAAGCCTGCCATTTCCTAGCTGCTACCCAGTCATCCCATGGCCACCTTGCCTTGGTCTGCATGCTGTCCTCGCTGACAATACACAACCCCATCAAAGTCCTGCAAGCAGTTTTTTTGTTTTGTTTCTTTTTGCTGTGGCTCTTTAGAAGCTCCTTATGCAGCAATTGGGAAGGCTGAAGAGCATGGATGCATCTTGTGTGAACAGCTCAAAGTGAAGACCCTCAGCTGTGAGATGGCAGAGGCTGCTGTTGACACTGAGATCACAAAGCCCAGGCAGTTGACACCACTGTAGGAAGACCTGGCCCAGGGTGATGGGCCAGAGGAAGGAAATACAGTGGCTCAGCCCTCCTTCATACCACTCCTACACCACCCCTGGTGGATGCAGAGTGTAAGGTGGAAGGTGTAACTGTAGCGCTTCCAAAGAGGGCCCCAGCGCAGGCAAGTGCTTTCCCGGAAGCACTAGCCACAGAGAAAGACGCAGACCAGTGTGCCTATTGAGTTGGTGAGCTTTTGCGTGCTTTCTGGGTGTTTCTTCTTACAGTGCTTCAGGATGGCTGCTCTCTGTCACTGTTCTTGCCACAGGCCAGCTTCACCCCTAGTTCATGCAGGGTCTGTGTAAGGCATCTGCCTGACTCTTTGTCACCAGTGTCTTCCTGCCACTCTTACAGAAGAGTTTTGTTGGGTGTAGAACTTTGTGCTTAGAGACATTTTTCCTTGGCACCTTCAGGCACTACATACTGTCTCGTGACGTCCAGCACAACTGACATGGAGCCAGAGGCCACCAGAATTGTGCCCCTCAGCAGGTGACCTGCTGCTTCTATCTGGCAACCTTGATGTTTGTGCTTGGTGTTCCAGAATCTCACTGCATGAGTGAGGAGTGGGCTGCCTTTCTCCATCTCTATGGCATTCTTGGAGTGCCTTCAGTCCCAGGGCTTTTGTTTCCTTTCTATGGAGCTCAATAGAAAAATATCAAAACTTGAGATCTGTCCTCAGGATCCTTAAATCTTGGGGGGAGAAATCCTACTACAGGGCCTTTCACCCGTTTTGTTGGAGCTTTGGCATTCTAGAGTGCTGGCTTCCTGAGGGGGCTGGTGGCTGGGGCCAAGGGTGTGCTTCCTGTAAGCTCACCATCAGTGCTTCCAGAGTCTTTGCTTCTCAGGAAGGCATCTGTCCACTAACTCACTGTCACTTTCAGTTGCTCCTATTTTAAAGTTCCTCTCATTGTCATGCCCTTTATCTTTGGGGAAAGAGATGCCCACTTTTCCATCTAGAAGCCAGAAATCCCTTTAAATATATTTAAAGTAACTAGCACTCTTGATTTTATTCCTTGTGTCTGTTTTTGCAGTTACCTCCCCTGGCACTGCAATGAACCTGTGGTTTAGAGAGGACTTTTACCCCTTCTGAAGCATCCTCTTATTTCTGTCCTCAGTTTCCCGTCTGTACAGTGGGAACAGTAATAGCACACACTGCATGAGACCTTGGTCGGGATGAAAGGATGATGCCCTGGCACACTGAAAGCTTGGCATGTGTGCTTGACCCAGGCAGGTGACAGTGCCACAGGAATGACTGGTGTGATAGAGACCCAGACAGTGAAGGGACTTGCCACACTTTCTAGGAGGTCAGACTCTGAGATGTAGAGTAAACATGAAGAAGGTGACCCCAGTGACCACATGTGTCCCTGCTGTTCACCTGCGGCCTTGTTAGTCCCTTGGACTACCTCTGGTCCAGTTGTGGGGTGGCCTGCCTGCCAGGCTTGGCCATAGCCATGAGGGGAAACCAGATGGTCTTCATCAGGCCCTAGGAAGGACCAGGAGCTCAATGTTGCAGGGCCTGACTACTGCCACGTCCTGGGCGCTGGACAGCCTGAGGCAGAGACCCCCTGCCCCTTCAAAGGCTTCTTGGTCAGCATGGTAGCCAGCATGGTCTCTGCCTCCCCAGGATGCGGCACCACCTATAGTAGGCCCTTGCCCACTTAATTTCTTGCTTTCATTTCTTGCCCTTCCTATGCAGCCAAGCCCAGTTAGGGTACCCTGCGTCCCACACTATGTTTGTGTCCTTGTTGGTAGATTTCCTGTTGCACCCCATCTCCATATCCCCAGCCTTTGAGTTGGAGGTGGTAGTGGACATGGAGTGCCAGCATCAATTGCAGCCCCTAGGGCCTGAGCAAGGCTGTGCACATATCCGGCCCCCACCTCATACTCTCGTGCTGGGAGGCAGCCACACCTCCATGATGTCTGGGGTCAGGGTTGCCTCTCTGCTGTCCACAGACTCTTCAGTCTTTGCATGTGATCTAGTCTCACATATGTTAGCTGCCCCCCGTCCCTATAATGGCTAGGCTGGTGTCTGCAGGCCTGGCCAGTATACCCACAGCCCAAGATTGGCATCCAGTGGTGCCCAGGGGCCTGCACATGACCCACAGATTCCCATTGCCCTGCTGCCTGTCCCTCCCAGAGGCTCTTTGTGTGTGTGGCCCTGCCGGGTTCAGCAGCTAGAACAGGCCCACAGATAGAGCTGGCAGATAAAGACTCAGGAAGGAGACACACAATGCCAGGGTTTATTGTAGTTTGAGGCTAAGTGAGCAGAGGGGTACTTGGGGGCTCTCCTCCATCCCACCCTTAGCAGCCCCCAAGTCCCCTCCAGCCAGCCCTAGGGTGCAGACATGGACAGGTAGCCCCCATGCCTGATGGAGCTCCCTGGCACCTGGCAGAAAACCTTGCCTCTTAGAGCCCTGTGGGTTGGGGCCCCCAGGCCTGTGGTGAGATGGCAGCAGCAGGTGCTTAGTTTTGCTTCAGGGCATCTTGATGCCATCAGGAAGGCATAAGGCCAGGGTGGGGCCTGATGGTAAGTGACCCAGACCGGCTGGAGGGTCTCTGAGGGCAGGACACCTGCCTGTGCCCTCCTCAAGTGGATCCTCACTGTCCATAATGTTCCAGGGCACTGGCAGGGAGAAGTAGGACAGAGGCATTGGGAGCCACAAAGGCTCACAGGCCCCTCAGAGCAGGCCCACCCAAGGTTTTCGTAGTCAGTGATACGTGTTCTGGCTCCAGGAGGAGGGGCACAGGGATGGGGGCCAGGATGTTCCCCACCAGTGTCCCCTAGATGTGTGTGTCCACAGGAGCCTGGGTAAAGGACAGGCAGGACAGGGAGCAGCTGCACTCATCCACTTGGGTGTAGGTGTGCTGAATGTCTGTGCCGTTGGGACACCGCATGATCACAGCCTCCTGGTGGGTCCTCCTCTCCTGGCAGCAGGTGCATTTTTGCTGCATGGCCTGGGCCTCCATTGAGTACCTGTGGACATGGTGCTACCCTCAGGATGGCCCCCTATCCCTGAGGTTTCTCTTAGCAACTACAGTGTTTATGGGTCTCTATGCTCTTGATAGCTGCCCCATCTGTCCACAAGTGGCCCCTGGTCATCTCCGCAAGCACATAGGCTTTGCCTTCCTGGGCTCTCTGGGTGTTCAGGGTCACTTTGAACCCTTTTTTGCCTTCTGTGGACCCCAAAGATCCCTGACCATGAACTGGCTCCTCCATCTCACTAACTCTGGGCAGACATTTCTGGATCCTCCCTAGGCCCTGGAGTTTATCCCTGGCCTGGTCAGCTCCCCTGGACTAGGGGAGCCTCCCCTCCATGCATAACCACCCCTTCCTTTCCTTAGGGATGGAGCTATGCGCAGATGGACATGGAGAGAGCACCCTGCTGGAAGCCTGTTCCCTCCTTCCTGTAGCAGGTGTGGCCTCCTGACTCAGAGCTGGTCAGCAGGCCAACAGACAGGCCCTGGGTGACTGTGGGTGGCCTATTAGTTCTGCCATACTCTTGACAGACCACATTGTCCACTCACTTGGACACTCCAGGACAGGAGCCCTCGCAGAAGCTGACATTGACCACAGTCTCCGTCTCACAGCCCTGGTACCGCAGGATGGTCAGGGTGCCACGAACTTGGCACGAGTCTTGGAAAAAGACAGTCCAGATCCTCACTGCAAGGCCCTGGACTAGGGGAGCCTCCCCTCCATGCATAACCACCCCTTCCGTTCCTAGGGATGGATCTGGGACCTGGTGTCCCACTGCCGCCTCATGTGAGAAGCTTCTGGCAGGAGTCATTGGGCAGAACTGGGGGTGGTAGGAAGGAGCCTCGACTCACCCCTTTCCTCACAGGAGTAGCAGCAGCCAGCTTTCCTGAGGATCCCCTGCAGGGCCGAGGATAGGGAATATTCCTGGAGTGGGGTGGACTCCAGGAGACCTTCCCTGGGCATGGCGGGAGTGGGGTCTTTTGGGGTGTTGATTCCCCATGGGTCGGGCCTCTTGGGGCAGGGTTTCCCATATGCTCACACTGCAGTTGGACACATCAGGGCAAGGCTTGGGCCGTGGGGTCAGCACAGGGAACCCACTCTTGGTCTCGCAGCGGTACTCAGTGCAGTTGTCCACATGGCTGTTGACCCAGGTTTCATTGGGCTGAAATGCAGGGAAGGAAGGCACTGCGGGGGTTAGTGCCTGGAGCTGAGCCCCACTGAGGTGACGATTTCCCAGGAGAGTCCCATCTCTAAAGCCTTCTTAAATTACCTGGACTGACTGGCCCTCCGGTGTGAAGCAGGTGATCGGAACACACTGTCTGTCTGATCTTGAATACTCAAAGCCCTGAAGGGCAGAAGGGATGGTCAGGTCTCTCTCCTCCAGCCCAGCCTGCCTTCCTACCACACACCAGGGGGCCTGCATACCTCCTTGGTGGCCACCTGCTGTGAGGCCATGTCCCTTCCCAGTGCTATATCCCCCTTCCTACTTGTCCCTGCTTAGCCTAACCCCTGTTCCAGTAGCCCACAGGTCTTGTCCCTTCAATCCCCCTTCCACTCTTCCTACTTCATACCCTGTCTGTGGCGAAAAATAAGGCCCCAGTGAAGACTGAGCTGGAGTATCCTCCTGGTGGCTGTCACCAGGTAGGCATTTGGAGCTGGGTCTCCGAGTCTCGGGCTCACCTGGGGACAGGAGGTGGTACAGGCAACCTCCTTACACTGCACAGTTGGGGCCTGGGCTCCCATGGAGACGCAGATGCATGTGTGGCAGGGAATGACCCCTGGAAAGGTGGCTCCGACCTAGAGTAGATAGGGGGTGCACCAAGGGTCCTGGGTGGGACTCAGGGCCAGGACCCTCCCTGTGGCCAGGTGGGACACAGAGGACCTGTTTCTTCCTCAACTGGAATGTAAATGTGTCCCTAGCAGAGCACAGGACTTGGTGGGCAGGGGCTGCCATGGGCAGGGACCCCAGAGTTCATCTTGACTGCCTTCTGCAAGGTCCCTAAAACTGAAATGCATGAACAGGTATGGAGGCCAGCCTTCCAGTGCTCTTGAGAACAGGGTGCAGAGATGTACCCTCGAGGCAGGAATGTGGAGGTGAGGCAGGGGACTGAGGAAGATGGGCACCCCACGTGCCCCCCAGACCTGCCAGCACCGTACCCAAGCCAAGCCCTTACCCCATAGACAGTGCCATTGTAGTTGCACAGCTTAGGTCCTGAAAGGAAAAGGAGGGCTGAGTGTGCCTGGGTCCCTCCCTGCCCTGCCCACTCTCCTAAGCAACAAGGTCCCAGAGGGGGTTGGGGTGCAGCCTTGCCCCACCCTGCCCACTCCACTCACGGCAGCTGAAGTTGGGGCAGCAGATGCTCTGTTCCTGGGTGTAGGTCAGCTCCTGCCCAGGCCCACACTCAGGTGGGTCCTGGGGGCAGTTGGTCACATTGCAGACTGTGGAGAAGGGGGCCTGTCAGGGGAGCCTCCAAGTGGCATGCTTCTGTCCCTTCCTGGATGTGCAGGCTTCTGGTTCTCAGGGGCTGCTGTGCTTCTCACCCCCAACCCTTCCCAAGCCTGGGACCATCTAGGGGTCAAGCCAGAGGTACTAGCCTCATCTTCAGGTGGAAAACCGAAGTGCCTGGAGGCTGCCCCACCAAGTGGTCCAGCTAAGGTCAGGCCAGGACACACATCCCCTCTGCTCCCCAACCCCGACTCCTGCTATTGGGTGCTCACCACACAGTGTCTCAGAGCAGCAGGGGTTGTTGGCCTGGGGCCTGGTTAGGGCCATGAAACCAGGCTGCCCACACTGCAGGGGCAGGTCCTGGACCTCGCACTGCACCGGCTTGCACCTCACGGATGCTGAGCCCTCATCACACACACAGGACTGGCAGTTGCTGATCCACTGCTCTCCCAGCTGCAAAAGACCATGCCAGGGTCACCACAGGCTACAGGGCTGGCTCCAGATGAGGTCTCAGCTTTCCCAGCTGTGCAAGAGCAGGCCAGGTCCCCATCAGCAGGGTTGGCCTTTCGCAGACTAAGTGACAGGGCAGGGAGGATGTCAGCCCCAGGACTGTGGCAGAGCTGGCCACTCAAGGTAGGGTGCTCCCTCCCTCCCTCCCTCCCTCCCTCCCTCAGCTCAAGTTGGGGTAGGGGCAGGTGGGGGCAGAACCACTTACAAATTTGGGAGACCCATCTGGTCCCACGCAGGCTGGAAGAAGGGAAGAGTCACTCAGGGTGCTGGGTAGATGGGGCCCAGGCCACGGACTGTGTGTGCTCTTGGGACTGGTCGCCCGCCCACTTTAGGCCTTTGTCTTCCCACCAGGATGGAGCAGAAGCCCTGGGAGAACTCATGGGTGTGGTGTTGCTGGGACAGGGTTGGGGTGGGGAGTTTTCCAGGGGTCCTTGCTACTCCAGTCCTGAGTGGCCCAGGACAGGAGCAGTAACAAGCACAAGAGCTCTATGTCCTGTGCAGCTGGCTCCAGGGGCCATTGGGGCTCTGCAAGACTGTAGGCCTTGCTGTGGCCATCTTATGCTCTGGCCTGGCAGAATGGGGCCTGTGACACAGGGAACCCTGTCTATGCAGGTGAAGATGGGCTCCACGTTCTGTAGCGGGGGACATGCTTACAGCATTCGGGCACACAGATGTCTGTGCTCAAGCTGAAGAGGAGCTGGTTCTCAGGGCAGAAGCAGCCCTCAGCCAGTCGTGAGCTCAGGGGACTGTGGGTCCTACAGGGAAGAAGAGCAGGATTCTGAGCCCCTTACAAGCAGCCAAGGAAGGGTGGGAATGGCCACAGTGGCCAGAGTCAGAATGTAGATGGGCATCCTCCCTGGTGTCTTGCCCTGCCCAAGGGATTGGAAGCTCTGGAGGAGTTCCAGGGAGTCCTGGAGTTGGGGGCCACAGAGCTCAGGGTCAGAGCCCCAACGTGCTCTGGCCTTCTGGTTCCTCTGGACCTCTGGCTGGCCTACACAGACCAAGAAGACTGCTGGAGCCCAGGAAGCCACTGCCCAGCCTGAGCTCACCTGGAGTCACAGGCTGCAGGCTGCATGGGGCCACATGGCCTGTACATCTTGGTGGGTGGGCAGGGGTGGTCTGTGGGCAGAGACAGGTGTTAGATGGGCATCAGGCAGGCTCAGGAGGCTGGAAGCCTGGGTCTGCTCCACTCACCACACAGCCCACTGGTAGCGTTGCGCCAGTCCACACACACGTCCCGGGAGCGGCACAGTGCCGCATAGGCCTCCAGGTTCTGGCAAAGCATGAGGGTGTCAGCCTGGCAGCTGTCACTCACGCAGGTATGGAAGAAGGGACCAGGTGGGATGAGGCTGTGGCACTCAGCAAAGACCCTACAGACAAGAGGTTGCAGGGCTAAGTGCTGTGCCCAGCAGAATCCAGCCGGGCAGGGCTTGTTGCCCACACCCACCATATCAAAGCCAAGGACTCACCCGCTCAGCATCAGTTTGCAGAGTGGTGAGATGGGGCAGAGGGTGGAGCTAGTTGTGCTGTACACTGGGGGTGGGGGGCTGGTGGTGACAGGAAGGTTGGGTACTGCCTGGCAGTCCTCTCGGCTACTGTCAGGCACCACCCAGGTCTTGGCCATGTCCTGGCAGGTGGGGGCGATGGTGCCATCAGGCCGGCGGCAGTCATCACTCTGGCTGTTGGTGCAGGTACCTGGGGAGTGGGGCAGAAGTCACTGCAGGCTGGAGCCCAGGAAGCCTCTGGCTGTATCCTCTGACCCAAGTCCTCCTGCTGACTGAGAGGCCCAGAGGTGGCTCTGGCCTGGGGAGGTGGTTGGGGGAGAGCAGGCAGCTGGGAGCCAGGCTGCACCCACTCACCGCACTGGCCCTCCGTGTTGTGGCCAAAGTAGCCATAGGACAACTGGATCTGGAAGGTGTGCCCATTGAAAGTGATGCTCACGCCAACAGCAGGAATGTGGACGCCCATCGTGATGGCCCCCATCACGGACACGCTAATGCCGTTCTTGCTGAAGCCTCGGCTCACCCGCATTTGGTTGAAAAGGATCTGGGGAAGTGCAGGAAACCCTAGCCAGGGGCAGGTCCAGGCAGCTTTTAGGGGTTCTGATCCCTAAGCACTGGAGGCCAGCATGTACACCTCCATCCTAGAGACTGGATTTTCCTTCAGGGACGTGGGGCCTACAGATGTGCTCTGCCTCAGGCAGCCTGCCCCGTGGGTCCTCCTGCACCCCTGGGGACTGCCACCGCAGGGAGGAAGGCAACACTCCTGGCCTCTGCTCCACCTGCCCAGGGACCCACCAGGCTCTCCTCTCCTGCGCTGGTGTTGGTGGTAGTGAGGATGATCTCTGTGGACTCGTAGTGCACTCGGAGGGCTTGGGGGCAGCTGGCCGTGTCGTGGGCCCTGCAGTGGTGGTTGTCAATGAGGATGCTCAGGTTCCCGTGGCGAGGGTGGATCTCCCTCATGAGGGTGTAGGTACAGTTGCCCCGGAAGGAGTAGGAGGTACCGTCGAATGTCATGAAGTTCCAGTGGCCCCATCCACTGCAGAAACCTGTGGGACACACAGGCTGGAGGTCCTCTTCCTCAGCCCCACTGTGACTCAGGGCAGCCACACAAGTTTCTAGGCCTCAGTTGCCTCATCTACAAAAGGTGTGTCACGGGTTGAATTTTGTCCCCATAAGCCATATGTACCTTTGGACCTGTGTCTGTGACCTTATGGGGAAGGGGGTCCAAATGGGATCAACATGCATTACCTCGGTGGCCCTGAATCCAGCAAGAGAGGAGAGGACACACAGAGAAGGCCATGACAAGTCACAGCCAGAGACTGGAGTGGTGTGGCCTCAAGATAAGGACGCCTGGGTCCCCTAGAACTAACAGGCAGGAAGGGCCCTCCCAGACCTCTCAGGGTGCCTGGCCTGCATCCTGATCTGGGACCTCTGGCCTCAGGACGGAGAGGCTTGTGGGTGTCTGCTGTCCTGAGGCCAGCAGGACTGTGATGCCCTGTGCCCTTGGTAACAGAAGCAGATCATCAAGACCCCCAGAAAAAATCCCCTCTGGTCGTGGTTTGCATCCTTAGCCCTTCCCAGAGGACATGCGCCTGCAGGTTAACAGAGCAAGCGTGTTCACTGTACAGTCAGTCCACAGTCAGTGATGGCTGGCCACCTCCCAGCCTGCTGCACGCAGGGCCTGCTCCTCTGCCTCGGCTTGTTCCCCACCCACTGCCTGCTCACACTCGCACTCGTAGTGGAAGAGGCAAGGCTGGCTCTGGCTCCACACTTTGATGGGCATGTGCTGGTTCACACAGGTGATGCTGGCCACGGGCGATGGCTCTAGCAGGATGACACGATTGTTTCCCTCACACCTGGCTACAGTGCAGTTCTCCAGGGTCCAGGACTCATTCACCTGGAGCAGAGGACAAGCAGGGTGCCAACCTGGGGTGGCTCATGGGGTCCTATCACCCAGCACACCTAAGATTGAGGTCACATGCACATGAGCCACCAGAGGGAAAAAAGACTGTGATGGCCAACACCCTGGATTTTCAGCGCCTGCACCCAAAAAGATACCAGAGCATGGGTCACTAACGAAGCCTGAGGGGATGCGGGTGGTGGTGGTGCTGGTCCTTGGCCACCGCTAAGGGCAGGAGAACAATTGCAAGTGCTGGCCCTCTTCTGAAACCTGAAGTCTCAGACAAAATCCCTACAAAACAAGGTAAGGGAAGCCTACCTGGCGGGGAGGAACAGCATTATCACAGCCAAGAGGCGGTGAGGGTGGCGGCACAGGGATGGAGGACATGGTGGGTGAGGAGGTGGGGCAAGTGCCATGGAAGCGCTCAATGCCACACTCCTGGGTGCAGATGGCATAGAAGTTGCATCCAGCTCTGTCAGTCTTGTTGTAGATGACCTCGCCTACAAGACAGAAAAACACCTCAAGAGCACTCACCCAAAGGAAGCAGACGACCTGAAGTCGACTGCCAAGGCTAGGGGCACGGGGGCAGCCACATGAGGAGAAGGATGGACAGACAAGGACATGAGCAGACTACACCATAGGTGGGTGGACCCTAAGAGAAGATTGGACACACACACCAGGGAAAGAAAGGGAGACATGGGATCCAACTCACCAGGTGAGAAGAGCCCTCCAAAGGCTTGGCAGAAGCAAGGCTCAGGCAAGGTGTGTGTGCTGACGAGAACAGTGGAGCCCAGGACACTGGTGGGACCAGGTGTGGAGGGCACACTAGAGGAAGAAATGGCTGCTGTGACATGGCAGTGGGTGGAGTCGCAGCAGAGCACTCGCACGTTGTAGTTGAAGCACATGTTGAAATCGCCCGTCTGGTCCTTGTTCTTGCACACCAGCCCGACCTGGGGGTTGCAGGTCACCACCTGCCCGATCTGGTCGATGCTGACCTCCGGGTAGTTCTCTGCCCGGCACTGTATCTTCTGGGGCTCCTGGCACATCTTGCCCCCGGAGGCCCTGATGTTCTCATAGGTCTCCATGTCCCCGCCCTCGACCCCAGAGGTGGGGAAGTCTGTGTCAAACCACTCTGTCCACTCACACCTGGGTTGGCAGTGGGTGGTGGTCTGGGTGGTGGTGGGCATAGAAGAGGGTGGCAGTGAGGGGGCCGTGGGGGGACAGTGGCTGGAGTCGCAGCAGAGCACTCGCACGTTGTAGTTGAAGCACATGTTGAAATCGCCTGTCTGGTCCTCGTTCTTGCACACCAGCCCGACCTTGGGGTTGCAGGTCACCACCTGCCCGATCTGGTCAATGCTGACCTCGGGGTAGTTCTCTGCCCGGCACTGTATCTTCTGGGGCTCCTGGCACATCTTGCCCCCAGAGGCCCTGATGTTCTCATAGGTCTCCATGTCCCCGCCCTCGACCCCAGAGGTGGGGAAGTCCGTGTCAAACCACTCTGTCCACTCACACCTGGGCTGGCAGTAGGTGGTGGTCTGGGTGGTGGTGAGCAGGGCGGTGGTGGTGGGCAGGGCGGTGGTGGTGGGCAGGGCGGTGGTGGTGGGCAGGGTGGTGGAGGTGGGCAAAGAAGAGGGTGGCAGTGGGGATGCCGTGGGGGGGCAGTGGCTGGAGTCGCAGCAGAGCACTCGCACGTTGTAGTTGAAGCACATGTTGAACTTGCCCGTCTGGTCCTTGTTCTTGCACACCAGCCCGACCTGGGGGTTGCAGGTCACTTTCTGGCCAATGTGGTCAATGCTGACCTCGGGGTAGTTCTCTGCCCGGCACTGTATCTTCTGGGGCTCCTGGCACATCTTGCCCCCGGCGGCCCTGATGTTCTCATAGGTCTCCATGTCCCCACCCTCGACCCCAGAGGTGGGGAAGTCCGTGTCAAACCACTCTGTCCACTCACACCTGGGTTGGCAGTGGGTGGTGGTCTGGGTGGTGGTGAGCAGGGTGGTGGTGGTTGTGGGCAAAGAAGAGGGTGGCAGTGGGGGTGCTGTGGGGGGGCAGTGGCTGGAGTCGCAGCAGAGCACTCGCACGTTGTAGTTGAAGCACATGTTGAAATCGCCCGTCTGGTCCTTGTTCTTGCACACCAGCCCGACCTGGGGGTTGCAGGTCACCACCTGCCCGATCTGGTCGATGCTGACCTCGGGGTAGTTCTCTGCCCGGCACTGTATCTTCTGGGGCTCCTGGCACATCTTGCCCCCGGCGGCCCTGATGTTCTCATAGGTCTCCATGTCCCCGCCCTCGACCCCAGAGGTGGGGAAGTCCGTGTCAAACCACTCTGTCCACTCACACCTGGGCTGGCAGTAGGTGGTGGTCTGGCTGGTAGTGGGCAGGGTGATGGTGGTGGGCTGGGCGGTGGTGGTCGGCAGGGTGGTGGTGGTGGGCAGGGCAGTGGTGGTGGACACCAGAGTGGTGGGCAAAGTAGAGGATGGCTGTGGGGTGCCCGTAGTGGGGCAGTGGCTGGAGTCGCAGCAGAGCACTCGCACGTTGTAGTTGAAGCACATGTTGAAATCGCCCGTCTGGTCCTTGTTCTTGCACACCAGCCCGACCTGGGGGTTGCAGGTCACCACCTGCCCGATCTGGTCAATGCTGACCTCGGGGTAGTTCTCTGCCCGGCACTGTATCTTCTGGGGCTCCTGGCACATCTTGCCCCCGGCGGCCCTGATGCTCTCATAGGTCTCCATGTCCCCACCCTCGACCTCAGAGGTGGGAAAGTCCGTGTCAAACCACTCTGTCCACTCACACCTGGGCTGGCAGTAGGTGGTGGTCTGGGTGGTAGTGGGCAGGGCAGTGGTAGTGGGCAGGGCGGTGGTGGTGGGCAGGGCGGTGGTGGTGGGCAGGGCGGTGGTGGTGGACAGGGCGGTGGTGGTGGGCACGGTGGTGGTGGTGGGCAGGGCGGTGGTGGTGGACACCAGAGTGGTGGGCAAAGTAGAGGATGGCTGTGGGGTGCCCGTAGTGGGGCAGTGGCTGGAGTCGCAGCAGAGCACTCGCACGTTGTAATTGAAGCACATGTGGAACTTGCCCGTCTGGTCCTTGTTCTTGCACACCAGCCCGACCTGGGGGTTGCAGGTCACCACCTGCCCGATCTGGTCGATGCTGACCTCAGGGTAGTTCTCTGCCCGGCATTGTATCTTCTGGGGCTCCTGGCACATCTTGCCTCCTGCAGCCCTGATGTTCTCATAGGTCTCCATGTCCCCACCCTCGAACTCAGAGGTGGGGAAGTCCGTGTCAAACCACTCTGTCCACTCACACCTGGGTTGGCAGTGGGTGGTGGTCTGGGTGATGGTGGGCAGGGTGGTGGTGGTGGGCAAAGGAGAGGGTGGTAGTGGCGTAGCCGTAGTCGGACAGTGACTGGAGTCGCAGCAGAGCACTCGCACGTTGTAGTTGAAGCACATGTTGAAATCGCCCGTCTGGTCCTCGTTCTTGCACACCAGCCCGACCTGGGGGTTGCAGGTCACCACCTGCCCGATCTGGTCGATGCTGACCTCAGGGTAGTTCTCTGCCCGGCATTGTATCTTCTGGGGCTCCTGGCACATCTTGCCTCCTGCAGCCCTGATGTTCTCATAGGTCTCCATGTCCCCACCCTCGAACTCAGAGGTGGGGAAGTCCGTGTCAAACCACTCTGTCCACTCACACCTGGGTTGGCAGTGGGTGGTGGTCTGGGTGGTGGTGGGCAGGGCAGTGGTAGTGGGCAGGGCGGTGGTGGTGGGCAGGGCGGTGGTGGTGGGCAGGGCGGTGGTGGTGGGCAGGGCGGTGGTGGTGGGCAGGGCGGTGATGGTGGGCAGGGCGGTGGTGGTGGGCAGGGCGGTGGTGGTGGGCAGGGCGGTGGTGGTGGGCAGGGCGGTGATGGTGGGCAGGGCGGTGGTGGTGGACAGGGCGGTGGTGGTGGGCACGGCGGTGGTGGTGGGCAGGGCGGTGGTGGTGGGCAGGGCGGTGGTGGTGGACACCAGAGTGGTGGGCAAAGTAGAGGATGGCAGTGGGGTGCCCGTAGTGGGGCAGTGGCTGGAGTCGCAGCAGAGCACTCGCACGTTGTAGTTGAAGCACATGTTGAAATCGCCCGTCTGGTCCTCGTTCTTGCACACCAGCCCGACCTTGGGGTTGCAGGTCACCACCTGCCCGATCTGGTCAATGCTGACCTCGGGGTAGTTCTCTGCCCGGCACTGTATCTTCTGGGGCTCCTGGCACATCTTGCCCCCGGCGGCCCTGATGCTCTCATAGGTCTCCATGTCCCCACCCTCGACCTCAGAGGTGGGGAAGTCCGTGTCAAACCACTCTGTCCACTCACACCTGGGCTGGCAATGGGTGGTGCTCTGGGTGGTAGTGGGCAGGGCGGTTGTGGTGGGCTGGGCGGTAGTGGTGGGCACGGCAGTGGTGGTGGGCAGGGCAGTGGTGGTGGGCACCAGAGTGGTGGGCAAAGTAGAGGATGGCAGTGGGGTGCCCGTAGTGGGGCAGTGGCTGGAGTCGCAGCAGAGCACTCGCACGTTGTAGTTGAAGCACATGTTGAAATCGCCTGTCTGGTCCTTGTTCTTGCACACCAGCCCGACCTGGGGGTTGCAGGTCACCACCTGCCCGATCTGGTCAATGCTGACCTCGGGGTAGTTCTCTGCCCGGCACTGTATCTTCTGGGGCTCCTGGCACATCTTGCCCCCGGCGGCCCTGATGCTCTCATAGGTCTCCATGTCCCCACCCTCGACCTCAGAGGTGGGAAAGTCCGTGTCAAACCACTCTGTCCACTCACACCTGGGCTGGCAGTAGGTGGTGGTCTGGGTGGTAGTGGGCAGGGCGGTGGTAGTGGGCAGTGCGGTGGTGGTGGGCAGGGCGGTGGTGGTGGGCAGGGCGGTGGTGGTGGGCAGGGCGGTGGTGGTGGACAGGGCGGTGGTGGTGGGCACGGCGGTGGTGGTGGGCAGGGCGGTGGTGGTGGACACCAGAGTGGTGGGCAAAGTAGAGGATGGCTGTGGGGTGCCCGTAGTGGGGCAGTGGCTGGAGTCGCAGCAGAGCACTCGCACGTTGTAGTTGAAGCACATGTTGAAATCGCCCGTCTGGTCCTCGTTCTTGCACACCAGCCCGACCTGGGGGTTGCAGGTCACCACCTGCCCGATCTGGTCAATGCTGACCTCAGGGTAGTTCTCTGCCCGGCATTGTATCTTCTGGGGCTCCTGGCACATCTTGCCTCCTGCAGCCCTGATGTTCTCATAGGTCTCCATGTCCCCACCCTCGAACTCAGAGGTGGGGAAGTCCGTGTCAAACCACTCTGTCCACTCACACCTGGGTTGGCAGTGGGTGGTGGTCTGGGTGGTGGTGGGCAGGGTGGTGGTGGTGGGCAAAGGAGAGGGTGGTAGTGGCGTAGCCGTAGTCGGACAGTGACTGGAGTCGCAGCAGAGCACTCGCACGTTGTAGTTGAAGCACATGTTGAAATCGCCCGTCTGGTCCTTGTTCTTGCACACCAGCCCGACCTGGGGGTTGCAGGTCACCACCTGCCCGATCTGGTCAATGCTGACCTCGGGGTAGTTCTCTGCCCGGCACTGTATCTTCTGGGGCTCCTGGCACATCTTGCCCCCGGCGGCCCTGATGCTCTCATAGGTCTCCATGTCCCCGCCCTCGACCTCAGAGGTGGGGAAGTCCGTGTCAAACCACTCTGTCCACTCACATCTGGGCTGGCAGTGGGTGGTGGTCTGGGTGGTAGTGGGCAGGGCGGTGGTGGTGGGCAGGGCGGTGGTGGTGGGCAGGGCGGTGGTGGTGGGCAGGACTGTGGTGGTGAGCAGGGTGGTGGTGGTGGGCAGGGCGGTGGTGGTGGGCAGGGTGGTGGAGGTGGGCAAAGAAGAGGGTGGCAGTGGGGGTGCCGTGGGGGGGCAGTGACTGGAGTCGCAGCAGAGCACTCGCACGTTGTAGTTGAAGCACATGTTGAAATCGCCCGTCTGGTCTTTGTTCTTGCACACCAGCCCGACCTGGGGGTTGCAGGTCACCACCTGCCCGATCTGGTCAATGCTGACCTCGGGGTAGTTCTCTGCCCGGCACTGTATCTTCTGGGGCTCCTGGCACATCTTGCCCCCGGAGGCCCTGATGTTCTCATAGGTCTCCATGTCCCCACCCTCGATCCCAGAGGTGGGGAAGTCCGTGTCAAACCACTCTGTCCACTCACACCTGGGTTGGCAGTGGGTGGTGGTCTGGGTGGTGGTGGGCAGGGTGGTGGTGGTGGTGGGCAAAGAAGAGGGTGGCAGTGGGGGTGCTGTGGGGGGGCAATGGCTGGAGTCGCAGCAGAGCACTCGCACGTTGTAGTTGAAGCACATGTTGAACTTGCCTGTCTGGTCCTCGTTCTTGCACACCAGCCCGACCTTGGGGTTGCAGGTCACCACCTGCCCGATCTGGTCGATGCTGACCTCAGGGTAGTTCTCTGCCCGGCACTGTATCTTCTGGGGCTCCTGGCACATCTTGCCCCCAGCGGCCCTGATGTTCTCATAGGTCTCCATGTCCCCACCCTCGATCCCAGAGGTGGGGAAGTCCGTGTCAAACCACTCTGTCCACTCACACCTGGGTTGGCAGTGGGTGGTGGTCTGGGTGGTGGTGGGCAGGGTGGTGGTGGTGGTGGGCAAAGAAGAGGGTGGCAGTGGGGGTGCCGTGGGGGGGCAGTGGCTGGAGTCGCAGCAGAGCACTCGCACGTTGTAATTGAAGCACATGTTGAACTTGCCCGTCTGGTCCTCGTTCTTGCACACCAGCCCGACCTGGGGGTTGCAGGTCACCACCTGCCCGATCTGTTCAATGCTGACCTCGGGGTAGTTCTCTGCACGGCACTGTATCTTCTGGGGCTCCTGGCACATCTTGCCCCCGGCTGCCCTGATGTTCTCATAGGTCTCCATGTCCCCACCCTCGATCCCAGAGGTGGGGAAGTCCGTGTCAAACCACTCTGTCCACTCACACTTGGGCTCGCAGTGGGTGGTCGTCTGTGCCGTTCGAGGCTGGGGGATGTGTTTGGTTGGTTTCGTAGACCCTGACCCTTGTGTGTGTGTGCTCTTTGTCGTGTTGCGTGGCACTGTGGTTAGTGGGCTTTTGCTAGCTGTTTCTGTGCAGTGGCTTGTCCCGCAGCAGAGGACTCGCAGTCTGTAGTTGTAGCACATGGGGAACAGCCCTTTCTGGTCCTTGTTGTGGCACTCCAGGCCGTAGTGGATGTCACACTTTACTTGCTGTCCCAACGTTTCTGGCCTCTTTCCAGGGTAGAGGTCTGTCTCACACTCTATGTCCTGTGGGTCTTCACAGATACTGCCCCCCATGGCCCTAATCCTGTCGTAGCTCTCTATGTCTCCCCCGTCCTCCTCAGATTTGGGATAATCTGTGTCGAACCACTCTGTCCACTCACATTGAGACTGGCAGGTGCCTAGTGTTGTTGACTGAGGTTTCATGGTGCTGGTACCCGGGGATGGGGTGTGACCACAGGGCACATGGGTGCAGCACAACACCCGCACCTCATAATTGTGGCAGAGCGGGGGGCTTTGCTCACTGTTGAAGCATGTCAGACCTCTGTCTGGGTGGCAGTTCACCTTCTGGTCCAGCTGTTGCAGCGGCGTGCTAGGGAACTTCTCTGCACGGCATTCGATGGCTGCCGGGGCCTGGCACACTTGGTACCCCTTCTGCCTCAGGTTCCCAAGTGTCTCCATGTCACCACCTCCCACACCAGGCTCTGGACGGCTGCTGTCGTACCAGCTGGACCAGTGGCAAACCTCGCGAACACACACCGTGGATGCTGTGGGCACTGTGCCTGCATGGAGTGAGAGGTGCATGAGCCTGGTCCTCGCCATGCCCAGTAGGAGCTGGTGATAGTGAGCCCCTCATACAAGGCCGGCCCACGCCTTGTTCAGGGTTGTTGCCTACTGGGGCATTGGGCTTGGCTGCCCGTGTCAAGGCAAGGAAACACAGTTGCTGGCATGGGCTGTGCTGAGGATCAGCTGGGACCTGGGAGATCTTTATGGTGCCTGTGGAAGCCGTGCCAGCTCTGTGCCTAGACTTCCTGGCATGAGAACATGGACCCCTGATAGAGTCTCTCCAGCAGGTCATGGGTCAGGACCCAGGGGTCCTCTGCAATAGGGTCTCGTGCAGCATGTGTCCCCGGGGTCTTCCCTTGTCCCAGATACAGCCAAACATCACTTTGGCCACAGGCTACATGATGGCCCAGGCCAGGGGCTTCTGTTGAGCCAGGTAGGGCTTACTTGTGGTGAAGGGTGTGAAGGTGAAGGGTGTTGTGGATGGGATTCCAGGACATTCCTCAGCCCTCCTGATGATAGTCCCATTGTGTCCGCAGATGGCCACTAAGCAGGCACCGAGGCCGTCGGTGGTGTTGTAGATGATGTCTTGGTAGCCGTAAGTCCGGCCCTCGTAGAAACATGTGCAGGCTGGGGGCCGGCAGGTATGGGCTCACTCCCAGGTTCTAACCCAGCCCCAACCCAACCCAGCAGCCCTTCCTTACCCGAGGGACTGTGAGAGCACTGGAGGCCACCAGGGGTGCAGTGACTGCAGGAGGGAGGGGAGGCTCAGTGCCGGCAGGGGCCACCCCTTCCCTGTACCCCCGCCATCCCCTGCCTCACCAGCTCTGGCAGTTCTGGGTTGTGGGGACCTGCATGCCAATGTCATAGTAGTTTCCATCCTCATCATAGCAGCCACACTGGGCCACACACTTCATCTGGTCCTCGTTGAAGAAGGGCTTGCTGGGTGGACACTTTGGGTAGCAGCCTAGGATGGGTATGGGTTCTCACTGAGTCTCAAGCCCTCTCGGGTCAGCTATGGGCAGCCTAGCATCCCCACCCGTGGCAGCAGACATCTCAAGAGTTGTGGGCCCGCCCTGGCAGTGGGCCCTGGAGGTCCCCCCAGGACACTGCTCTTACCTTCCAGGCCAGGCATGTCAAACAGGCAGTGTGCACTGGGGTTCCGGCAGGTTCTCAGGCAGGGGGCCCCACAGGGCTGGTAGTGCCACTCACACTCCCCACGGGGGTTGTAGTAGTCACAGAATAGCGCTGGGCACAAAGAGTGGAGGCTAAGCGTGTGCCTGCCAAGCTACCTCCCTTGGCATGTCCCCAGGGCCCATCCTGGGCTGAGCCCAGGTATGTAGGGCTTGAGGTGCCATCCCTAGCCCTGCCTTTGTAGCTCCTTTTTTATTGGGAACCACATTGTTATGGAGAGTCTGTCTGATCTGCCTATGTTTACAGCTGTGCAGGTGGACGCGCATGTGTATGCAGTCTCACACACACTGGTTGTCTGTGTGTCTGCTTGCCAGGCAGTCCCAGAGCCTGCATGTGGGTACAGAGGCTACAGCCCCACCTCCCACCTCCATGCCCTTCAGCACATGGGCAGAGCCCCTACTCACGGCAGACATCTGGTGTCCTCCAGGACACACACACGCCAGCTTCGTGGCAGGCCTGGGCATAGGCAGCCACAGCAGTGCAGAAGCACTCACAATCTCCTCCCGAGTCACAGGCACACGCATCATGCACACAGGCCTCGTAGTACTTGGTGGAGTCGACCTGGAGCAAAGGGAGAGGGCAACGTGTGCCGTGGTCAGGAGCCAGCTGGCCCTGGGCAAGTTTCTGCAGCCAGTGGTAGGTCAATCCCACACCAGTGGTCCAAGATCCTGGATCCTGGGCTTCAAGTATCTTTAGAGTATCCCAAATGGGAGCTGCCCAGCACCTCCTCTGCAGCTCACCTGGGCACCTGTCCACTTGGGCACCCATACTCATGCTCCTCAGACCTTCTTATATGAACCTGCTCATGTGGTGCAGTTTCCAGACCTGCCAGGGACACGAGCCATCCCTGGTTGCCTCTCTGCTCTCAAGCCTTTGGTTTGCTCTGCTCCAGCCTACAAGCCTCCTGGCCCCCTCTACCATCTTGCTAGCTGACTCATTCCCTGGACTGCTGCTCCCATGGCCTTGGTGACTCCCTGCCAGGCTCCTATGCAGAGCCCACCCTGACCGCCTGGCTGTCTCACTCCCAAAGGTGAGCTCCATGCTAGCAGGTTCTGTTCCCATTCGCTGGGCTGAGCCTGGCACCCAGGATGTGTCCTGAGGAAGTACTGGGTTGGACAGCTCATGCCAGATTACAAGTATTGCTTAACTCTAAACTGCACTTTGGGCCACATGGTTAACCTGCCTGGACAACAAGGAGCTGCCCATTGTCTAGGTCAAGGAGGGGCAGCCCCAACTCACATTCTTCTGGACAGTAGACCCATAGGTGGATCCAATTTTTTCCGTACCTCACATGGCAGCCTTCAAAGCTGAGGTCAGTTTTGTCAGCCACTAAGCATCTTCCAAGTCAATGGAAGTTACCTGCATGCAGCTACCTGCGTCTAAGGACGGGCCGTGGGGAGTGACCTCAGCAAAGGTCACTTTGTATGTTAACTAGCAGCTGCTCCTGCATGAGCTACCCTCCTCTCACTACCACTTAGGATCCTGAATGAGGAAGCCATGCCCCTGAGTGGATACTTCAGTATTAGTTAAAGCCACGGGAAATGATATTTGGAAGTCTCTACTGAAAACTACCCCCACTTCCTCTAGGAGACCCCCCTGCTAGCTTTCTGTTTGTGTTGCGGCCTGGGCATTTCTGGAGATTGTCACAGGATATGTCAGGGATCCCTCCCTGGGAAGCTTTGATGAGAGCTGTGCTCAAGGATAGGTCCCAAAACAATGAAGACACTTCCATGCTTGGCACAAAGATCACAGAGCCTGCCTAGTGGGAGAGCCAGACTGGAATCCGGAATGCAGGACCCTGTGCTGTGGGATGCAGTCAGGTCAAGACTATCCTCCGAGGCCCGCCGCATCCACATCCCTACCCAGAGGCTACGATCTGCTGCCCATGCCCACCAGGCCCAGAGCTGTGGGTCTTTCTGAGCCCCACCTGAGAGTGGCAGGTGGCGAAGGTGGCACTGTGGATGATGCTGCACTGCTTCTGGGCCCAGGCCTTGCGGTAAGGGTTGGTGGTACAGGGGTCCTTGGGCACCAGGGCGTCCGGGCAGGACGGGGAGAACTTCCAACTGTTTCCAAACTCTAGCACATCGCTCACCACGGCCTGGCTCCGTGTGGTGAAGTCATTGAGGGCATTGCCATCGAAGTTCCCACACAGGCCGCAGACCCTGCCCTGCAGAAGCACAGGGAGAAGGGAGGCTGGGCACAGAGCCTGGCCAGGAGCAGAAGAGGGAGGGCACCCAGCTCCCCTGGGCAGCACCAAGGGAACTTGCATGGGCACAAGGTGTGAAGCAGGTCGTGGGGTACCCCAGAGAGCCCTCTGCCATAGCAAAGGCCAGTGGACAGAACCAGCATCCATCCCAGGCTCCAAAGCACCTGTCGGTGAATGTGGCTCAACTCTTCACTCTGGAACCTGGCTGTGTAGGTGATCTCTCCTTCCAGGCCAGGTGAGGAGGAAGCCCTTGCTGGCCTGCACTCACCTTGTAATGCTGATGCAGACCGATGAACACGCTGGTCTTCCGGTCCCAGGACACCACCAGTCCACTGCGGGTCTCGATGACCAGGAAGATGCCCATGTAGCGGATCTTGTAGGGCAGATCCCCACCCTGCCCCCTTTCCAACACCTTGAAGCCCCCCTCGTGGAGGATCATCTCATAGCTCTGCAGATGGAGGCACACAGGGACAACAGCTGCAGGTTGCTAGGGGCCAGAAGCCAGCCTGCCAACCCTGAGGACCCTCTCCAGCCAGGGAGTTCACGCACACAGGGGATTGAGGTGTAAGGAACCCTGGTGGAGGGAGTTTGGCCGGAGGATGGCAGGAAGTGCTGGTAGCTAGGGGAGGCTGTGGGAATGTCAGGCTGTGTACTAGCTGAGGAGCCCCCAAAGGCCCACTCTGTCCAGCCCTGTACCCCATGCCACCCCCCACTCCCCTTGTCCGACCTATTGTTGCCTTCTCAGCTCCTCCCCATCCTTCAAGGGGGAAGCGCCCTGATCCAGAGCTCTTCTTTCTGCCTCGTGAATGCTTTTTCTGAAAGGAGTGCCCCAGGCATGGTAGGGTGAATTATGCCCCCCCCCCCCGAAAAATTGGTCCACAGTTGAATCCCCAGGCTATGTTACTGTGACCTTGTGGGGAAGGGGGTCTTGGCAGGTGATTCAGAGAAGGATCTTGAAATGGGATCAGCCTGCGTTACATGGCAATATACTTATGAGAGAGAGGAGAGCACACACAGTGAAGGCCATGAGGAGACACAGGCAGAGACTGGAGTGGAATGGCCACAGGACAAGGACACTGAGGTCCCTAGAACTGACAAGCCATGAAGGGCCCTCCCAGGCCTCTCAGGAGCCTGACCCTGCATTTCTCATCTGGGACCTCTGGCCCCAGGATGGAGAGGCAGCAAGCATCTGCTGTCCTGAGTCCTGGGCTTGGGCATGTCCGCTACGAACAAGCACCATGGGAACAGCACTGTGGCAGAGAGCCCAGGGTGGAGTTCAGGCTGGGGGGCTGCAGGGGTTGCTCATGTGCGCTCACCCCCAGGAAGAGTCTGATGGCCTTGGAGCAGGTAGTTCCTGTGGTCCCACAGGGGACGTTCTCAGTGGTGACGCGGAAAGTCCCGCTGGAGCTGCCATTGCCCCCACAGTAGTCCTGGGCAGGAAGAGAAGAGGCTGGTCATGGGCCCCAGCCACCAGCCTTGGGGAGAGGTGGGAGCACCCACCTGGGCCAGGGTCATGGGCCCCAGCCACAGCCTTGGGGAGAGGTGGGAGCACCCACCTGGGCCAGGGTCATGGGCCGCAGCCACCAGCCTTGGGGAGAGGTGGGGGCACCCACCTGGGCCAGGGTCATGGGCCCCAGCCACAGCCTTGGGGAGAGGTGGGAGCACCCACCTGGGCCAGGGTCATGGGCCCCAGCCACAGCCTTGGGGAGAGGTGGGGGCACCCACCTGGGCCAGGGTCATGGGCCCCAGCCACAGCCTTGGGGAGAGGTGGGAGCACCCACCTGGGCCAGGGTGTATTGGCAGCTGCCTTCGAAGCTGTAGCGCTCGCCATCAAAGGTGATAAAGTGGCCATCCCCGTAGGCCACACAGGTGCCCAGGCAGGGCTGGCTGCTGCACTCCCACCGGCGGTTCCTGCAGGTGCTGTTAGACGGTGGGGTGGGGGTTGCTCACAGAGCTTGCCTCTGAGGCTGCTGCCATCCCTGTGCCTGCATTCTGCCCCCTCCAGGCTCAGGGGCATACTTGTGGCAAGGGCAACCTTGCTGTGGGCATGCATCCTGTCACCTTGGGTCAGAGACCCAGGCCCCTTCTCCACAGAATGGGGTCCTATAAGCATGGCCACCTGCCAAGGCTGTCTGCTACACCCAGGCCATTTCAAGTCACTGTCCCCATGTACACCTCCAAGCCCGCTGACTAAGGGGATCCAGACCTACCAGGTGTTGCAGTCGACCCGGATGGTGGCCCCCGGCTTGTAGGATGCCTCATTGTGGACACAGGGACAGTCTTCCTTGGCAACGCAGCCCCCACTCCCATCTGCCACCAGCCCCGGGGGACACACGCAGCCTGAGACACAGTGTGTGCTGAACTATGGGGCACAGGGAGTCTGGGTCAGGGACTAGGAGAGGCCTGTTTGCCTCAGTTCAGGGTTTTAGGACACCCAGTGGATACTGTCCATCCTAGGAGTGTCCAAACAGAAGCCACACAGGTGTGGCATATCTGGGTCCACAAAGCTCACAGCCATTGGTCCCCCAGAGGCATCAGGACCAGGAACATTACAGGCTGCATCCCCCTAGCTTAGGATCTCTACTGGGGCCATGAGCTGTGCCATGGCTGTGCCCGGAAAGACTCACACAGTCCATGTCCAAGGAGTGGCAGCTCCTGAGGCACTCGACCCCTGGGGTGCCCGCTGAGACATTGCTGCAGTCCAGATACATCATGGGCGCCACACACCCTGGGGAGATCAAGCACTTGGGAGGGGCCCAGGGATAGAGTCGCCCTGGACCCCAAGTCGGCTGACTCCATCCTGCTGCTGTGAATGCTGCCCAGGTCACTGTGAATGCTGCCCAGGTGGTGTAGCTCAGGACCCCAACCTCAAGGGCAACCTCTGCACTGTGGGACAGACTCCTGGCCTTTCTCCACCTTGAGCAACTCTGCTGGGCCTGAGGCAGGGTCTAGGCAGGGACTGATGGCCCCAGGGCGCTGGGCAGGGCAGGTGCTTTACCAAATACGGCCTTCTGCGTCAGGGCTCCCAGGCAGCTCAGCTTCCCATCTGCACATGAGCTGCAAGAGACAGGCCAGCCTGCTCTGGACCAAGCGTCTCCCACAGACTCCACCCCAGGCTTCCTGCACCCCCCAAGGGCCGGCCCTCTCCAGGCCGCCCCACCTCCTGAAGAGACGGGGAAGCTGCTCCTGGGGCCTCTGTGGAGGTCCCCACCCGGAAAAGGCAGGTGCATGTTCAGGAAGGCAGCTGGACAGAGGGAGGAGGACATGGCCCTCAGCTTGTCCTACCATTTGGACCCAGAATGTCACTGAAAGGCCTGCATGCCAAAGGCTTGGCAGCCAGTCTTTGGAGCTATGGGGAGGAGTGGAGGAGCGAGGTCACTGGGGCAGGTAAAGGGGATGTTGAGGGGATGTGGGACCCTGGCCCCTCTCTCAGTCTCTGGCTCCCCGCCATGCAGTGTGCAAGTTTGCCACAACATCCTGCCTCACACAGCAGCAGAGCCAGCCTGCAACCTCCAAAACTATGGCTAGAGTAACCCTCAGCATAGGTTGGCCTCAGGTTTCATGTCACGGTGATGGAAACTGACTGACAGGGCTGGTGAAGAAACTGCCTTCAAGGCAGGGAGAGAGTGGGGTCGGGCACACCCTGCTGGCCCCAGTGAGAACTGCCTGGCAGGAGGCCCACCAGGCACATAGCACCACCACTCTCTGATCCCCAAGACCCTCACACAACCTCCAGACCTCTTGGTAGAGGGCCTGGCAGGTGTCCTCCCCCAGCCTGGTCCCTTTGTGTCTCAGATCCCTTCGGGGATGGGATGGGGCACAGAAATATCTGGCATGGACAGACCTGCAGCCAGACCCTGCCTGCCTGGGCTGGGGCAGCAATGAGTTGTGAGGGTGGCTTGGAGGGGCGAGGGGTGCAGGGAGCTCAGGCCCGCCCCATCCATGGCCCTCCTTACCACACCATGCTGTTTTCCTGCACGGTCTCCCCATTGGCCACCATGGTGCCGTGCAGGTAGCAGGGGCACTTCTGGGCGGGCACGCACAGGCCTGCGTCATCCAGGAAGGTGTTCTCCGGGCAGGTGCAGCCATCCACAGGCACAAAGCTGACACTGCAGGTGGTGTCGGCCTCACTCAGGGCACGGCAGGTGGGCGGGCAGGTGTCCACCACATACTGGTAGCTCTGAGACTTGGGGCAATTGCTCATGTACTTGGCTGTGTGGGTAAGGGTGAGGGACAGGTCAGTGGCTGGCCACCTGGCCCAACCCCCCACCTCCTCTGACTGGAACAGCGAACGTCCTCATGAGGTTGGGTGGGGACACACCAAGCTCTTGGCCAAGAATCCAGTAAGCCATCACTGTCCCCCACCAAGGCCCGCAAGCCCCACTCCCACCCATGAGGCCTAGACAGCTGGCACTCACTGCAGACACCGGCCCTCCAGCCACGCAGCAGCACGCCCTCAGCAGCACAGGCCTGCACGTAGGAGGACAGGGCCGCGCACATGCAGTCCTCGCTCTTCTCGCAGTTGCACGTGTCGAACATGCAGTTCTGGGGGCCAGAGACATCAGGGTCAGGGACCTAGTCCCCAGGGTCCCTCATCCCCATTATTTCTTCCCCCCTTAATCCACTCAGGGTCAGGACTCAAAGACAGATGGCCCATGTGGGGGACTTGACAGGAGGGCCTCATGTTAGGAACAGAGCTTGAGGTCATCTTGGAGAAGTGGTGGCAGGCCAGCAGAGTGGAGTCTGCTCTGAAGGCCAGGTCGGGACTGGGTAAATCTGGGGTCCACAGGACTAGGACAGGCCCAACTTGCATGGAGATACTTCACTCAGGATGATCTGTGGGGGTGTGTGTGGCTAGGTGGGAAGGGGAAACTGAGGAAGGGTCTGGTGAGAGGCAGTGTCAACAGGATGGGCATGGGGGTGAGCTTGGCTCTGTCATCAGAGAACACCCCCAGGGCTAGGGTTACATGCTTTTTAGAGCTTTGGACTTCCAGAAAAGTGACCCCCAAGCCACCTGTTGTGGGTTAAATTGTGTCTGCAAAAAGGTGCCCCAGAGTTCTTCCCAGCTCCTATGGACAGGCCAAGTGTGCAAAGAACGGAGTAAAGTCAAGGCCAAGCCGTGGCCCTCTTCCAGTGACTGGCGTCCTCGTGAGAGTGAAGTGTTGACACAGAGCAGATGTACACATGGAGCCTAAGGCCAGAAGGACCCTCTCCGGGAGCTTCCAGGACTCTTGCTTCTGGATACATGCCCATGCTGTCCGTCAGCTCCAAATGGGCAGTTCTCCCTTCAGGGCTCTCCCAATCCACGGGCGGCAGTGTGTGTGTGTGTGTGGCGGGGGGAATGAGGCCCTGATGAGGCAGGGATGCTCCAAGGGCTCCTCTCCAGCCGCCCCCCACAGCCCACCCCAGCCGCTAATGGACTCTGACCGAGTAGAAGGATGAGGGGTTGATGGTGGAGTGGCAAGCGGAGAAGGGGCCTGTGCGGTTGGTCAGCAGTGAGCACCAGTGCTGGGCGTAGTTCTCTGGAGAGGGAGAGAAGTGGCTACTGCCCCTCACTGGCCTCTCAGCCAGGGAATGGGGCTGGAATGTGGGCTTCCACCATCATGCCCAGGGAGCCTCCCTCCTTAACTAACCCGCTCATGCTATCTGCCTACATAAGGCCACTCAAGCCCTGCCAGAGTCCCTGTGGTCCCAGGTCAGTCAGGGCTGCCTGGTGGGCTTGTGGGGGAGAGGGTACCATTCTCCACACTGAGTGAGCAGGGGTCCTCGAAGATGTTCTTGGCATTGGGGCAGGCAGCCTGGGTCTTCCAGGTGTTGGAGAAGGCGGCACCTGTGCCTTCCACCACGCCACTGAGGGCCATGAAGTCATCAGCTTGGTTCTGGTTGAAGTTCCCACACAGCCCTGGGGGCAGGAGCCAGGCAGCAGGTACAGCAAGTTGTCTACTCAGCCTGTCCTCCCCAATCCTCAAGGCAGATCAAGGGGGAACTCCCCTGGGGTTGCTTCCAGAACCATCTGCAGATAAGCTGGGTAGAGGCTGGCCTGAGCTGGGACAGCACAGCTTGCTCTCTGCTTTTTGGCCACTTCCCTGGCCACCAGTCAGCTGTCAGGCATCCTGGGCTGATGCTGGGGTCTCCAGCACTCCCTGTCCACTGCCAGCCTCTGTCTACCCACTGCCTTGCAGCCTCCAGCTGTGTACAGACCTCCTCCCCAGCCCAGCCCCCAAACCACCAGGGCCTCACCACACATCTGGCCATGGTAGGCGGGATCCAGCCTGAGATACACCTGCATGAGGGGCACCAGCTGCACCTGCACCTGCAGGCCAAGGCCTGTCTGCACCAGGATGAAGAAGGACGTGGGTCTGAAGATGGTGATGTTGGCTGTGGTGGAGGGGTGGGTTGTCAGGGGTACTTGAAGCCTGGCTAGCCAGACAGGCAGCGCTGCCTGGGACAGGTTGCAACTGGGCCCAGCCACCCTGCTAGACCCTGCAGCAGAGGCAGGAGCTCTCCTGCCTGTGGCCCACAGGATTCACAGGTCCTGAAGGACTGCTAACCTCCCAAGAGGGCAGGTCCCCACAGCATCCTGGGGCAGGACCTTTGCCACCCCCAAGTTGTAGGTAAGAGGCCATGAAGGACTTGCGGGGGAAGAGCTGGACCCTGCTGGGCTCAGGGGCTGACCCTATTTGGGAGGTGCTGAACCTAGCCCGGCGTCTCAGGAAGCTACGCACCTGCTGACACAGGCAGCTGGGTGTAAATGGAGTTCATGAACACGCCACCGCTGGCCTGGATCCGGATGGTCTGGAGGGGCGGGGTCGCGGTCAGTGGCTGGAAGAGCTGTTGTGGCTGACAGCCCCAGCTGGCCACCCAAAGGGGAGCGAGCTCTGGCCTGGGGACCCCACAGGGACAGAGCCAGAGGGAAGCTCGGGGTGACAGGCATGGTGGGCCCCAGAACTGTCCACCTGGGAAGTGGCTGCCCCGGGAGCCAAAGCAGGGGATCTGACTCATCTCCCAGGCCTCCCACCTCTGCTACTCCCAGCCCAGGGCATGGTGGTGCCCAGGACTGGTCTCTCACCGTGTCCCCACCATTGAGGCTGAGTGTCACTCCTCTGAGACAGTTCTCTGTGTCTGTCCGGCCGCATTTCCGCAGCTCGGCCAGCACAGTGAAGCTGCTGTCGGCACATTTCTGTTGGGAGACGGCATGTGTGTGAGCTGAGTGTGGGACAGGAGCATCCCTATGCCCAGTGCTGATGAGGGCTGGATGTGACCCCGTGGAAAAGTGGCCTGGGCACCAGGTCACCTCCAGGCAGCTTGTCTCGGGGCCTGGGGCTTCCCTCCCAGCAGGGGAGTGCCCCCAAGCAGACAGCCACCAGGAACCCTCACTAGGGTGGGAGGGCTGAGGGGCCCAGAGGCCCTGCCGGGGCCGCACCTTGGACAGAAGGTAGCTGCAGTCTCCGTGGACATCGTATGTCTTCTTGTCATAGGTAGAGATGTGGGACCCTCCCTGCACAGAGCAGGTGCCAGGGCACGGCTGGTCCTGACATTGCCACAGACCCCCAAAGCAGGTACTGGGTGGAAAGACCGTAAGCAGGAGGGGTGTGGGGAAGAGGTGGGCCCACCCCTCCCACCCTGTCAAGGCTGGGGGCCCACCAGGAGCTGCAGGTGGTAGTAAAGGAGGTCCCGGGCATGTAGGTGTGGCCGCTGTGGGTGCAGGGGCACTGTGCCAGAGGCAGGCAGCCAGAGTGCGTGATGTCGTCCAGCACCATGCCTGGGAAGGGATGAGGGGGCTAGTGAGCACAGGGCCCCCCTGTGCACAGCTGGGGACACTGAGGCATAGAGAAAGGTCACCTTCCCAGGGTGTGGGGGCATCTTGCCTCTAAGAAGACCAACCACAGCCTCAGAAGTAGAAGAAGAGCCCCTAGACTGGGACACTGCCCCTGCTTGAACCCTGGTGACTTGGGGTGAGCACTGTGTCCTCTGGCCTGCTTCTCCACCTGGCTCCTGGGCTCTGTGACACCTGTGCTGCCTCCTCCCACAGGACATCAGGTCTCTGGCTTCCTAACAGTGCCCACCCCAACCTTGACCCTTGGGTGGGACCCCAGGTAGGGCCCTCCAGCCCTCCAAGGTGAGGAGGGCTGTCCTGGGCCCTCAGCAGATGCAGGGGTCAGATGTTGGAGACAGTGACCCTGAAGGTGGGGCTAAGGGCACAGGCCTGCCTGGAGGGCAGAAGCAGCCGGCCACACAGTGGTCCTCGCAGAGCTGGGAGCGCTGGGGGTTGGAGCAGGTGTCTGTGCAGGATGAGCCACACTCCTGGTGCTGCATGTTCATGGGGCACGTCCGTGCTGCAATAAGGAGGCGGCCCTTAGCCCAGGTGTCCCAGCCAACCACTCAGGTCAGCTGGGACTGCACCCATTCCCTGCCTCCATGTCCACCAAGGTCCCCAAAAGGTGTCTCCTGGGAGAGGCAGGATGTGAGGGACGCCTGGGCCCAATGCCTCCCACATGCCCTTCTTCCCACCATGCCCTGAGGTCCTGACACATGTCTGCTCACTGTGCCTGAGGTCCAGGTCCTCCCTCTGGGCCCCCAGCCCCCGAGGTTTCACTTCCGTGTTGTCTCCACAGCTATCCTGCCACCTGCCTCTCTCCTCACTTGCTCCTCTTTTTGGGGCCCCTGAATAGCCATTTCTTCCCTGTTGTCTCTCCAGCCAGATGCCGGGCACTGGCTCCCAGTGTATGCCCTGGGCCCTGTGGGGGGCACTCACGGCAGAGTTTGGGGCCCCTCCAGTTCTGTGGCTGGCCCCCTGCTTGGGCACACTGGCGGGAATACTCGGCAATGGTAGCACAGGGGCATGTGGGGCAGTGGCACAGATCCTGGACACAGGCGGTCACATACGGATCGGGGTCCACCAGCTTATTGCACTCAGCGAAGGCCGGGCCCAGCAGGGTGCAGTGGCAGATGTCCTCCTGGCGGGGGGGGGGGGACAGGGAGGCTGTAGGATTGCCACGGTGCTTATCGGGGGACACTGCCCCTTACAGACCAGACCAAGGAATCCCTCCTTCCCCTTGAGATTCCTTCCACTCACCCACCCACCCACCCATTCACCCACCTACCCATTCCAGGCCACATCCAAAGGAGGAGTCCTCTGTGATATTGGTAAGGGCTTCTTGTTCTGGGATCTCCGGGTGCCTCCTTGGCCCAACCTGATAGAAGCAGGCACTTGGGCTTCTGGTGTATGCCACCCACCCACCTGGAGCATGTGTGCCCTAGATTCACCCAACTTCCCATGCCCACTCTGTTCTGCTGGTGGGCGTTGGGCTGCCTGCCTTCCTGGGGTCCAAACACCAGTGCCCAGCCCCTGACTGTATGGGAACCAGAGACCCACTCTCCTCTGTCAGGCAAGGACGCTCCTCAGACCTTAGACCATGGCCTGACTGTGCCATGGTCCCACATCAGCTGCCAAGGCCTCCTGCTGTTCCTACCCCCTGGGGTCACATGGAGAAAGCGCTCACTTCATATGTGCAGTTGTTGTCCAGGGAGGGCAGGGGGTCCTGGCAAGTCTCCGTAGGACCATCCAGCTTCTGCAGGTTCCCAAACTGGAGAGGGCTCAGCCTGGTGTCTACCAGAGAGAAAGCACAGTGTGGGTAGAGCTGCAGGCTCAGGAGCAGGGGAGATGGTGTGTGGGTAGAGCTGCAGGCTCAGGAGCAGGGGAGATGGTGTGTGGGTAGAGCTGCAGGCTCAGGAGCAGGGGAGATGGTGTGTGGGTAGAGCTGCAGGCTCAGGAGCAGGGGAGATGGTGTGTGGGTAGAGCTGCAGGCTCAGGAGCAGGGGAGATGGTGTGTGGGTAGAGCTGCAGGCTCAGGAGCAGGGGAGATGGTGTGTGGGTAGAGCTGCAGGCTCAGGAGCAGGGGAGATGGTGTGTGGGTAGAGCTGCAGGCTCAGGAGCCGGGAGACGGACCCCCTGCAGTCAGCCAACAGGAGAATCCCACACCCAGAATCCCACACCCCCAGAATGGCATACCTGCCCCACCTCCCTCCATGCCGGTGCCCCTGCCCAAATCTGCCTTCCTGGGCTTCCTGGGACTGTTGGCCCTTGGCTGGCTGGGCACACTGGTCCCTGGTCCCTGGCCTCCAGGCAGCACTCACTGTGGACAAAGAATTCATTGCTGGCTGGGAACCCGTTGAAGTCTCCGCACAGCCCACATGTCTGGTTGGCATACTTAGAGTCCAGTTCCAGCTGAGGGCAGAACAGGGGCAGCTCCATTTGGTCACATGGCCCCTGGCTCCAGGGCCTGCCTGGTATGTCCCCCCATTCCACCTGCCCTGGGGGTCAGAAAGTTCCCCTCCAACCCCCTGTGTGTCCCTATGATGATGATGCTTACCAGGGCACTGTCCCTCCCATTCCACAGAAAGGTCAGCAGCAGCCGGACGCTGACCTTCACATAGTCACCACTCTGCTCTACCAGGAAGCCAGCACGGCTGTAGGGCAGCTCCTCCCTGGGAAGAAAGTTCCAATCCTCCCTCAGCAGGGCATGAGTGGGTCCCAGTGCCCTTCCAGCTCTGGTCCTGGCCCCACCTGGGAGTCGTGGTAGTGGCGAGGGATTGGGGCCCAGAAGACTGGTGGTGGCTCCCCAGGGCCCTGCTCACCGCTGTCCATTGACAAGGACAGAGCTGTGGGACAGCTCCAGCACCAGCCCCTGGGTCTTGAGGACAATGCGGCTGATGGTGGAACTGGAGCCTGCCAAGCTGCGGCGCATCTGCAGGTTGAAGTCCTCGTAGGCAGCTCCACAGTGGGCAGAGAACACGTAGTTGCACAGGCCGGGGAAGCGGAAGATGTCCCCGTCGAAGGTCTTGTAGTGGAAGTCGCCCCAGGTGCTGCACACCCGCCCGTTGTGGGCCCGGTTCAGGGCTGCAGGGAGCCGTGTGATGGAGCCACCTCTGCATGTCCCCACCCCACGCCCTCTGCCCACTCTGTGCCAGCCCCACAGAGACCAGGCACCTGTGTTGGAGCAGGAAAGCTGGCGACCACGCTGCTCTTGGAGCTGCGCTGACGCACCAGTCCTCCCACCTGCGACAGGGCACTCTGCCCCAGGGTGCTCAGCAGCTGTCCACAAGGAAGCCTCGGGCCCTGCCCAGAGCTGCTTGGTTGCCCCACACTGTACCACCCTGACCCCCAGGTCTGTGACCCCAACCCCAGCTGGTGGGGGTGCCGCCTACTTACAGCTTGTGCTGGGCATGATGGTGGTAGGTGGGAAGACCACAGGCCAGGCAGATGAAGACGGGAGGTAGACTACAAGTGAGGGCCAGGTCACTTGGAGTGCCCTTCCCAGGCCCCTGCCCTCTGTGATAGCCACCCCGGGACATTGGGGAGCCCAGGACTAATGCATTGGTCCAGTGGTAGGGCTGTCCTATTCTTCACTGCTCACCTCTGGACACTCCTAGGCCCTGGAAGCACTCCTGCCCTGTGTGTTTCTGTCTGCATGAGTCGTGTATATATGTGTGTGCACACGTGCTCGCTCACACACATGGGAGCATCTGATCCTGTGCTCCACACTCTGTCTTCTCTGGAACTCCTTATGCCTGGCACCATCCAGGAGGGTCTTGGTGGGACACATGGCTATGTGAAAAGGTGTCACCTTGCCTGGCTGGAACCCTCTGCCTGGTCAGGAGCCCTCATACCAGAGCCTAGGACACATACCTCTATTTGTCCTGTGATTGTCCTGGGTGGGTTCTGGGTTCCCCAAGCTCAGCTCCTCATGGCCCTGGGTCTCTGCAGGAAAGGGGATGGAAATCAAAGAGAAGCCAGAGCTATCAGCAGCCTTGACCATGACAGGCTCTGGCCTGAGGCCCATCTCTGCACAGCAGCTCTGGAAACTGGACAGGACTCGGCCCAGCACCGGCAGCCCTGCCTACTGTGTGCCCCAACCCTGCCACTCAACACACAGAAGCTGGCTGGCTGCCTTGGAGCTCTGTGCTGCCCCCAGGCAAAGTGACCCCTGCCAGTGACGCTCATCTCTCGAGTGACAGGGCAGATGCCCCCCACCAGCTCAAGGAAGAGAATGGAATCAGGAAATGGTCCTGGTCCCTGAACCATGGCTACCATCTAGGGGGTTCTGCCCCATCCCTCCTGTCCCAGGGGACAAAGACCAGCTTTGTGAGGGTGGACCACAGTTGAAGATTTCCAGGTGTGACCTAGCAGAAACCCAAGACCAGAGCCAGGTCCCAGTTGGAACCACGAGTCAGATCAGGTATCCGGCTTCCGGTATGGGGATGGTTGTCCAAGGTGACCTGAACTGCCCGCTGCCTCTCGGCAAGGCTGCGTCCACCAGCCTGACTTCTGGGGAGCCTGGAGGGGGCAGCTTCAACCTCACAGGCTCCCAGGGCCCTAGTGGCTCAGGTGAGGCCAGCTGCTCTACAAGGGGCCAGGTCCCCACTCTGGCACTCAGGCCTGGACACAGCCACACTCACTCGATGCCACAGCAGCTCAGCCTCCTGTTTGATTTTCCCAGCCATGTCCTGCTGGAGCCTGGAAACCGCAGGGACTGGCCGTGCATGAATCCCATTCAAGGACCCTGCTTGACTGCTTTTCCCAGAAGCACGGCCACTCCCTCTCAGCACCCCTGGCCCCAGACCCACAGCCCCTCCCCAGCACAGATGGCCCAGCCTGGCCCCTGCCACCTACCGTTTCAGTCTCAACAATGCCAGGTGTCACACCCGGTTCAAACCACCCCCAACCTGTGTGCATCCGCCCTGTGCAGGCCTTCCTCAGGCCAGGCAGCCTGCGTCTCCCTCTCTGTCACTGGCAGAGACATGCCGGCTGTCAGCCACTGGGAGCACCTGGTCTGGATACGCACTCCCATGAGCTGATGTGTCTAGGAGAGAGAGACCTGAATCCCTCTGCAGGGTCCAGCTCACCCCATCAGCCACAGCTGTGACAAAAATCAAGTCCACTTCTGGCTTTATTTGCCCCCAACAAACCAGAGAGGAGGAAGCCACTCATGAGGCAGGTCCACCCTGCAGGCCCCCAAGAGCCTGGATAGAGGGGCACATGGCTGAGCAGAGCAGGCTAGCATCCAGACCTGGCAGCGGGCATGGCCTCCACAGCTTTCCCCGGCCCTGGAGAAGGAATCACCCCAGCCCCAGTCCTCTGAGAACCCCCGTGCCTCCTGGTCACAGGAGGTGATCTCGTGTCTGCCCAGGCCCTGAGCCCCAATGGGAGCAGAGCTGGGGAGGCTGGGCCCCAGGCAGCCATGCCCAGCTCACTGGGGCCATGTCTTTCCCTGATGACAGTAAGTATTAGCACAGTGGCTTTCCCAAGAATAGACGGCTAAGAGAGACAGCTGGGTGACAAGGGCCATGCAGCCTGTGTGGCCTGAGATGCATGGCAGGCAGGCAGGATGTTAGGAACCCAGGTCAGCCCTGGGCTCAGGTGGCAGCTCTGGGCCTTACTTGTCCACTTGGCTCTAGCCCTATTACCCAGACATAGCTCCCCCCTTACCAGGAGGCCCAGCCCCACTGGGGGTGCTCTGCCAGCTGTTATCCCAGCTGTGGGGGACAGGCTGGTCCTGGGCAGAGGACCATGTCGGGGCTGCCACTCCTCACTGTGAAGCTGGGCCTCTCAGAGCCCTGGGGAGATCCCAGCCAGGCCCCTTGCTGATGGCCTGTCCTGCTCCAACCTGAAGCTGGTCTCTGGTTCCTGACACTATGTTGGCCCGAGTGGGACTTGGGCTGAGGACCCAGGAGTCCCATGAGGCCAGGGGGCCATGGTGTCAGACATGTGGAGAGGGCATTGTGTCCAGCTGGTCAGGAAAATGCCCAGGTAGAGGCTACCCTGCGGGAAAACAGCATCGAGAGAGCCAGGGGCTTTGGCCTTACCTGCCTGCCACACCATGAGCAGGGCTGCGAGGGCCCACACCAGGGCCCAGCTCCTGCTGCTGGTGCCCATCCTGGGGCTGGCACGGTGGGCCCGCAGTCGAGGAGGGAGTGGGGCAAGGTGCTCCCTCTCTGGGGCCTGGGCTTATGTAGTGGAGCACATTGGCCCAGCTTCAAGGCCAGGTAGGGCACTGTCCGCTCCAGGCAGCCAGGGTGTTTGTTCTTGGGGAGGGGCCGGGGCAGGAAAGAGGCCTGGAGGAGGAAGGATTTGCAGCTCGGTGCCACCAGACAGGGGTCACCCTCTCCACCCCCTGCAGCTTCTGAGGATTGGGAGGGAGAGGGCAGGGCCACTGGCCCGGGCTGCTCTGGATACAGAGCTCCTGGGCCTGTGGGGAGGGCAGCCACAGACCTGCCCAACGTCAGCTCCTCCTGGAACTTGGCCCACAGAGGAGTGGGCTGGAGGGGTGGAGGGCCTAGCCTGCGTCAGCTCCTGGTCCCCGATGAGTGACAAGGCACTGTGGGCAGACTGACTTCTCTAGGGTCATTGCCTGGCTCGGCCCCGTGGCTCCTGCTCAGCTCAGGAATGCCCCTTGGTCATATGTACCTGATCTTTGTGACTCACGGGCTTCCTGGGTGGAGGATCCCTGTGCAGCTGGGAGAGCCCTCTGGGAAGCACGAGGCTTCACTCTGCTCGGGAGAGAGGCTCAAGGCTGGCTGGCCAAGGCAGGCCAGAAGCGCCTGCATCCCAGACCTCCTCCAGAGCCAGCTTGTCACACCTGTGTGGGGGTGAAGGAGTGTGCACTCCCGGGGTCCTGGACGTGCAAGGGTGCTGCACACAGGCTGGGGAGTGGTGGCAATGAGGGCCGCTGGGGTTTCCTGGCCCCACTGCCCACCCTGCCCAGGCAGGGGCCTCTAGGCCCCAGCCTTTAAATGTGCTTGTCAAGCTTCCCAGGCACAGGGTGGCCACTGCTGGACCGTGAACAGCCTTACCAGCACCCTCTACAGGATGCATACGCGGATGCCCTGGCTTAGCGCTTCTTCCCTGTTTGACGGACACTGGGCTTTCGGTTCCCTGTCTTGCAGTCTGAGAATCTGCCCCGGGGTGGACCCCAGGTCAGGGAGCACCAGGGCCTGTGGCTCAGCCAGCTGCTGAAGCTCTCGTGAGTTTTCTAGGTCTGCTTGTTTTGTTTGCTGCAAGATCAGCATCTCGGTAGCCGCACCCTGCTCCCCTGTGTATCTCTGAGGATGAATTTGGAGAGGTGGAATTACTGGGAAAATGGTAACCCATCTTAAAACTGGAACCACTCCATGCCCACTAGGCTGGCTGTGATGAGAGAGAGAGAGAGGACAGCGAGGGCTGGCAAGGACGTGGAGAAAGCAGAAGCCTGCATGCTGAGGGTGGGCTGGAGAAGGGCGTGGCTTGTGAAGAACAGCCCTCAAAAAGGGGTACGCCCTGTGGTTCCTCAAGAAGATGAAACTAAAATCTCTGTGGGATCCAGTATCCCACTCCTCGGTACTTGCCCAAAAGAATCAAAAGCAGGGACTCAGATCCTGGCACCCTGTAGTCCTCCCAGCTCCTGAGAGGTGGAGCAGCCCACGTGGATGAGTGGCAAACAAAGTGTGGTCCACCTGCACAGGGGCCTACGCAGCTTTCAAAGGCACTCTGATGTATCCTACAAACTTGAGGCCAGCTGGGTGAGCTAAGAGGATCACAGAAGGACACTCACATGAGGTCCCTTCTGTGGTCCATCACAGACACGGAGGAGGAGGAGAGGGACTGGGAGAGGGAGTGGTGCTCAGCGGGCAGCGCTCCCGCTGGGAGGTGAGGAAGCTCTGAGAGCCGCGCACGCAGTGTGAGTGCCTCAGGCCCCGGGCACTGAATGGGGTCAGAGGGGGACTTCTGGGTCTTGGGCATTGTACCATAATAATGATTTCAAAAGTTTCTGACACGTTTTGCTGACTATCACCCCTTGCTTGACCAGTGGCCCCACAGACTGCCCCTGGGCTCAAGAGGGCTGCTGGCCAGGCCGGGACCTGTCTTCCCCTTTGTCCACTGTTCCTTTAATGAAGGCCTGCTGTGGGGAGGCCTCAGGATCCCACAGGCAGACAGCCTGGTCCTGGCTGTCCCCAGTGAGCATGACCTCAGGATCCCGGGCTAGTGTTCCAACTGCTCGTCCCCACCCCGTCACTCCCAAGTTGCAGGTCCCCGGGGATGAGGTTTTCATGGTCCCCAAAGTTTTCTTTCATATCCAGCCCACGGCTGCAGGGCTGGAAGGACCCCCACCCTGGCGTGGGGTGGGCTGGTCCCCTGGCCTGGACCCTCTGCGCTCACGGGCTGCTCACTTGCTGCCCATTCTCCTCGGTCTTCCCAGAGGCTGGGCAAAAAGCTGTTGGCAAGAACACCTGGGCGCCACCCCGGATGTTGCTAGGTGTGGGTCCACTGCCTGGGTGGCCACCTCTCCCTGCTCCAGCAGCCCTGAGGCCTCGGCCTTGCTGACCTGGGGTCCGGCGTTGGGTCAGGGTGTCCTGCCCTGTCCTTGCCCACCTTCTCCTAGATGGAGCCCCTCAGGGGTGGGCTCATCCCTGTGTTCACTCAGCGCTCAACAAAGGCTTGTGGTGAGCGGGGCAGCTGCAGCCCCAACCCAGGTCCTGCCCTCGTGCTGCCTGGGCACCCTCCCATGGACAGGGCAGGACAGGCCAGTGTGGCCGGTCAGGGTCACGGCTATTGAGACACCCGGATGTGGCCAGCCACCCAGCCTGTTTGCTCAGCCTGCGGGGCCAGTTTACCTCTTCACAGTTGAAGGAGCAGGGAGCAGGGGTAAGGAGGAAGGGACACGGCTGTTCCTGCTGGGAAGGGGGAGCTGGCCAGCGGCCCCCCGGGCTGTGCCAGGAACCTGCCCTGTGGCTCTGACGGTGGAGCCTGGCCCAGCCTGGGGCGAGTCCCTGTCCATCATTCTAGCCTCTGAGCCCAGACAAAGGGGACTGCACAGAGCCTCGGGAGGGCACATGGCCCTGGACTCATCCCATGAGGAGTGAGGGCCTGCCTTGACCCTGTGGGCCATGACACCTTCCCCAGGCCCCTCCAGAGGCCGTCTCCACATAAGCCACCTCTTGCCACAGCTGCTACCAGCCCAAGCCACCGCCCACTGTCACCAACTGCCCAGCCCTGCTCACCCTCAGCCCGGGTGGACGGCCCTGAGGGCTCAGCCCCGACATAGGGTTGTCCACATGGCCAATGGCCCTTGAGCTGTGGCCAGTGCTGTGGTGACAGCCTGCAGGAGTCCTCAACTCTCCGTCCCTGGCAGGGCCATGTGGTGGCTTTGAGAGCTGTCCCTGTGCCACGGCAGCTGCTCTATTTTACAGTCACACCACAGGGACGCAGTTCGAGTCCCAGCTGGCCGTCTTCTGGCTTGGGTGAGAGGCGGCCTCTGGTCTGGGTGCTCTCTCCATGAGCCCACTGCCCATCCACGTGTCTTCTTTGGGATAGTGTCTGCCATGTCCTCTGTCCACTGATGAGTGGGTTTTCTGCTGTTTGGGGCATTAGTTGTTCAGTTCTTTCTGTGTCTCCGGTGCCGGTCCTTCTCAGGTGGTTTAAAGGCATTTTCTTCGGTCTTCACCTTCTTGAGTTTTTAGTGCTGATGTCCCACTCACCGATTGTCTTGTGTGGCTTGTGTTCTGTTCTCATGTCTGATGAGTCACTGCCAGGTTCAATGGCACGAGCGCCCTCGGTTCTCATCTAGGAGTTTCATGGTTCAGCTCTTGTGTCTGCCTCTGGGCTGTTTGGTGCACTCCTGAGCTCGTGGGTGCAAGGCGAGGGTCTAGCTGCCCTCTTGCACCTGCACATCCAGTGTTTCCAGAAATGCGCGTGTGTTGGAAAGACTGCGAGCTCCTGCACACAAGTCTGGACCCAGTTGGCCATGTAGGTTCATTCCCAGCTGCTGTATGCCAGCACTGCACCCGTTTCCTTGGTTGAAGTTTTGTACCAATTAAGTTTTGAAATCAGCAGGTTGGAGTCCTCCAAATTCCTTCCTCTTCCTTGAGAATATTTTGGCTACTCAGGGTCCTATGAGATTGCATATGAATTTTTGGATGGATTTTTCTGGTCCTATTAAGTGCACCACTGAAATTTCTTTCCAGATGCATGGACTCTGTAGATTTTTTGGGTAACATCACCATCTCGTCCATACCAAGTCTCGAGATCCATGAATACAGGATGTTTCCCACTTTTTTTGTCTTCAAAATGCTTCTCCAACCACATTCGGTAGTTTTTGGAGTGCAGATCTTTTGCCTGCTTGGTTAGACAGACGAGTCTTCCCTTGTTGGTGCTCTGTGAGTGGAGCCCTTTCCTTCTGTGTCCCTTGCCAATGCCTGGCGGCTTGTAGGGCTTCTATTAGCAGCACAGCCCTCTGTGGAGGGTCAGGGTGTTCTGCCTGAGGCTGACATCGCCTGTGACGGTAGTTTCACTTCTTCCTTCCCAATTTGGGTGGCTCATGCCTTCCTCCGGCCTTGTTGCTCTGGCTAAAGCTCCCACTTCTGCCTTGAACAATGATCAATGGGGAACCTGCATCTTGCTTGACCCTGGAAGAAGAGTCTCTGTCATATTCAGTGCTTCCCTCCCAGGTCACGTTCTCTGTGTGTGGTTGCCATGGCAGGATGTTAATGTGGTGCACTTCATGGGTTGATCTCCAGATCTCAAGCCATCCTTGCCTCCCAGGGATAGAACGCCCTTGCCTGGGGGTGGGGGTTAATGCTTTAAAATCCCACTGCATTAGTCCACTAGCATTTTTCTGGGTCTTTGCATAAATGTGCAGGGGGTGCTGGTCTCTCTCCTCCCTTCCTGCAGTGCCCTAGGGTGGCTTCACAGACAAGCACCCTTCCTCCCCAGTATTTTGGAAGGATTTGAGAAGCACTGGTGTCCCTCTTTCGTAAATATTTGAAGGCATTCCTGGGAAGACTGTGGGGTCCTGGGACCTCTCCTGGAACGTTCTGGCTCTGCCCCCTAAGAATCGTGCTTTTGCTATTGGTCACTCCTCAGAACTGACTGTCAGTGGTGTCCTGGGAGTGGGCATCGTGGCCTGTGCTGCTCACGGTGCCCTCTTGGGGTAGTTTTATCTCTGTAGAGTTGCGGTCATGTTCCTTTTTGCTGCAACTTGTACAGCCGATCCCGAGAACCCAGCGGGAGTCGATGGGAGATGAGGAAACCACACCACAGGTACGGAGAGCAGCTGGGATCGGGGGACGTGCGCTCTGGTGGAGACACAGGGACTCAGGAGCTGGCCAGCAAGGCTACTGATGTAGGGGCTCATAATCAGAGGGTCACAGGCGATGGCGCCGTGGTTCTTTGTGCACCAGAAAGTTCAGGGCTAGAGACACACGTGTTGCCACCTCACAGCTGCGGTGTGTGGGGCTTCCTGTGGCACCCACGGGCAGGCGTGAGGATCGCACTGGGGGAACCTGCGGGCACCTTGCTGTGCCAGCCTCCTCCGTCCCTGCCTCTGTCCCGGGAGCTGGCGCTGAACTCCAAGCCATGAACTACAGAATTCCACGGCGGGCACCCAGCCCTCCCTCTTGACAGAGCCCACCATCAAGTGGACAGTCTTCAGTCGGCGAGCGCCACCGGGGAATTCCCAGGAGTGGCATCAGCTCTGTCCAGGGTCAGTTCAAGGGGTCACTCGCAGCCCTGTCACTGTCCTTCCCCATTTCAGCCATCGAACCTGCTCCTTTGTTCCTAGCCCTTCCATCACAGGCTTGTCCTTTCCCGGATCTTTCCAGAGAGCCTGTTGGTTCTGCTGGCTTCCTGTCTCTGCTGTCTCGTCACTGCTCCGAGTCACCAAGTCACCTTGGTCACCCCGCTCTGCCAGCTTTAGTCTGGTTTCCCTTCCCCTCCTGGCTCCCGCGGACGCAGGGTCAGCTGCCATGAGAGGCCTTTCCTTGCCGCTGGGCGCACAGGCTGCGCACCTTCCCCTCTGAAGCCCAGTGTTCTGGGGCCGCGTTGTTTCTCTTGCTTTAGGACTGGTCCGCCGTCCCTTCCGACCCCTCTTCCCACTGCCTGGGTGCCTAAGAGTGCCACGTTTTATCTCCACGCATTTGTGACGGTCCATTTTCCTCCTCTTGTTGATCTGTTGCTTCATGCCTTGGTGGTTGCAAAGCCCACTCCGTATGATTTCAGTCTTTAATTTCACTCTGGCTCCTGGGGCTCAGAGCCCGTGGCTTGTCATGGAGCGGGTTGCTCATTGCTTGAGCCGTGTGTTCTGCCGTTGGGTTGTGTGTGCACCAGGCCTCTGCTGGGCATCCGTCTTGTCCCCTTTCTCCATCTGCTGCTGAAAGCGAGGTACCAGAGGCCTGCTAGCGTCTGACCCTCCGGTTCTGCCCAGGTTAGGGCTGGGCGGCTTGGAGCCTCGTGCCTGGTGCACACGCACTCACAGGTTGAGCGACTCTTGTCCCACGAAAGGTCTTTCTTGGTCTCTTGTAACCTGAGTGTGGATTCTCTTCCCATGGTGCAGCCTCCCCAGCTCTCTTCTGCTGACAGTCTGCAGGGAACATGGTTCTTCCCTGTGTCCTGTCGCTCTCTGCCTATTGGAAACCTCGGTTCTGGGAATTCTTGTGGACAGCACGGAGGTCAACGGTGGGCTCTGGTCCCAAGTCTGCCCATCACTCTTTCGGGGGGCGAGTGTCAACACCTTCATCCCAGGATTGTGAAGCGGGCGCTGCCTCCCCTTGCTGCCTGAGTCTGCTTGTCTTTTTGAGCCTCATTCCCTTCAACATTCCTTTTGTGTCTATTTGAATTTTTGAAGTGACAAATTTCAATTCCCACCTCATTTTATTTGTGGGTATTCTATAGATTTTTTTTTTTGAGGTTAGTGTGGGGATTACGTATAACCTCTTGAAGCTGTAATAGTCTGATCTGAATGGATAACAACTTCAATTGTCTTCAGAACTCTACTTCTACACTGCCCTGTCACCTCCCCTTGCATCTCACACATTTAAAACTTGGGTTTATAATTATTTTTATGCATGTGCCTTTTTTGGGGGGGGGTACTGGGGATTGAACTCAGGGGCACTAGCTACATCCCCAGCCTCTTTTTGTATTTTATTTAGAGAGAGTCTCGCTGAGTAGCTTAGGGCCTCGCTAAGTTGCTGAGGCTGGCTTTGAACTCACAACCCTCCTGCCTCAGCCTCCTGAGCCTCTGGGATTACAGGTGTGCACCACTGTACCCAGCTGCATTTGCCTTTTAAAGCCTATACAAAATAAAAGTGGGGCTATAAGCCAAAATGACAATAATGCTGGCCTTTCACGTTCTCCCATGCATTAAGTCTCCTGAGGTCTTTCTCCAGGTCCCCGAGTCACTGCTAGCATCCTTTCATTCCAGCCTGCAGGACTTCCTTTGGCATTTCTCTTGGGCATGTCCAGGGGCCAGGCACCCCACAGCCGTTGCTTATCGGAGAATGTTGTGCCTTCTCCCTGGTTCCTGGAGAACACTTTTGCCAGATAGGGAATTCCTGGCAGGTGGTTCCTCTCCTGGCAATTTAAACATGCTCCACTGCCCTTCTGGCCTCCCAGGTTCCGGATGGCAAATCTGGTGCTGATTCTGCAGCCCTCAAATGGCACGTGTCACTCCCTCCTGGTTGCTTTCAAGAGTCTTTCTTTGTTTTCATCTTTTGACAGTCTATCACGTGTCTCAAGGTGGATCTTTTTGAGTCTATCCTACTTGGAGGTCGACAACTTCTTGGATTTGCAGATTTGTGTGTTTCATCAGATTTAGGACGTTGTTGGCTCTTGTCTCCTTGGATGATTTTCCTCCCTTTGTCTTCTCCTCTGGACTCTGGTGTGGCCCTGGGGGCTGTGCCACCGTCACTCTGACTCTATGCACTCTTCTCCAGCCTTTAATTCTTCTCTTCAGGCTTGATCATTCCAATTTATGTTCAGCTTCTCTGAGTCCCTTCTGCCTGCTCACGTCTGCTTTTGAACACTTTAGCCATGATTTCATTCCAGTTATTAGAGTTTTTGGCCCCAGAATTTCTGTTTGGTTCTATGGTTCCTATCTTTTTGTTGATTTCCTGGCTTTATGCAATCTTTGTCTTACTGATTTCCTTTGTTTCTTTATTTATGTTTTCCTTCAGCCCTTTGAGCATACTTAACACAGTTGTCCCAGAGTCTTTGTCCTGATGTCTGAATTTGCTCAAGGATGATTTATGTCAGTTAATTTTGTTCCTTTGAATGGGTCATGTTTTCCTGTTTCTTTATGAGCCATGTGATTTTTGTGATTTTCAACAAAATTTTTTTTGTTGAAAAATCAGGGATTTGACTATGATGTGATAACCCTGGAAATTGGGTTCCGCCACTTCTCCAGTGTTTGCTATTCTTATTTTTCTTTCTTATTGTTGAAAGTTGTAAAAATTCACTGTTTTTCAGATGTTTCCAAACTAGTTTTGCAAGGACTACTCTTTGTCATGAGTGATTGCTAAAGATGCAGTTCCTTTAGCTTGTGTTCCACTGATTTTTTAAAACATTTTCATTGGTGCATTATAGCTGTAGGTTATTATGGGATTTGTTCTTACATATTTATACATGCACACAACATAATTATATAATTTGGCCAATACCGCTCCCCAGCACTCCACTCCCCTCTTCACTGATGTTTTAAAAGAGATTTCCTTGATTGACAGAAGTGTCCCCAGAGTTTGCACCCTGGCTGTGGGTTGAAGCCGTCCTCTGACACTGAGGTCAGCTCATTCCAAGCCCAGGGATCAGCGTGTGATGAGGTCTTGCCTGGGCATGACTGTGGCCTCCTACATGCCCTGTATACAGGCTGCCTTGGATGTCCTGATTTCCCAGATGCTCCCTCAGCTCATCTCAGCTGCGGCCTGTTGGATGTCTCCACCCTTAATCTCTTGTCCCAGGAGTCTGTGAAGCCTCTTGAGGCTTTGCCCACTGGAGTTCCCGATGGAGCTGGGCATGTCACACCAGTCTCCCAAGAGTTCCATGTTGGAGCAGCTGGCCTGGGGCAGGGGCGACTCTTCCAGACCCGCTCGTGGGTGTCTGGGGAGGCGACGGGCGTGTGAGTCAAGTGCTGCAGACACTCCTCCTCTCCTCAAGTGGCCTCTGCATGCTGGGCGTTGGCTCAGTTTGACTCTCAGCTCTTCTCCAGAGCCCTGGCAAAGGTGGTCGGGCAGATTCTCCTTGCTTTGGGGGTTGTGGTGGGTGGTGGTGTGAATGTTTCCGTAAAGGAGGAAACTTAGAGCTTTCTAGCCCACTACTTTGCTAGCTAATGCACAGCTTTAAAAGTCTCCATTCTGAAATAGGAGTCTTTACTGATAAGTGAAAAATAAATAAATGGAAGAGAGGAGAAAGCCCTTTCTGTGGCAGAATGTCTACTGAGAAAAGTGGAGGGAAAAGGGAAACCCTGGCAGACACGAAGAGTAGCAAAGGCAGGCTGAGGGAGCAGCGGGTCGCGTGGTCCCCAGCGTCTCCCACAGGCTCTTACTAATTCCCAGGGTTGGGCAGCTTCCCCAGGAAGCGCTGCACCAAGTGGTGACGTGGCCCTCCCATTGGCGGGTCTGATGGGCAGCCCTGGGAGGGCCTGTCTGCACGGAGTCTCTGCCCAGGGGCTCCCAACCTAAGTGTGGCAGGCCAGGGGTGCTGCTGTGCGCCAAGACCAGCCCGCAGGCCACACGAGCGAGCGTCCAGGTGGAGAAACAGGAGGGCTGGGACAGGTTCCAGAGGGGAGACTAAAGAGGCCACTCCTGGGCCATGTGGCCTTGGATCAGCCTGCGTGGGAGGTGAGCAGCTGTGAGGGACGTGGCTGGCTCGTGGGGTCCTCATCTGTGGTGCTGTGGACACACGTGCCTCTTTGGGGTGAAGCAGTATATTTCTTACACTCAAGAAGTTCAGAAAAAAAAAACCTGTAGGTACAAATAGTGGCACACAGAGCCCAGTGTGTGCTGGCCCATCGGGGCAGGGGGCACGGGAGCCCCGAGTTCTGTTTTCACAACTAACCTGTAAATTCAAAACTGTATCAAGATGAAAAGTCCCGGGGATGGAGCTGTAGCTCAGCGACAGAGCGCTTGCCTCCTGCGTGTGAGGCACTGGGTTTGATTCCGAGCACCACATATAAATAAGCAAATAAAATAAAGGTCCATCAACAACTAAAAAATAAAAACAATAAAGTCCCATAAGCTCTGCGTGATTTGAAGAATGAGCCAGTGGGAGGCCAAGAGGGGCCACTGCCATAGCTTCCTGTGGACATGGACCCCAGTGTGAGGCAGGGAGGGGAAAGGGGTGAACTGGAGGGGGGCCGGCTGTCTTGGGGCAGAGCCAACCTGAGCAGGTAGCAGAGGGGCCAGACGCCCGGCCCACCTCGGCACTAGGTGTGCCCTCCTCTCCCCTGTCCCACCAGCACCCTGTGGAGGGCCGTGGCCTGGGGCTGGCTCTCGGCAGTGGGCAGGCAGGGCACAGGGGCCGAGAAGTGGGAGCGGATGCGGCGGGTGTGCGTGCAGGACAAAGCCAGAGGCAGGCCCTGCGGCCAGCACATTTGCTCAGGATTAGACAACAAGAGGGAAGCAAACATGAGCGGGGGCCCGTGTCCTGTCCCTGGACAGAGGTGCCAAGTGTCAGTCGGCAAACAGGCCCTCCCTTCTCTCCAGGAACCTGGTGTTGACTCAGTGACTGTGGGGTTTGCAGAGGGCCTGGGGCAGCCGAGGCCGCCTTCCCCAAAGGCCTGGTGCTGAGAGGAACTGGTACCCAGGCTGGCTGGGCATCCACACCCAGGCTGCTGGCCCCGCTCCCCGTAACCTGCCTGGGCCCCTGACCCAGCCCAGGAGATACACCCCAGTCCTGGTCTGGACCCGGGGAAGGGGAGGTACAGCCCGACCCACAGGCCCAACCCTTGCAGGGGCCCAGGCCCAGGTGTGGCTCCTCGGCCCTGCTTTTGTGCCTGGCTGGGTGTCTTCATGTCCCTGTATCCTGGCCTCCCAGGGCCACATCACCACGTGACAAATGTGGATGCTTGGAAAGAAATTCGCAGATGGCTGGAGGTGAGTGTGTGCTCCTGAGGGTCACGGGGTCAGGCTGCCCAAGGTCAGTGGCCAGGAAACAACACTGAACGGTACCCTGGGGTGATCAGGAAGCATGAAGGGTATGGTGAGGACTGGCTTGGGGGTGGCTGGTGTGAGGTCACAGGGTCCCCCAGCTGCTGGGGACACAGAGGAGCTGCCACCAGGTCCCCCTCAGGATGGTGGCAATACTGGACCAATCAATGCATTGTGGTTTGGAAGAAGGGTCCCAGCCAGGGGACAGCCCCCTTCCTGTAGGTCCACACCCCTGGGTGAACCCTGAGTGTGCACATCCAGGAGCTGGAGACCTGCAGCACAGGACTGCACGTACACCCCCACGTGCCAACAGCCAAGGCGTCACCGGCCTCTCCAAAAACAGTTTGGGAAAGTGGTCCAGCCATTGCTGCTGCGGTCCCAGTTGGAGGTATGGACATTGCCCTGGGGACATCACTCTGGGAACAGCTGCCCGTGACATCCTGGAGAAGAGGCTGGGTCTCTATGGAGTTGTGCAGGGGCTTCCCGAGCCTGGCTCAGGTGCCCAGTCTATGGCCGACATGTGTAAGGAGCAGGGGACTCAAGGCACCACCTGCCACTAAGGTTCAGCCCCACCGTTTCCATACAGAACCATCCACGTGGGACCGCCTGCAGGCCTGCTCTGAGCAGAACCAGAACCCTCAGTGTTTGTTCATGGTTCTTCATGGAAGGCCCAAGAGCACAGCCCTCAGCCAAGACAGAACTCATTCAGTAGGAAATACAGACCCCTAAAGACGGAGCCGGAGGGACGGAGAGGAACTGCCCCATCCCGGGCCCATTGGAGGCGGAGGCTGACGGAGGGTGCAGGAAGAGGCTGGGTGTGGGGACAGTAGGGAGCCCCGCCTCACAGCCTCCTCTTGGGAGATTGGGAGAGTTGGGTCTTGAGATGGAGGCACAAGCTTTGCCCTCGTCTGGGGACAGTTAAGGCTCCAGGCTCCTGGGAGCCCGCCTGGCTCCCTCTCAGATGTCCCTGGGCCTGAAGGGGGACTCCTCTCTCTGGGTGGAAGCTGAAGGGTTGCAGCCAAAGTGGAAGAGTCAGGGGAGGGGCCAGTGGGTGGGAAGGGCTGCCCTGCCGAGTGCCCAGAGGTCCACTCCTCACAGCCCAGATTGGGGTCTTTGGAAACTGGGCCTCTGAGGCTGTGGTGGGCCTGCTCCTCAGTTGGGAAGCACCAAGACACTCACAGAACAAGTCCTGGCTTGGCACGGGCCAGGGGCCCATTGATGGGCATAAGCCTGGCTGTTCTGGAGTGTCACGGAGTCTCGGTTGTTTGCCTTGGAGGAAGAACAGGTCTGATCTGTTTTAGGGACCCTTCTGGGCACCCTCCTGTAGCCCAGCTCAGCCCACAAGGCCCCACGTCGGGTGCTGGGGCTGGCAAGGCAGCAGTTGCATGGGCTCCCTCCTGGGACGACGGCTGGTCCCCCCCCCTCCCCTGACCAGGGAGTGAGCACAGGCAGAGACCCAGGTCCTGGGCATCCTCACTCGCCAGGGCAGCTGGGAGGACGGGGGGGGGGGTCTGTGCTGGGACAGTGCCACCCCAGTTTGGGATACAGGACATCAAGTTCCCCCCCGACAGCCACAGATGGGCCTGGGGCTTAGGGGTGGACTGTGGGGACAGTGGTGATGAGGAAAGCACCCGGAGGGACAGGGCTCAGCCAGGGCTCAGCCAGGGCTCAGGAGGCCTGACCTTGCTTGGCCATTTGTGCCAGGTGGAGGCTGAGCCAGGGCGGAGTCCAGCGCAGGAGACCCTGCCCCAGGGTCACAGGTAAGGCCACCGAGGCTGGGACCCCTGGGGCAGGGCCCTGAGCTGAGGGCGTGCAGGTTGGGACAGTGGTGGCAGGCAGAGGTGGGTGAGATGGCAGCAGGGCCGTCACCAGCAGGTGAACTGAGTCACTCCGTGACGGGAGAGAGCAGAGCACGCGCTGGACCTGCCCCCGCAGCTGCTCCGACCCTTGCCAGCCCCCTGCCCAGCCCTGGAGACCACCCACAGGACACGCTAGGGGTGGCCCTCCACGGCCTCAGGTTTGCTCTGTCTGTGAAAAGGTGGAGTCCTGGGCTTTAGGGGTGGCCCTCCACGGCCTCAGGTTTGCTCTGTCTGTGAAAAGGTGGAGTCCTGGGCTTTAGGGGTAGAGCATTCTCCTCTGAGGGGAGAGAGGAAGCTCCCGCAGCCCGAGCGGTCTGCTGGGGTCTCGTGTCCTGGCCACCCTGTCCTGGGACCCTGTGGGCAGGACCCCTCTGCGTTTGCCCATCGAAGCCTGAGAGACCTCCCTGCTTCTGCGTGGCTGCCCCCCCCCTGGTCCAGGGCTTTGTCACCTTGACCTCTAGGGGGTGGCAGGGGTCTGGAGGCCCCTTCTCCTCTGCCCCCCACCACTCTCCCCTCCCCCCTGTCCCTGCCTTGCTCTGCCCCTCCTACCTGTGCCACCCCACGCTGCCCTGCCAGGGTGACTGCGGGGCCTCAGTGCCCTGGCTCTGACCCCTGGGGGCCAGGGTTGGGTCAGGTCTGCCAGGCTCCAAGAAGCCCTGGGACAGAGGGTCTTCCGCAGCAGGGGTCCCAAGATGAAGGAGGTGGAACTCAAGTCTGTGGGCCCCTGCGGGCAGCCCCCACAGCGGGCCCAGCCCCAGGGCAGGCTTCACGGGGCCTCAGGGGCACGTAGCAGCTGCCCAAGCCAGCCTGGGCCCACAGCCTCTTCCTGCTCATTTCCAGCGTGACCGGTCATTCCACCCCTTCCCGTGTTCAGGAGGAATGGGAAAGAGGGGCCGCACTGCGGGCAGAGCAAATGGCCCCACCACACGATTGGGACATGTCCTGCTTCTGTGTCTCTTTGTGGAAACAGTGACTTGCATAACCTGGCCAGGACTGTGGGGGCCAGGGTGGGCAGGTGCTGCCGCCCAGGGACGTGTGATCCGGTTACTTCCTGCTACCATGCCATGGTTCCAGGCAGGGAGGTGACGCAGGCCTCTGAGGGCTCCGGGGGGTGGAGGGTTAGTCACTGCAGTGCCCACCCCACCCTGAGAGGAAGAGGTGGCTTGCTGGGACACCTGATCCTCTCCAGGGGGCAGCATCACCAATTAGGGTGATGGGAGGTCAGTGGGGTCAGCAGGCACCCAGAGCAGGCCTGCAGGACTGGCCAAGCTCCCAGGCTGTGCTTTGCCCTGCCACCAGTGGTCATGCCTGGAAGGCCCCTCTGCTGCCCCCACCTGGTCACTAGCAGAGTTGACCCCCCAAATCTACTCTGTGGCCCACACAGCTGGGAGCAGACAGCCCAAATCAGGTGAGGCAGATGGGGGACGAGATCCTGGGGGGAACACTGGGCACCCTCAACCTCCATGCTGGCAGGTCCTGCCAGAGTGACCCCCACACCCATGGAGGCCGCCTGTTGTGAGGGCAGCTGTCAGGGTGAACCCCTTGTAAACCCAAAGCCCAGGGAGGACTGGGTCCAGCTGCACTCCCTGACCTCTCAGAGCAGGAGGAGCTTGGGGGGCCTTGGGGGCCACAGGGCAGAAGGGGTGGGAGGGCCGTGGTCCTCCAGCCAGTGCCTGCCCGGGGGGTCACTATGTGAACCCTAAGAAGCCAACTTCACCCTCTCCAGGGGCCACACCCCTGAGATTTCAGGGGGTTTCGTCCCCACTCGGGGCTGCCTCAAGGGACAAGGCCTGCCAAGAACCTAAGTCCAGCCCCAGGACCTGGGCCCTCAACCTGACCTGTCCCCGTGTGGCAGGCTCAGGACATGCAGCACACTCCTGCCAACAAAGTGTGCCAGCCCGGCTCTGACCTCAGACCAAGCAGCCTAGCCCTGGGGGTCAGGGCTGGGCCCCTAGCCCCTCCCCAGCTGGGCCTGGTTCTGATAACTGAGGCAGCAGGTGGTCGAAACAGTGACATCCAGTTCCAGGAGTTGGGACCAGGGAAACTGCCCACACAAACAAGGGACTCGAGACCAGCTTCCCCCGTCCATGCTGCTGACGGCCAGCATGCAGCCTCTCTGGCCTCATATTTCCCTTTGAGAGACAAGAAACAGACATGAGGACCATGTCCCTGCCCTCCTGATGTCACAGGGACATCCAGATGATGTCTGACCTCGCCCTGCCGTATTCCAACTACTCCATGGGCCCTGCCCAATGTCCACAGGTCAGAGGACTTTCTGCCTAGACAGAGGGGCTCTGGGACCCCTTAGATGTTAGGAGGCCTAGGCAGGACCCTTAGCCCCAGGATGTGCCCAGGTGTCAGCCCCCATCCTCTAAGGTCCAGCCCAGGTCTCCCCACATGTGGCCAGGACCCAGCCAGCTGACACCTTGCTCTTTGGCATCTGCCCCACCTGCACTCCCCCTGCCCCGCCTGCACTCCCCCTGCCCCGCCTGCACTCCCCCTGCCCCGCCTGCCCTAGGCTGGGGCTGGCCAGGTCTGAACCCGCTGGGCACTGATGTAACATGTGGCCCCTGGGCTGGCAGGTTCCCTGCCCATTCCAGGCCTGTCTGGACCCCTCCACCAGCTCCGGAGCCTGGGGCCGGCAGTGCCTACCACCTCCACCCCTGGTGTAACTGGTGCTGAGTGACTAAAGCCAGGTGTCACTCATTCACTGACTCACTCCCTGGGTCTTCACAGAGGAGGGATCCACCAAGATCATGGCAGTTCTGGAGGGTGGATGGCGGGCACAGGGAGGAGCAGGAGCTAGGTGGATTTCCAGGACTCTGTCCACACTCTGCAAAGTGTCCCTGGGTCCTCTGTGGAGTTGCTGAGCTCCCTGTGCCCTTGGAGGTACCACACATGCACTCACACCAAGCTGGGCACTAGGCAGCAGCATCTAGAGGCTCTCTATGAAGCCTACCCTGGGAGTGTGGGTTCACCAGCTGAAGCCACAGCTCAGAGGTCCTCTCCTGGGCACATGGACATGTCCTGATGCCACTTGTGGGGCTGCCTGGATTCAGTTCCTCACCCACCCACTCACTGAGTCATTCATCCATACCCTAATGCTCATTCATCACTCACTCACTCACTCACTCATTCACTGATTCATTCAATCACTCATCCACTGATCCATTCAATCACTCATCCACTGATCCATTCACTCACTCATTCACTGATTATTCACTCATTCATTCACTGATTATTCACTCATTCATTCACTGATCTTTCAATCACTCATTCACTGATCATTCACTCACTCATTCACTGAATCATTCAATCACTCATTCATTCACTCACTCATTCATTCATATTCTCATTTCCTTGCCCACTTATTCATTCATTCACTCATTAGCTCATTCATTCTCTGATTTTTTTTCACTCACTTCATTTATTCATTCATTCATGAGGCACTCTTGACCCTCCCTGTGCTGTGACCAGATGCCTCTTTGACTCTGGGCAGTAGCTGGACTGTCAATGGCCTCTGCACAGTGACCATCATCTCTGGACAAACCTAAAGTCACTCCTATCTTCCTTTTGAAACAGATGGGCATCCCAAGGAGCTGGAGGCAGCAGGGTTCCCCAGGTAGCCCTCACTAGGCTCCTCAGCCCCTAGTGTCCAGCCTGGGGTATGAGCTCCTGGGTCTGGGGCTGACCCCACCCTATTCCTGGGTTCATGTCCAAGTTCAAGAATTCACATTGTCCACAAATTGCAAAATGCTCCAAGTGTATTTATGAAACAGATTGGTCATTTCCTGAGGAGGGGGACATGGGCCCATGACTGAGGTAGGAGGGCAGCCAATACCCATATCCCACGTTAGTGAGAGCTTTGTGTGATGCTGAAGTCCCAAGGAGCAGGTCAGAGTGATACCAGAAGAGCCCCACTGACCCCACATTCCTGAACAGGGGGGCACAGGTGGACATCTCAAGGGTCAGATCTCCCTTGAAAAGAACATGGTGGGTGGACAGCATGTCCTAGACAGCAGCCACCTTGACGAGGGTGCATGTTCTACTGGCCTTGGAGGATTCAAAGGACGTTTTCCTTGGTGTGTCCCAGAGGACACAGCAGCACTGGCCAGCTCACTGGGGAGGCCTGGGCAGTCCCTCCCAGCTACTGCTCCCTGACTCCTGGCTCTGCTCTTTGCTCTTCTTGGACTCAGACTCCGATGATCCTGAGTGGCTGGTGTCACCTGGTGAGTAGCACTGCTGGCCCAGGCAGCCACAGGCCTCTGCCTGGGTGTAGCTGAAGGTCCGGCTGGAACCGTCGGCACAGGTCAGGCTCACCTTCTTCCGTGAGGTCCGCAGCTCCTGGCAGCACTGGCACTTGCGTTCCACCGTGTAGGTGTCCAGGGAGTACCTGCGGGCAGAGTCTGCTCAGCACCAGGTGCCCTGCCACGGGCCTCCCATGCCAAGACCCTGACACCACCAGGCTGCACATGCCCGTGGCCAGAGTCCGGCTTCCAGTTCTCATTCCCCAATTGCTTGGGGGAAGATGCTCCCATCAGGGCTGATTCCAGCCATCACTGTGTGTCCCAGGTCCCAGGGTCAGGAGGGACACCCAGATGGCTGGCTGCAGCAAATTAACAAAGGGGAGCTGGGTTGGGGTCTCAGCAAACACAAGAGCTGATTCCATCAGGCCAGGCCTGTGGGTCCCAGAATCCTGCTGCCCCACCCCAACTCCCAGTGGCCCTCGTGGTATCCCTCTGGCCCTCTTCCTCTCCCTTCCTGGTCCTGCCTATCTGCCCCACCCCAGCTGGGTGGACCTAACTGCACCCCACTGCCGATCACATCTGTGAACACTGCCCCAAGGGACTCCCCATGGATCGGGGAGGGCGCCACGGACAGGGGTCCCGTACATGGAGGTGCTGTTCCCGCAGTTCCCCTGGCAGTAGGAGAGGCGCACAGGTGTGGCCGAGCTGCAGCTGCCCTGCCGGATGGTCTGGTTCCTATGGTGCAGCGTGCAGGACGTCTCTGGGGACAGACAGACACAGGAGGTGAGGCAGTGTCAACACCACCCACTTGTTTCCTGGACCTCCAGGGCTAGAGTCAGAACTGCCAGCAGACCAGCCCTCTTACCAACGTGTGGGCAGACGAAGCAGCAGCCGTCGGAGCTCAGCCGGGCCTGGTCCTGTGCCAAAACGGGACAGCTCTTAGTACCAGGGAGGCCACTCAGCAGCCTACCCAGAAATGGAGGTGCAGACACGCAGGCCAGGTTCAGATGGGTGTGGCCCCCACAGGAGGGCCACAGGCCCGCTGGCCCCACAGGACTCCCCTCACTGGGTGGGGCCTGGAGCTCACCCGAGCGCAGCCGAGTGCTGCACACTGCTTCTCCACGGTCACCACCTCGAGCCTGTCTTGGTGCTTCTCACACCGGTAGGTCACACAGCGGTTCTCGGGGTCTGACCAGGACTCACCAGGCTGAAAGGAGGCAGGGTAAGTGCCCCTCACGGGGAGATCATGGCCTTGCCAGGCACCTGCCTTGGAGAGAACTCCCGAGTGCCCCCGTGCCCAGTGCCCCAGGACCCTGCCTGCTCAGTGCCCAATGCCCCCTGGGGCATTGACCGCTGCCCATTCAGCGGTCAATGCCCCAGGACCCTGTTCACTGAGTGCCCAGTGCCCCCAGGACCCTGTCCATTCAGTGCTCAGTAACCCCCAGGACCCTGCCCACTTAGTGCCTAGAACCCCTAGGACCTGCCCCCCAAGTCCTGCCCATTCAGTGTCCAATATCCCCCAAACCCTGTCCACTCAGTGTCCAGTGCCTCCATTACCCCATTCACTCAGTGCCCAGTGCCCCAGGACATTGCCTGCTCAATGCCCAGTGTCCCCCAGACCCTGTCCATTCAGTGCCTAGTACCCCAGGACCCTGTTCACTCAATGCCCAGTGCCCCAGGACCCTGCCCATTCAGTGCCAAGGACCCTGCCCATTCAGTGCCTAGTACCCCAGACCGTGTCCACTCAGTGCCCAGTGCCCAGGACCCTGCCTGCTCAGGACACAATGCTTTCTCTGCCTGCATATCCATGGGCAGGGCCTTGCCTGGGTCTTCCTGGAGCTCCCACAGGGGAGTGGCAGCCTTGGCCCCCGCCCACCAGGAGCCCAAGACCTGCTTGTCCAGGCTCCCAGCCCCTGCCCTGAGCCCCAGGTGCCGCAGCTACGCACGTGGAGGAAGTGGTCACGGCCTCTGCTGGTGTTCACGACACAGCTCACCGCCACACACTTTCCACAGCACTGCCCGCTCTGAGCTTGGTATTCGAAGCCCTGCAGGGACAGTGGATGTACGGCCTGAGCTCACGCTGTCTGCCCAGGGGACGAGGGCAGTGGTGGGGCCGGCACTCACCAGGGGGCAGTGGGTGTTGCAGATCTGGGTCTCACAGCTGACCAGGAAACTGCCCGACGGGGGCTGCTGGCTGCCTCGCACCAGCACCTTTCACACAGGCTGGAGGAGACCACGGCGCCAGGCTGGGGAGTTAGGCCAGGTGTCAGTGCCCTTGGACTGGGCCCAGGGACAGGCCCCAGCCCTCACAGGTCAGCTTCCCCAACCTGCCCACAGGCCAGCCCACACCCCTGGGGTGGCCCTTGGTGTCACCTCCTGGTGCAGAGCCCTGTCACAAGGATGAGCCCTCCATAGGGGCTCTGGGGTCACACACTCTGGGGGCCCGGCTAGAGGCCTGGTGTACTCAGGAGGATACCAAGGAGTGGCCAGCTGCTGGCACCCCAGTGAGGCCAGGCACCCAGCATCAGCACCTCTGGGGGCCTGGGGCCAGGCTGGGGCCTCAGCCACACCAGGCTGCAGACCGGGCCCATGAAGACTCGGTTCCCTGGTCCGGGCAGGGTTCTGAGACGTGGTCTGCGGGGGGTCTGCTCTGAACTCTACTGCTACCCCAAGGGGCCATCAGGGAGCCCAGGAGTGGGAGACCCAGTCCCTGTGGCTGTGGACGGGCCTTACCTGGTAGACGGTGCCGTTGACATTGCAGCCGATTCCGCCTGTCCAGGAGGTACACAGGCTGTCACCCTGGCAGGCAGGGACCCAGCCCACCCCACCATGCCACCCGAGACCTCCCCTGTTTGGCCACCTTGGCCTCCTGGGCACCAGCAAGTTCTGATGCTCATTGCTGGAGTCATCAGATCTGATCTGTGCCAACATTCGGTCCCAACAAACCACGGCTTCGTCCAATTATGCCCCCAGGAATCCCTGGCCAGAGTCCCCAGCCTGCAGCGTCCAGCATGGATGTGCAAGGGTCAGGGACACTCACGGCAGATTTGGCTTGGGCAGCAGGCCCCCTCCTCATGGGTCAGGACCAGGCGGGAGCCCTTGGGGCAGTGCTGGGGCTCCGGGCAGTAGCTGGTGTTGCAGGCTGCAGGTGAGCGAGGCAGTCAGGGACGGGCCCTCTGCCCCCGTTCCCACCCAGCCTCAGGGCCTGCTCCCCAGGGCTCCCAGGAGAGTTGGCAGACCCCACCCTCCCCCACACCCCGGCTGGGGTCCCCAGAGGGGCTGGAGGGAGGGGTCTCCCTACCCCAGCAGTGGATTGCCCTGGCCCCTCCAGCCATCCCCACCAGGCCAGGGCTCACCGAAGACGAACTGGGGACAGCACTGTCCAGCCTTTGGGGCCGTGGGCACAGGCACTAAGCCGGGCAAGGGGCAGGCGGGGGGCAGGGGACAGGGCTTCCTGTGGCAGGTCAGGTTCTGGGAGCTGTCCTGGCAGGTGCACTCCTGGCAGTCGGTGCTGATGGTGTGGCCCGGCTGCAGAGGAGGCTGGTGTGAGCCTGCCACAGGTCAGCCTGGGCCCAGGCTGGCTCACAAGGTGGGGCCCGCGGGGGACACCTGGGGCAGCACTCAGAATGACAGGAGCTCAGGTTGGCACTGGTCCTGGAGACCCCAGGAGGGCCGGAGATGAGGTGGGAAGGGCTTTGTGGGGTGGCCTGCCCCGTGAGGATGGAAGGGGTCCAAGGAGAGGAGGACATGGCCAGGCAGGGGCTCAGTACCCACAAAGCAGCTCCAGTGTCACCCCCAAGTTGGGCAGGGAGGGCACTTAACAAAAGGGGCCTCCTACGTCCTGTTGGGCCATTGGCCAATCTCCTTGCCCTTCCTCTGGCCTCTGGCACCGAGAGGAAGCCCCCAGCCCCAGCCCACGCTGGCCACTCCAGGACTTGCATTTCAGGGACCTCCTGCCTCAGCTTCCTGGGGTTCAGGGTCAGGCCACCCAACCACACTCACCTCCACTGGCTCCCCATGGGGCCCCAGGCACCCTGCAGAGGGAGAGATCAGAGGTTGCCACCAGGCAGGCACGGTCACCCTGCCACCCCACCAAGCCCTGGGGACGTACAGCTGCAGTTGGCAGGCACACAGACTTGGGCGTCGCTGCTGAAAATCATCGTGTTCTCAGGACAGAAGCAGCCCTCGGTGATGGGACCGGCCTCCGGGAGGGCCCTGCAGGAAGGCAGAATGGGCTGCAGCCCCTGCTCCCCGGGCAGCAGTGCCCTGGCCAGGGAGGGGGCCCCCAGGGGGGGCTCTGGGTTCTGTTGGACCCACGGTGGGTGGCGTGAGGGTGCACGTACAGGGAGCTGGTGCTGTCCTTCCCGTAGCAGTAGGGGAGGCTGGACGGGCCACAGGGCAGGTACACCTTGCCAGCCGAGCAGGGGAAGGCTGTAGGGAGAGATGCCACCCTGAGGGCCAGCTCGAGGCTGTGCCTCTGGGCTCTTGACCCCAACTTCCGGCCGAGCACCACTCGGGAGCCCTCAGTAACGGTCAGTGGTACCCGTCCATCCAGGCTCTGGGCCCCTCAGGCTCTGCTGCTGCCCACCCATGACCACCTGCATCCAGCCCTCCAGAGGCCACAGGACCCTGACTTGGGTGTCCCCTCTTCCTCCAGGAAACCCTGCCTGACCCCATGAGCCCACCCAGATCATCTGCCGGACACTCACGGCAGGCCTGGTCGGTGTGGCCCCTCCAGTCGATGCACACGCCTTCCGAGGCACACAGCGCCGCATACAGCTGCAGTCCAGAGCACACCACGTCCGGGGGGGTCATGTGGCAGTAATCGAAGACGCAGCCTTCATAGAAGGACTGCGGGGAGATGACGTGGTGGCAGGGCTGGAAGACCCTGCAGGCAGAGGGGGCAGGCGTGGTGTGGGCCGCCAGCCAGCTCCACCGCGGGGTCTTCCCGACACAGGACGCCCCAGAGAGCACCAGGCGAGGACAGTGGCCTTCCGCAGCTCTGCATGCCCGAGGGAGGGGGTCGGGCCCCCACCCCCTTCCTGCAAGTGCCTCTCCACCAGGCTCCCCATCACCAGGTGCTGGGGAAGTGACCAGGGCCTGCATCCGTGAGAGCGGACAGCAAAGGCCCTCAGGTTGGCCAGCCTGGCTGCAGCCAAGCCCTGGGGTGGCATTCCGGCAGTGACCACCCTACCCAGAGCTCCCGGACAGCATTCTGGGCCTGTGACAGGGCAGCTCTGGGCCTTCCCAGAGCCTCCTGAGGGCCCTCTTGCCCTTGGCAGGGGGCCCAGCGGGCTGCCCACCCCTTACAGACCCTTACTTGCTCAGGATCAGCTCACAGAGTGGCGATGGGGGGCACTGGACAGGAGTGGTCTGGGGTGTGGTGGAGGGAGGTGTCAGGGGAGGCCCATGGCAGTGTGGCTGGCCGGGGACGTCCACCTTCCAGTGGCCTGACATGGCGGAGCAGGAGGGGGCCACTGTGCCTCCTGGCAGGCGACACTCGTCCCTCTTGTCATTGGTGCAGGTACCTGGCCAGACGGAGGGGGTCAGAGAGCTGGACCACGGGGACTGTGCCCTGCAGCGCCCAGTGGTCCTGGCTGGGTCTGGCCAGACATCTCCACCCTCACCTGTGGGACCTGCCCAGGCCCCCCCTTCCCGGGCTGCACTGTCCTCTGAGAAGCCAACCCTGGGTGGTTCCCTCAGGGTGAAAGGGTGGGCGCCCAGCGACCCCACACGGGAGCCCCAGCCCACGAGCCTGCTGCCCAGGTCCCCAGGCAGGCTCACCACACTGCCCCTCGGTATTGTTGGCAAAGGTGCTGAACGGCACTTCCACAGAGAAGATGAGGCCCGAGAACATGACCTGGACACCAATCTCCCGGATGGTCACGTACATCTTAATGCCCACGCGGGAGACAGCAATGCCGTTGCTCTGGAAACCAGGGCTGACCACCTTGTTGTTGAATATGATCTGCACATGGGGACAGCCACCAGGAAGTCAGCACGTGGGCAGGGGTGGGCAGCTGCAGGCCGGCCTCCCGCCTGCACGTCAGGGCAGCCCCACCTGGTTGGTCATGACCCCGCCAACGGGCGTGCGGGTCAGCACCACGCGGTCCTGGTGGTACTCCACGATGATGGCCTGTGGGCAGGACAGCTGGTCCTTGGGGTCACAGAAGTCGTTGTTGATGAGCACGCGGAAGTGGCCGAACACGGGTACCACCTGCTGCACCAGCACGTAGGTGCAGTTGTCCAGGAACGTGTAGTAGGTGCCGTCGAACGTGATGTAGTGGGGGTCGCCCCAGCCGCTGCACACACCTGCGGGTGCCGGGGGCTCACCAGAGGCTCCAGGGCTCCTGCAGGCCTGGACCCCCACCGCCCCCACACGGGCAGCTTGGGAGCCCGTCCTCACCGTCCACAGGCAAGTGGCCAGCAGGAGCTGGTGAGGCCTCAGAGTAGCGGGAGTGGATGCCCCTCCCCTTATCCCAGCGGGCAGGGCCCAGAGGCTCTGCAGGCTTCCCTGGACACCCCAAGGTGCGGGTCTCAACTACACCCATCCCAGCCTCGTGGCTGACATGTTCTGCCTGAAGTCTGACCCAATTCCACCCTCTCTGCTGGCCCCCTCCAGGTCCCCAGCTCACACTGGCACTGGTAGTGCTGGCAACAGCCGTCCTGGTCAGCCACCTTCAGGGCTGGGTAGCCGTTGGCACAAGTGGGTTCCTTCACCTCTGGACACTGGCGTGGACGCAGGGAGATGATGCTGTTGCCCTCGCAGGTGGCCTGGGTGCAGTTTGGCATGGGCCAGGTCTCGCCTTTCTGCAGAAGCAAGGGCAGCTGCAGGGTCTGATCCCTGGGATGGGCCCTTCCCTCGATGCCCAGAGGGACAGTCCCTGAGGTCCTCATGGGAATAGGGAATGGCCACCATGCTGTCTGGGACTCTCTGAGCCCCATCCTCCCAGCCTCGTTCGTGCCCATACCCACCCTGTGCCCCGCCACAGCACCCAGCTGCCCGGAGAGGAGGTGCTGTGCTCAGGAGCCCATCCCCAGCCACCAGCCCTGGGTGTGCTGCCCGGTCCACAGTGATGGCCACCTGCTTGGCCCCCACTTCACCCTCAGCAAGTGGTGTTTCAGCCTCAGACCCCATAGGCTCCACTGACCTGCAAGCCCACCCATCCAAAATCCTGGGGAAAGGACCCCCCAGAGCACAGCAGGGTCAGCTCCCAAGGGTCAGCATGACCCTCATGAGGACTTGGGGAGAGGAGGCTCTGAAGGAGCCACAAGGCCCTGCTGGGCAGGAGGTGGGCTTACCTCTCTTGGGGGATGCATATTTGGGCACCCTGTCTCAGGGGTGGACATGGACAGGGACGAAACTGAGGTAGGGGGCGGCGTAGTGGAAGGACAGTCGTGGTCAACCCCTTTGATCACCTCGCAGTCCTGGCTACACAAGGCATAATAGCAATGGCCAGAGAGGTCTCTCTGGCGGTATATGATGGACCCTGCCGACAGGAGACACCGGAGGTTAGCAGAGCTGGGTTGCAAAACAGCAGCACCCTAGGCGAACTGGCCGACACCCAGGGGGCAGGGAGCCCCCACCTGAATGTGGTGGGCAAGAGTGCACAGGGGCTATGGCTACAGGCCATGGCAAGATTTAGCCCCGGCCACAAGAAAGGCCCACTCAACTCCGGAACACCATGGCCTTGGCCAGGAAGGAGTCAAGAGTGGGCCTCCAAGGCCGGCCCGAGGGACACTCACCTGCAGGGTACAGCTGGTCCAGCACGCTGCAGAAGCAGGGAAGGGTGGATGATGCCGCAGAGCTGGGCGACCACGGGGAGGACACAGCTGAGGTGGAGGGCACTGAAGAGGAGGGCTCGGGGGGTGCAGTCCAGGCAGGTGTCCCAGTGGTCGGGCAGCCGTCGGGGGTGTGGCAGCACAGGACACGCACCTCGTAGTTGAGGCACATCCCCAAGGGCCCCTGCTGCTCCTGGTTGCGGCACACCAGGCCCAGGTGGGGCTCGCACTGCACCACCTGGCCCAGGGCCTCAATGCTGACCTCGGGGTGGTTCTCGGCTCGGCACTCCAGCCGGGTGATGTCCTCAGGTTGGAGACAGATCCTCTCTCCCTTGCTCAGGATGTTGCTGTAGGTTTCCGTGTCTCCGCCATGCGGCCCGGGGTCTGGGAAGTCCACGTCGAACCACTTGGTCCAGGTGCACTGTGGCTGGCAGTTGGTGGTCTGGGGTGTGGAGTGGGTGCTCTCAGGTGCTGGAGTGTGGCTGCTGCTGCTTGTAGGGACAGGGGTGGAGCTGGTCTTCCCTGTGGAGCTTGTGCTGACTGTGTGCACAGGGGTGGAGCTGGTCTTCCCTGTGGAGCTTGGGCTGACTGTGTGCACAGGGGTGGAGCTGGTCTTCCCTGTGGAGCTTGTGCTGACTGTGTGCACAGGGGTGGAGCTGGTCTTCCCTGTGGAGCTTGTGCTGACTGTGTGCACAGGGGTGGAGCTGGTCTTCCCTGTGGAGCTTGTGCTGACTGTGTGCACAGGGGTGGAGCTGGTCTCCCGTGTGGAGCTTGGGCTGACTGTGTGCACAGGGGTGGAGCTGGTCTCCCTCGTGGAGCTTGGGCTGACTGTGTGCACAGGGGTGGAGCTGGTCTCCCTCGTGGAGCTTGTGCTGACTGTGTGCACAAGGGTGGAGCTGGTCTTCCCTGTGGAGCTTGTGCTGACTGTGTGCACAGGGGTGGAGCTGGTCTTCCCTGTGGAGCTTGTGCTGACTGTGTGCACAGGGGTGGAGCTGGTCTCCCGTGTGGAGCTTGGGCTGACTGTGTGCACATAGGTGGAGCTGGTCTCCCGTGTGGAGCTTGTGCTGACTGTGTGCACAGAGGTGGAGCTGGTCTCCCGTGTGGAGCTTGGGCTGACTGTGTGCACAGGGGTGGAGCTGGTCTCCCGTGTGGAGCTTGGGCTGACTGTGTGCACAGGGGTGGAGCTGGTCTCCCGTGTGGAGCTTGGGCTGACTGTGTGCACATAGGTGGAGCTGGTCTCCCGTGTGGAGCTTGGGCTGACTGTGAGTGCAGAGTCTGTCTTCTGAACTTGGCTGGTCACGGTCTCTCTTGAGGTGCTGGAATGTGTGACAGGTCCTGTGGTCGGGCAGCCGTCGGGGGTGTGGCAGCACAGGACACGCACCTCGTAGTTGAGGCACATCCCCAAGGGCCCCTGCTGCTCCTGGTTGCGGCACACCAGGCCCAGGTGGGGCTCGCACTGCACCACCTGGCCCAGGGCCTCAATGCTGACCTCGGGGTGGTTCTCGGCTCGGCACTCCAGCCGGGTGATGTCCTCAGGTTGGAGACAGATCCTCTCTCCCTTGCTCAGGATGTTGCTGTAGGTTTCCGTGTCTCCGCCATGCGGCCCGGGGTCTGGGAAGTCCACGTCGAACCACTTGGTCCAGGTGCACTGTGGCTGGCAGTTGGTGGTCTGGGGTGTGGAGTGGGTGCTCTCAGGTGCTGGAGTGTGGCTGCTGCTGCTTGTAGGGACAGGGGTGGAGCTGGTCTTCCCTGTGGAGCTTGGGCTGACTGTGTGCACAGGGGTGGAGCTGGTCTTCTGTGTGGAGCTTGTGCTGACTGTGTGCACAGGGGTGGAACTGGTCTCCCGTGTGGAGCTTGGGCTGACTGTGTGCACAGGGGTGGAGCTGGTCTTCCCTGTGGAGCTTGGGCTGACTGTGTGCACAGAGGTGGAGCTGGTCTTCCCTGTGGAGCTTGGGCTGACTGTGTGCACAGGGGTGGAGCTGGTCTTCCCCGTGGAGCTTGTGCTGACTGTGTGCACAGGGGTGGAGCTGGTCTCCCGTGTGGAGCTTGTGCTGACTGTGTGCACAGGGGTGGAGCTGGTCTTCCCTGTGGAGCTTGGGCTGACTGTGTGCACAGGGGTGGAGCTGGTCTTCTGTGTGGAGCTTGGGCTGACTGTGTGCACAGGGGTGGAGCTGGTCTTCCCTGTGGAGCTTGTGCTGACTGTGTGCACAGGGGTGGAGCTGGTCTCCCGTGTGGAGCTTGTGCTGACTGTGTGCACAGGGGTGGAGCTGGTCTTCCCCGTGGAGCTTGTGCTGACTGTGTGCACAGGGGTGGATCTGGTCTTCTGTGTGGAGCTTGGGCTGACTGTGTGCACAGGGGTGGAGCTGGTCTCCTGTGTGGAGCTTGTGCTGACTGTGTGCACACGGGTGGAGCTGGTCTTCCGTGTGGAGCTTGTGCTGACTGTGTGCACAGGGGTGGAGCTGGTCTCCCTCGTGGAGCTTGTGCTGACTGTGTGCACAGGGGTGGAGCTGGTCTTCCCTGTGGAGCTTGGGCTGACTGTGTGCACAGGGGTAGAGCTGGTCTTTCCCCTAGAGCCTGGGCTGACTGTGTGCACAGGGGTGGAGCTGGTCTCCCTCGTGGGGCTTGTGCTGACTGTGTGCACAGGGGTGGAGCTGGTCTCCCTCGTGGGGCTTGTGCTGACTGTGTGCACAGGGGTGGAGCTGGTCTCCCTCGTGGAGCTTGTGCTGACTGTGTGCACAGGGGTGGAGCTGGTCTCCCGTGTGGAGCTTGTGCTGACTGTGTGCACAGGGGTGGAGCTGGTCTTCCCCGTGGAGCTTGTGCTGACTGTGTGCACAGGGGTGGAGCTGGTCTCCCGTGTGGAGCTTGTGCTGACTGTGTGCACAGGGGTGGAGCTGGTCTCCCGTGTGGAGCTTGTGCTGACTGTGTGCACAGGGGTGGAGCTGGTCTTCCCTGTGGAGCTTGTGCTGTCTGTGTGCACAGGGGTGGAGCTGGTCTTCTGTGTGGAGCTTGGGCTGACTGTGTGCACAGGGGTGGAGCTGGTCTCCTGTGTGGAGCTTGTGCTGACTGTGTGCACACGGGTGGAGCTGGTCTTCTGTGTGGAGCTTGTGCTGACTGTGTGCACAGGGGTGGAGCTGGTCTCCCTCGTGGAGCTTGTGCTGACTGTGTGCACAGGGGTGGAGCTGGTCTTCCCTGTGGAGCTTGGGCTGACTGTGTGCACAGGGGTAGAGCTGGTCTTTCCCCTAGAGCCTGGGCTGACTGTGTGCACAGGGGTGGAGCTGGTCTCCCTCGTGGGGCTTGTGCTGACTGTGTGCACAGGGGTGGAGCTGGTCTCCCTCGTGGGGCTTGTGCTGACTGTGTGCACAGGGGTGGAGCTGGTCTCCCTCGTGGAGCTTGTGCTGACTGTGTGCACAGGGGTGGAGCTGGTCTCCCGTGTGGAGCTTGTGCTGACTGTGTGCACAGGGGTGGAGCTGGTCTTCCCCGTGGAGCTTGTGCTGACTGTGTGCACAGGGGTGGAGCTGGTCTCCCGTGTGGAGCTTGTGCTGACTGTGTGCACAGGGGTGGAGCTGGTCTCCCGTGTGGAGCTTGTGCTGACTGTGTGCACAGGGGTGGAGCTGGTCTTCCCTGTGGAGCTTGTGCTGTCTGTGTGCACAGGGGTGGAGCTGGTCTTCTGTGTCGAGCTTGTGCTGACTGTGTGCACAGGGGTGGAGCTGGTCTTCCCTGTGGAGCTTGGGCTGACTGTGTGCACAGGGGTGGAGCTGGTCTCCTGTGTGGAGCTTGTGCTGACTGTGTGCACAGGGGTGGAGCTGGTCTTCCCTGTGGAGCTTGTGCTGACTGTGTGCACAGGGGTGGAGCTGGTCTTCCCTGTGGAGCTTGTGCTGACTGTGTGCACAGGGGTGGAGCTGGTCTCCCGTGTGGAGCTTGGGCTGACTGTGTGCACAGGGGTGGAGCTGGTCTCCCTCGTGGAGCTTGGGCTGACTGTGTGCACAGGGGTGGAGCTGGTCTCCCTCGTGGAGCTTGTGCTGACTGTGTGCACAAGGGTGGAGCTGGTCTTCCCTGTGGAGCTTGTGCTGACTGTGTGCACAGGGGTGGAGCTGGTCTTCCCTGTGGAGCTTGTGCTGACTGTGTGCACAGGGGTGGAGCTGGTCTCCCGTGTGGAGCTTGGGCTGACTGTGTGCACATAGGTGGAGCTGGTCTCCCGTGTGGAGCTTGTGCTGACTGTGTGCACAGAGGTGGAGCTGGTCTCCCGTGTGGAGCTTGGGCTGACTGTGTGCACAGGGGTGGAGCTGGTCTCCCGTGTGGAGCTTGGGCTGACTGTGTGCACATAGGTGGAGCTGGTCTCCCGTGTGGAGCTTGGGCTGACTGTGAGTGCAGAGTCTGTCTTCTGAACTTGGCTGGTCACGGTCTCTCTTGAGGTGCTGGAATGTGTGACAGGTCCTGTGGTCGGGCAGCCGTCGGGGGTGTGGCAGCACAGGACACGCACCTCGTAGTTGAGGCACATCCCCAAGGGCCCCTGCTGCTCCTGGTTGCGGCACACCAGGCCCAGGTGGGGCTCGCACTGCACCACCTGGCCCAGGGCCTCAATGCTGACCTCGGGGTGGTTCTCGGCTCGGCACTCCAGCCGGGTGATGTCCTCAGGTTGGAGACAGATCCTCTCTCCCTTGCTCAGGATGTTGCTGTAGGTTTCCGTGTCTCCGCCATGCGGCCCGGGGTCTGGGAAGTCCACGTCGAACCACTTGGTCCAGGTGCACTGTGGCTGGCAGTCGGTGGTCTGGGATTGGGTGACCTTTGTGCCCACTGATGTCCCTCTACTTGTGTGCACTGGTGTTGGGTGGGTAGTGTGCCCTGTCGAGGTGGCCTGACTTCCCGTGGTCACAGTGGTCTTCGTGGTGGTGCTGCCCTCCGTGGACTTGGGGTGTGTGGCGATGGATTTCGGGGTCCCTATGGTCTCGTTCCTGCAGTCGTCCACCAGCTCACAGCATTGGATCCGGATCTCATAGTTGTAGCAGATTGGCGGCAGCTGGTCCCTGTTCCAGCAGATGAGCCCTTCCTCAGAGTTGCAGGTCACCTGCTGTCCCAGCTCTGCCAGGGGCGTGTTGGGGAAGAACTGAGCCCTGCACTCCACACTTGTGGGCCTTTCACAGAACTTATACCCTTTGGATCTCAGGTTGTGAAAAGTGTCAAAATCTCCACTGTCCTTTCCAGGCCCGGGGTAGCTGCCATCCATCCACTGTGTCCAAGTGCAGGACTCCCGTAAGCAGCTCACCGGGCTGACTCCAGAGGTGGTGGGCACACTCGTGACCTGGGACCTTCCCGGGGGTGATGCAGAGGCAGAGGGTGTTCCTGAAGTTGTTTTTGGAGTTGGGGTAGACTTCAGGAACGATGTTCTGACAGGTGTGGAGGACACGGTGGCACTGGTCGTGGGGACCGTGTTGGTAGTCCTGTGCCTGGCTGGAGGGCTGGAGGTGGGGCAGGGCAAGGGGCTGCAGCACAGGACCCTGATCTGGTAGTTGTGGCACAGGCCTGATGCCTGGTCCCTGTTGTGGCAGGTCAGCCCAGCCGTCGGGCTGCACTCCAGGCGCTGACCCAGGGCCTGGAGTGGCACCTCGGGCGCGTCCTCAGCTCGACACTGCACTGCCCTCGGCACTTGGCAAATCCGGAACCCGTGGGCACGGAGGTTCTGCAGCGTGTCGAAGTCACCGCTGTCCACGCCCTGCCCGGGACGACTCACATCCAGCCAGGGGGACCACAGGCACTTCTCCCCACAGTGGACAGAGGACGAAACAGGGGGTGTGGCAGGCGTGGTCCTGAGGGGCGTGCCCGTGGCTGTGGATGAGGCTGTGCTCACAGGCACTGGGCGCACCGTGCTCTGGGTGGGGCTGGAGCCCACACCTGTGGTCTGCCTCGAGCTGAATGCTGTGGGAAAAGAAGGTTGCGGGCTGAGCCCGGGCACACGTAGGCTGGCTTCACTGGGTCCTGGCTCTGATGACCTTCTGTCCTGGGGGCTGCCTGGTGGGCTTCCCCACAGCAAATGGGCCAATGTTGAAATTTGAATGACCAGGGACACACAAAAGAACCTGTCTGCTCAGAACCTGGCCCACAGTGGGCCGATGGGCATCACAGTTCTTCAATAAACAAGTGGATTGACCTCAGTACAGGGCATCTGCCCCCGGGCCTGCCCTGAGCGGAAGCCACGTGTCTATGGCTGCCCTGTGCTGGAAGCCTCGGCCCGGGGCCTGAGCTCCCCAAGGAGCTGTGGATTCCAGGTCAGCCAGAGTGAAACCCTGGAGCCAGCCCCTTCCCATGGCAGGGAAGGAGGAGAGAGTGAGCCACTGCCGTGCCCGATACCCAGGGGCTGCCACCGCTGCCCAGAGCTGGGCGTGAACCTGGCCTCCAGCAAGAGAAGCCACGCCAGTCCGCTGGGAGAGCGACACCCCCAGGACCCCCGGGGCCCTTTGCCATCACACGTTGTCCTTACTGTGTGGGGACGTGGAGAAGGAGAAGGTGGTCGGGGGCCTGGGGGTGGTGGGGCTGCAGGTGAAGACCCTCCTCTCCACGGTGCCGTTGGCCCCGCAGTGGGCGGAGATGCAGCTGCCCATGCCGTCTGTCGTGTTGTAGATGACGTCCCCCGGGTGGAAGTGCCGCCCGTCGTAGGTGCAGACGCAGGCTGCGGGAGCACGGCAGCCCTCCGTGAGAGGGCTGAGGCGAGGCAGAGTCCCTCCCCACCAGACCCCAGACCCAGGAGGCCACGGCTGCTTACCACCACTGTCGTAGGCGCAGTGCACGCCGTTCTCCGTGCAGATGCTGGGGAGAGGGAAGGAGGGCTGGGGCACGGGCGCCAGCACAGCCTGCCCTCGGCCATGCCCACTGCCAGGGGTGGAGTCCCTGCCCAGGCCTGGGACTTCAAACTTAGCTTCCCGAGGTCCCACCCTCTGGAGGACTCCCCAGTCCACACAAGTGGAAGCCGGGTGGGGGACCCAGGAGCTGCTGGTGCTCTACCCAACCATGGCGATGGCTGCCCACCCCTGGGTCCCTGGCAGATCATCTGGCCTCAGCTCCCCCACCACCCGCCTGTTTGCCGGTCCCCGCACCCCAAGAGTCCCCCGACCAACAAGCACCAACACTCAGCTTCGCCTCTGAGCCTGGGGAATCAGGGGGATAGCCCCTGAGAAATGCCTGCCGCGGTCCAGAACCCGGACCCAGAGCCACCGGCCCATCACGGCAGACGGCACCCCTGAGAGCGAGGCCCTCCCCCAGAGACCCGGCCAGGGCACCCTCTGGTCCTGCAGGCCCGAGTCCCGGGGGCTGCTGGTTAGGGGCCTGGATCCCCCACGTGCTCTAGGCTCTGTGGCCCCCTGCCAAGGGACTCACCACGAGTAGCAGTTCTTGTCCGAGGGCACGGTGGCCCCGGGCCGGTAGGACTTCCCGTGGATGCGGCAGGGTGGGGGGGGTGTTGGGGTTGGGCACTTGTCCACACACTGCATCTTGTCCTCATCGAAGATGGGAGCCGACGGTGGGCATTTGGGGTAGCAGCCTGTGGGACAGAGAGGACTGAGTCCCAGCCACAGAGGCCAGCTGGCCACCCCAGCCCAGGAGGGCCCCAGCACTGTCCCCAGCCCTCAGCCTTCTCCACGACACCACCGTGCCCTAGAGGCTGAGGCCACGGGCTCCTCGCGGGGCCAGGAGAGCCCAGCCCCGTGAGGGTGCCCAGGCCTGGGAAGCCGGTCCCTGCCCACCTTCGAGGCCCCGCAGATCGTGGAGGCAGCGCCCACTGGGGTTCCGGCAGGTGCGCATGCAGGGCGCCCCGCAGGGCTGGAAGTGCCACTCACACTCCCCCTGGGGGTTGTAGTAGTCGCAGAACAGCGCTGGGGGGGCAAGGGGGGTGGTCAGAGCAGCCTGCACTGGGGCCTTCTAAACAGACCAGGGGAGGCGCCAGGGCAGGGTCTCCAGCCAGGGCAGCCCAGCTGGGCCCTCGTCCCGGGGCTTCTCTGGGCCAGGCGGAAGCTCTGCTGAGCGCTCCACCCGAGGGCGCCGTCCACCCCTTCCCTCCTCCTTGGAGGCCTTCTTACTCCTCCAGGGACCACGCATGCAGCCAGGCACACGTGCCGAGAGCTGCCACCTCGGGTCCTGGAGCCCCGGGCCCCTGTACTCACGGCAGACGTCCGGCGTCCTCCAGGACACGCACACTCCGGCTTCGTGGCAGGCCTGGGCATAGGCGGCCACAGCGGTGCAGAAGCACTCACAGTCTCCCCCCGAGTCGCAGGCACACGCGTCACCCACGCAGGCCTCGTAGTACATGGTCGGCTCCACCTGAGGGAGACGGGCCTCAGACTCCCGGGAGCCACTGGGCTTTGGGGGGATCTGGCCTGTGGTCACTAACCTGGGCCAGTTTCCACTGGAGCTCAAGAGAGCAAATGCATGGCCTACAGTGGTTTCCCAGCACTGCCTCTGTGCCCACAGGCCAGCTCCCACCTGGCCCACAGGCTCCTGCCCGCCTGGGGCTTCTGGGGCAGTGCTCAGAGCAACACCCCACACAACTCAGGCCACGGCTGCTAGGAGCAGTGCACCAGCCTGGCCACTGTGGCATGTCCACATGGGCCCCGAGCCCAGCTCTCTGCGCTCTTAGCTGATGCTGCCCTCCCCCTCTTGTCCCCTCTGCCTCCTGGGACCATTGCCCGTGGTCCCTTCTCAGCCCAGAGACCCCCCTGCCCTGCCTGGCTGGCCATACATGGGCATGGCAGGTGGCGAAGGTGGCACTGTGGATGATGCTGCACTGCTTCTGGGCCCAGGCCTTGCGGTAAGGGTTGGTGGTGCAGGGGTCCTTGGGCACCGGGGCATCCGGGCAGGACGGGGAGAGCTTCCAGCTGTTTCCAAACTCCAGCGCGTCACCCACCACGGCCTGGCTCCGCGTGGTGAAGTCATTGAGGGCATTGCCATCGAAGTTCCCACACAGGCCGCAGACCCTGCCCTGCAGAAGCACAGGGAGAAGGGAGGCTGGGCACAGAGCCTCTTCCTCAGCCCACCGCCACCTGAGCATCCAGCAGGATGGTCCCCCGGAAGGGGAGGGGTGCGAGGTTTGCAGGGTGGCCTCAGGGCCCTGCTTACGCCCTGCTGCCCACACAGCATCAGAGACTGTGAACTTTCCAGGGGCCACACGGCCTGCCCTCCCTCCAGCCTCCTGCCTGTGCTGGGGCCACAGCAGCCAGCCCGGTGTGTCCTGGAGTGGGCTGGGCAGTGGCTCTGACTCAGTCCTGGGCCTGGACCGAGACTTAGTGGAAAGAGAGCCTTTCCAGATGTGGTAGGTTGAGGTCACACTGGGGTAGAATGGGCCCTCAATCCAATGTCCGCTGTCCTTATGCCAGGGAGGATGTGGACACAGGCACCCAGGGAGGGCCCACATGATGACAGAGGATGGGGAGTGACCCAGCCACCTGACAAGGACGCCCTGCCCAAAGCTGCGACAGAAAGGCCTCTCCCGGGAGCTCAGCCTGCACCTGGCTTGGACTCCCAGTGTCCAGACTGAGGGCATCCGCAGCCTGCCCTCCCTGGGCTGGGACGCTGCAGGACTCACACACCGGGGGCTCCCTCCTCGCTGCTGCCCGGAGGCTCCGCCCCTGTATCTGCTCTCAGACCCCATCTCTCCCTCTCTCTGGCGGACTCTGTCCCTCGGCCCCTCCGGTATGTCCCATGGCCCCCAGCAGGGACAACAGCAGGGGCCTCCCCTCGGCCTCACCTTGAACTCGGGGCTGAGTCTCAGGAAGATGCTGGTCCTCCTGTCCCACAGCAGCACCAGGCCTGCGTCGGTGTCCACCACCAGGTAGATGCCCATCTGGCGGATGGTGTAGGGCGGCTCCTGGCCTGCGCCCTTCTGGACCACCTCCACCTTCCCGCTGCTCAGCTTTAGCTCATAGCTCTGTGAGACAAGGCGTCCCTTAGGCCCGGGGGACCCTGCGCTCTAGGTGCTCGGTGCCACCGTGGAGCCCCCAGAGTGCCCCTCCCAGCTGTGCCCCTCACTCACCCCCAGGAAGATCTTAATGTCCTTGGAGCAGGTGGTCCCCGTGGTACCACAGGGGACGTTCTCGGTGACCACACGGAAGGCATCCTTGGCGCTGCCGTTACCGCCGCAGTGGTCCTGGGGAGAGGAGGCGGTCAGGGCGGGGCTCGGCTGGGCCTGCAGCCCCCAGGGCCGGGCGTGCTATGGACAGAGGCGCAGACCCCCTACCTGCACCAGCGTGTACTGGCAGTCCCCACCGAAGGTGTAGCGCTGGCCATCGAAGGTGAGGAAGTGGCCATCCCCGTACAGGGCACAGGTGGCCTGGCAGGGCTCTTCTGTGCACCGCCACATTCTGTTCTCACAGGTGCTGCAGAGGACGAGGGGTCAGGTCAGGGTCCTCCAGGGGCTCTGCGGGGACCCTCGGTGCTTCCTGGCAGCCACCCCTCCCCAAGAGGAAGGACCCAGTAGACCAACAGATGCCCAGAGGGTCTCGCGGCCTGGGCCACCCAGAGTCCCCCTGAGAACCTGGGCCGTGTGTGTGGGCCCGGGGCCTTGCCAGGGCTTCTTCAGCTTCTGACAAGGACAGTCCCCTGGGGCGCTGAGCCACATACCAGGTGTTGCAGCCTGCCCAGATGGTCTCCCCCGGCCTGTAGCTGGCCCCGTTGTGCATGCAGGGGCAGTCCTCAGCGGCAATGCAGCCCCCGCTCCCGTCGGCCACCAGCCCCGGGGGGCACACGCAGCCCGGCTCACACTGGGGGCTGTACTGTAGGGCACAGGGACACAGTGAGTGGTGGGGACAGCTGCCTGGACCTGCGTCGTCCTCCACCGGGCCAAGGGTAGGCGAGCCCAGTCAGCAGGCAGGGGTCCTCCAGGGACCCGGTCCAGCGGTGGGCCCAGCTTGGCTACCCCCTCCCCCAGGAGCACCTTTGAAGGACCCTGGCTACCATCAGGGAGACTGTTGGGGCCACCAGTCACTCACACAGGCCATGTCCAGGGTATGACAGCTCTTCTGGCAGCCAGCTCCGGTGGCCCCATGAGTGGCATTGTGGCAGTCGAAGTAGACCATAGGTGCGTCACACACTGGGGAAAAGGAGGGGTGCAGGGGACCCTAAGCCCCTCCAGCCAGGCTCGGCTGCACATGGCCCCCAGGGGCGGAGGAGCCTGCCCGTGCAGGTGGGGGAGTGTGGAGTGCCACACTGGTGCGTGTCACTCGCCAACCCGGGCAGAGCCCAGGGCTCAGACGGCGCTAGACACAGAGGCCAGTCAGCTGCCGCTGCCCCCTAGCTTGGAGGGGGACAAAGAAGCCATTCAGGGCTTCCCCTGGAGAGGACGGGCCTGAGGACAGCCATGCCCCTCTCTGAGCTCACCTTGGGTGGGCGCTGGGCCCCCGATGCAGGTCAGCGTCCCCTGTGTGCAGGTGCTGTGAGGAGGAGACGGTCAGCAGGTGTGTTCTGGCCACTGAGCCCCTGTCCCACACCCCCGAGGCACGTCTCACCAGACGGCCCCGCTGTCGTGCAGAGACTCGCCGTTGGGGACCATGGAGCCCCTGTGGTAGCAGGGGCAGCTGGCAGCCGGCACACACTTGTCCGAGGCGTCCAGGAACATGCCCTCTGGGCAGGCGCAGCCATCCACAGGGACAAAGCTGACATGGCAGGTGACGTCCTCCTCGCTCAGGGCACGGCAGGTGGGCTGGCAGGTGCTGATGTGGTAGTGGTAGGTCATGGACTTGGGGCAGGTGGTTGTGGGCTTTGCTGCAGGAAGCCAGGAAGAGGGGACACTCAGGATGCTGATGGGCACAGCCAGGTGGGCAGCAGTGGGTAGTCAGGGGCCCAGGCCTCCTGGACAGAGCCCCAGACTGTGATGGCCTTGGGCAGAGGACGGGTCTTGGCGGGGGGGGCCCGCTTGCCCGGCACTCACTGCAGACGCCGGCCCTCCAGCCACGCAGCAGCACGCCCTTGGCGGCACAGGCCTGCACGTAGGAGGACAGGGCCGCGCACATGCAGTCCTCGCTCTTCTCGCAGTTGCACGTGTCGAACATGCAGTTCTGGGGGCCAGAGACATCAGGGTCAGGGACTCAGCACACAGGTGGCCAATGTCCCCCACCCTGCCAGTCCCTGCCTGGGCCCCATCTTGGCCTCCTGGGATGCTCCCCTGGGTCCTCCCTCACACCCCACGTGCAGCTGAGCAGAGCCCCATGCAGGGCTGGCCACCCATGGGGCTGGGGGCTCCAGCAAGACCTTGGCCCTTTATCTCTGTGGCCCAGGGGGTCCAGCCCCTGCCCCGGCTGACTCCCTGCTTGGGTTAGCTCCTGCGTCCAGTACAGGGCTGGAGTCCCAGGCAGGCCCAGTGCATGAGTCAGGGGGAGAATTAGTGAATGAGCTCCATGGGAACAGACCCAGGGACGGGCTTGGTCCTGGAACCCACACCTGGGGCCTGCTGGGCCGTTACGGTCCCGAGAAGGCTCGCTGCCCAGCGCCCCTTCTCAGTGTCCCCTGACTCCCTGGGGGCGTCCCCATAGCCCAGCAGCAGGACCTGGACTGCAGGGGTGGTGGGTGGGCATTACCGAATAGTAGGTGCTGGGGCTCACGGTGGCGTGGCATTGGGCGAAGGGGCCGTCAGGGCTGGTCAGCTGTGAGCACCAGTGCTGGGCGTACTTCTCTGTGGGCAAAAGGCAGGCTGTCCATGGTCACTCCTGGGCAACCCACCCGGGGCTGCTCCTGCCCCCAGCAGATAGAGCAGGCACTCGGACACAGAAGGGCCCGTGAGGCCTGGAGACGCCATGGCTACTGCTTCTCTCCTTTCCTGGGTCCCCAGCCCAGCCCCCCAGTGCCACCACCTTCTAGGGACGTGGGTAGCCACTACGAGGGACGGATGTGACAAGACCGCTCCACCCCTTCTCTGGGTAGGGGTGGGCCACACAGGGAGAGCAAGTGAGCCAGGACCTGCTGGCTGAACGCCTGCCCGGGGCAGGGGCTGGACGGTCAGCAGCGCAGGAAGATGGGCGTACTCCCCTCCACCCTGCAGCTGGCCCCAGTGCTGCAGGCTGCAGCCACAGCAGGAGAGCGGCTTGGTCGGCCCGAGGCTCCTCCGGACCTGACGATCGGCCAGCAGACACACTGGGCTCCACACTGCCCCCCATTCCTTCTTCCCAGACTCACCTCTCGGGTGACAGTACACATGATGGCCAGCTCACCACTAGCCTGAGGCGGGGACAGCTGTACCCCAGGACAGAGTCAGGAGACACCCAAACAGGCGCACTAGGCCCTGAGTGGTCCTCAGGGAGCCAGCAATGGCCACGTACCATTCTCCACGCTGAGCGAGCAGGGGTCCTCGAAGCTGCTCTTGGCATTGGGGCAGGCAGCCTGGGTCTTCCAGGTGTTGGCGAAGGCGGCCCCCGTGCCCTCCACCACCCCGCTGTTGGTCCGGAAGTCATCGGCCTGGATGCTGTTGAAGTTCCCGCAGAGACCTGGGGAGGAGAGTCATGTCGCGGCCCTGCGCGGGCTCAGGGACGGGGTGGGCGCCAGGACCCCGGGGTGCCACCTCTTACCGCAGGTCAGTCCCCGGAGCTCAGGGGCCAGCCGCACAAACACCTGCATGGTGGGCACCAGCTGGATGGCCAGCTGCACGCCCAGGTGGGTCTGCGCGATGATGAAGAAGGTCGAGGGTCTGAAGAGGGTGACGTTGGCTGCGGACACAGCACAGGGGTCTCACTGGGAGGTGCCGGGCAGGACCCACAGGCAGCCCCAGGGCGGGAGTGGGCCAGTGCCCTCACCTGTGGACACGGGCAGCTGCGTGTAGATCTGGTTCACGAACACCTCCCCGCTGGCCTTCACCACCACCGCCTGCGGGCAGCCAGCACGTCAGCGGGGGCCTGGGCGGCCTCCACCACCGCCCCCGGTCCCTGCAGAGGCTGCAGAGTGTGCCCACAGCCCACAGGGCGGCGACCCTGAGCTCTGCCCTGACTCGCTCCGAGTCTGGCCTGTCCGAGGGCCACACGTGCTTTTAGCAACGTAAAAACCAGACCGTGTGTCAGTCCAGCAGAGACCTCGCTGGCCAGGGGTGTGTCCCTCCTTCCCGGGGCCAGGTGGGGCTGGCACTGAGCTGCTCCACTTAGGGACAGTCCCTTAGAGGACCTGCGAGCAGGGACACGGCCGGCCGGGGCAGAGGGTCCACTGGCTGTGGCCAGATCCAGGGCTGGGGCGGAGAAGCTTGGCAGTGGGGGTCGCGCCCCGTCCCCCCCTTGGGCGACACTCACCGTGGGGCCCCCGCCCAGGCGCAGCTCCACGCCCTTCAGGCAGGTCTCGCTCTCGGTCAGACCGCACCTGCGCAGCTCGGCCAGCACCGCGAAGGCATCGTCGTGGCAGGGCTGTGGGGAGCACGTGGCGCTCACCTCGTCGGCCTCCCCCTGTCCTCCAGCCCACACTGCCCCTTGCCAGAAGCCCCGAGGGCACAGCCCGGCACCCAGGGAGGAAACTGTTCACCGTCGGAGGGAAAGCACTGCCTCCAAACAGGTCCTGGGGGAGGCTCGCTGGGGAGGCTGGGGAGGCCCTGGGGGAGGCAGACCAGGGTCCCAGGGGCCCGCAGAGGGACAGGGAGCAGACATCCGGGGCAGCGGCTCCCCACCACACTGCCATGGTGGATGCAGGACGCCAGGCCTCATCCACCCCACAGGTGCACCTCGCCAGAGAGCCTGCTGGAGGCCACGACACAGGGACCAGGGCACGTGGGTTTTGCTCTTCAGTGGTGGCCCACACCACGTTGACCCAAGATGATAAGAGGGCGAGCTGGGCGGGGAGGTGGGCAGCTGGGGTTCAATGCACTTTCTGCCTGACCAACAAATGACCCCCAAACTGCTCTAAAAATAGAGCCATTGAAAACCGAAATGCAAGGTCAGAGGGGTCAGGGCACTGGACAGGGGCCGCTACACTCTAACCAGCATCCATGTGACCCAGGCACTCCCTCATGGTCTCCCCTGGTGAAGCCCAGGATTGGGGCCCAGGGAGGCTGGCCATCCCAGGTGCCCAGGGCCGTACCTTGGTCAGCACGTAGCTGCAGTCCCCATGCACGGTGTACTGCTTCTCGTCAAACGTGGACAGGTGGGAGCCGCCCAGCACAGAGCAGGTGCCCTGGCACGGCACCTCCTGGCAGCTCCAGCGGCCTCCGGAGCAGGTGCTAGGAGGAGAGAAGGAGCACAGTGTGTGCTGCCCAGGGCACCAGGCCTGCCGCACCCCTCCAGACGGGGCTTCCAGCAGGCTGCGAGGCCACAGCAGACCTGCAACCTAGGCCTAGCCCTGAGCTCCCAGAGGAACTGGCCCTGGGCAGGCTGGGGACAGGGAGGGACCTACCACCGGGTGCAGTCTGTAGAGTAGTTGGCCCCTGGGGCGTAGGAGGTCCCATTGTACATGCAGGAACACTGAGACATGGGGACACAGCCAGTCTGGCCGATGTCATCAAACACCGTCCCTGCAGGAAGCAGGTCAGCTGTGACACAGGTACCCCCAGGGCCCAGCCACCCTGAGGCCCAGGGGCACCCCCAGCAGGGTCTGAGGGGTCTTTGTTCTGTGGTCCAGCCAGAGCCATCTGGCACCCAGAAGGCATCTGTGTTTGGGGGGTCCTGTGCCTGGGTTGGCAGGGGTGGGCCCCCAACTGACCCTCAGGGCAGAAGCAGCCGGCCACGCAGTGGTCCTCGCAGAGCTGGGAGCGCTGGGGGTTGGAGCAGGTGTCTGTGCAGGGGGAGCCACACTCCTGGTGCTGCATGTTCAGGGGGCACGTCTGGTCTGCAGGGCCACAGGGCAGGTCGTCACACCCAGCTCCTTTCCCGCAGGACAGCGTGGTGGGAATGGGCACTGGGGGTAGGGCAGGGCTGGGCACTCACAGCAGAGGTCGGGGCCTCTCCAGTCCTGGGGCAGGCCCCCTGCGTGGGCGCACTGCCGTGAGTACTCGGCCAGCGTGTGGCAGATGCAGCTGGGCAGGTCGGCCTGCTCACAGAGACACAGGTCCTGCCGACAGGCCTCCACGTAGCTGCTGACGTCCACCAGGGCCGCACAGCCCGAGAACAGCTGGCCTCGCAGGAGCTCCTCGCAGATGCCCTGGGGCAAGGCAGGAGGCCAGGCTCGGGGATGCCCTGCGAGATCGGAGGACCACCCGCAGCCCCTCCCCCCACCTCTGCCCTGCCCTCCGAGGCTCACGGAGCTGATGGAGCAGTTCTGGGGTGCAGGGTCGGGGTCCTGGCACTGCTCCGTGGGCCCGTCCATCTTCTGCAGGTTCCCAAACTCCATGGGGGTCAGCCTGACATCTGTAGGAAACAGGAGCTGGCTCTTCCTGCAGGCCCCAGACCCTGCAGCCCAGCACCCAGGCCATGAAGTCCCAGGGGCCAGAGCCCCGAGGTGGGCTTCCCCATCCTGCCCACCCTGGGACACTCGGGGGGTCTGGAAATGACTCAAGGAAGCAGCGGGAGCCTGGAGACTGATCCTGCCGCTGGGCTGGGATGCACCAGGGGCAGAAAGTGAGCCTGCGCTTCCCTGGCCAGCCCTGCACAGGGCCTCGCTGGCCAGGGGCAGCTGGAGGCTTGGGCAGGCTCCATGCCCCTGACTGGACAACCCTTCTGGGGGTGGCCTGGCAGCTGGGGGACGGTCAGGGAGGCTGGCTGTGCAGCCACAGTTGGAACGCCACTTCTCGTGGCAACGGCGCGAGCATTGAGGAAGCAGGTGCCGATTTCCAGGGAGGCTGCGGGTCCTGGGCCCCTGTCCAGAGCAGCGGCACGGAGGACAGGGTCCTGACTGGCTCTCAGCTTCCCACACGCACCCCTGAGGCAGGCAGACGCCAGGACTGAGTGGGCACGTGTGTCTGCGCACCAGTGTGTAGGGTGTGTGCTAGAACCGTGCCTGTGAGCAGGTCTGCATGTGCACACGCCTGTGCCCGGGTCAGGCACATGTGTGCGGTGTGAGAGTGTGTGGCAGGGGCTGTGGGACTCTGGGAGACGGGGCCCTCCAGGGAGCTGAGGAGGGGACAGGGGCCTGGAGAGCCTCACCATGGGAAAGGAACTCGTTGAACACTGGGATGCCGTTGAAGTCCCCACAGAGCCCGCAGGTCTGGTTGGCGAACTTGCTGTCCAACTCTAGCTGGAATGGGGGACACATCAGAGCCAGTCCCAGGAAGCCCAGGATAGGAGGGACCCATCCCCAGAGGGAACGTGCCCCAGAGAGACCCCAGCGTGAGGCCCACCCCAGGAGCTGCAGGAAGCTCGGCCCTGAGCAGGGCTCCTCTGTGGGAGCAGACCCCAGGGCTCTGCTGGTCCTGCCCCTCACCTCCTGTGGGGCAGGGTCTTACCCTCTTGCCCCCTTAGCCCAGGGCAGTCTCCACCCTCTGGACAGCTGACCAGGGCAGGCCAGGCCCTTGGAGGACAGGAGGTGTGCACCCCCGCTGGGAAGCCCATCCATCCTGCCTGACCAGCCTCACCCAGAGGACCACCCTGTCCTCCCAGAAGGCCTGTCCACCCTGTCCTCCCGGGAGGCCTGTCCACCCTGTCCTCACGGGAGGCCTGTCCACCCTGTCCTCCCGGGAGGCCTGTCCACCCTGTCCTCCCGGGAGGCCTGTCCACCCTGTCCTCCCGGGAGGCCTGTCCACCCTGACCTCACGGGAGGCCTGTCCTCCCCACCCGCAGCCTCACCAGGAGGCTGTCATCGTCCTGGTCCCACATGAAGACGAGGCCCAGCCGAGCCGTGACTTTCAGGTTGCCGTTGCTGCGCTCCATCAGGACCCCAGACTGGCTGAAGGGCAGCTGGACCCTGTGGAGAGAGGGTGGGGCTGAGGCACCCGGGGCAGGGCGAGGAGGGGGTCCTGCCAGGAGGGTCCCCAGCCTTGTGAGGGACAGGAGAGAGCGCCTGGAGGCCCTGGTGTTCTGGAGGAACCGGGAAGGGCCCAGAGAGCCTGGCCAGCACTGCGGCCTCTTCCCTCACAGATGACGCCCTGCTCACCCCCACCGTCACCCCACAGGGTGCCACCCGGGGCTCGGACTCACGGGTGGCCATTGACCAGGACGGAGCTCTCATTCAGCTCGATGACCAGGCCATCGAGCTTCATGATGACCCTGCTCAGCGTGGTGGTGTTGGCCGCCCGGCTGCGGCGCAGCTGCACGTTGAAGTCCTCGTAGGCGGCTCCACAGTGGGCAGAGAACACGTAGTTGCACAGGCCGGGGAAGCGGAAGATGTCCCCGTCGAAGGTCTTGTAGTGGGAGTCGCCCCAGGTGCTGCACACCCGCCCGTTGTGGGCCGGGTTCGGGGCTGCAGGACAACAGCGTGGCCTTTGGAGGAGCTTGCCTGCGCCCACTGCACCCACCAGGGATGACCCTCCACCTGTCCCCGGAGTCCCCCCTCGTGCTGCTGCCCGGGGTGCGGCATCTGGGGTCCCCTCTGCTCCCAGGGAACTCTGGGAACCGGCCATGGCAGTTTGGGACAATTTTCCAATGCTTCCTCCACCTGGAATTGGGGTTCCCTTTCCAACCAGCCCCTGCAGGTGTGAGGGAGGGGCGCCCAGCTAACCCACACCTCTTTCCGGGCCTCGGGTTTCGCTCACCTTGGACCACAGGGATGGTGCTCAGAGGCGGGGTGTCAGTCATCCTGAGGAGGGGGTCACCTGTGGAGACAGCAGCTCATGGGATGTGCCTCCAGGAGCCAGGGACGCCACTGCCCCGAGGAGATGGGCCAGGGCCAGCGGACCCAAGCTCTGGGCCTGTAAGCCCAGTCTGGCGGCTGCTGTTGAGACCTGCACCGAGCGCTGCACCCGGCCCACACCCAGCGATCCCGGGCCTTCCCCATCCGTCTCCCTGCAGAGCCCCGGGCTGCTGGCCCTCACGGCCCCGGAACCTGCTACTTGTAGGTGGGGTCTCTTGCTCCCGGGAGGCAAAAAGCCTGGGTCAAGGAGATGAGGAGATTAGGCCCTGCTGCTCCTGGACTGGACTGGTGTGGGAAAGGCAAACAGACGGGGCTGTAACCCGAAACACCCCAAAACCCCCGCTTTGAAGCCTCTGGCCACCCTCCAGAGCCAGCTCCAAAGCCTGAAAGGGGTGCGGGTGGCTGCAGCAGAGTCAAACAGGGGGAGACGGGGGACCCGGCCCCCAGCCCCAGCACCCGGCTGGCCCTGTGGCGGTGGAGCCAGCAGCCTCTGAGGTCCCTCAGAGCCTGAGCTTCAGGGACCCACCCATGACCGGTACGAGGCTGGGCCAGAGAGGCCGGGCAGGGACTGGCCAGGCCATGCACACCTGCATGTCTTCCGGCCCCAAGTTCTGACGCCACAGCTGTTGTCTGCTGTAGAGCCAGCCCCAGACAAGTGGCCCCTGGGGACCCTGTGCCCACCCAGGTGGGGTCAGGGGCTCTGCAGGCAGAGGGTAGGGAACAGAGGCCAAGACTCACCGCTGTGCCCTGGAAGGGGAGAGAGGTCGGCGCTGGGCTCACGGCCGGGTTGCAGAGAGCCCTGCTGGGCCTGGCCTGCGGAGGAGGGGGCAAACCTGAGGAGACTTGCAGACAGGTGCCTCGGCTGTGCCACCAGGCCTGCAGACGGAGGGAGGTGCGGGGTGGCCAGCGCAGGATGTTCCCTCTGCCCTGTTGGGGGCTGGACATCTCCGTCCACGTGGGCTTTGTCAGTGTCGGGCCGGCGGCTAGAGAGAGACCCCTGGGGGCGTTCCCTCTGCTGGCCCGTTGAGCCTTGGCCGGGCCGCCTCACCCTGGCCCTGCGTCTCCAGGGACCATTCCTTGGTTCCTGTTCCCTCAGTCACTGTGTGTCTGCCCTGTGCCAGGGCCTGTCCTCTGTGTGGGCTGTGGGAACAGAGCCAGCCATGCTCGTCCTGGACTCCACTGGGAATCAGGAGTAGAGATGTGGTCAGTGACAGCTTGTCCCAGGAGCCCAGGGGTCTGAGGGCCAGGGTGAGCCGGTGCTCCCAGTGGCTGGGTGGGCCAGGATGGCCAGGGCAGCTGGAGCAGGGCCTGCAGGGAGACTGGGTCCTCCATGGCTGCACAAATGGCAGATGATCCCAGACACGGGCCTGAGGCCCCCGAGCCAGGGTGGGGGAGGGGCCTGGCCCACCCACAGCCACGCACAGGAGGGGCTGGGGCAGAGCGTGGACTCGGTCCACTGAGCCCACCTCCAATCCTACACTGCCCCTGGGGTCCTCGGGCCAGGCTGGGGGCCCTCATCTCCCTGGTGCCCTGTGCCCGGGGTCTTGTAAGGTGACAACTGGCCAGCCCAGGGGAACAGACAGAGAAAGAGTGGGACCAGACATGCCGTCCCCCAGAGGCTGCCCCTCCTCACCAGCCAGCACACCCCCTCAGTGGGCTGCGGGGGGCCTGGCCTGGGAGGGCCCGTGAGGTCCAGGCCCCCAGCCTCAGGGAGCAGTCCTGGCCCCGGGAATGTGCTGCAGGAGGCCACTGGGAGGGTCAGGGGGTGGGGACTCGGGGGGCACTGTCTGAGACGGGCAGCTCCCCTGGGAGCCCCCTTCACCCTGTCCTTCCCTGCGGGCCCAGTACCCCTCCAAGGGTCCTGGGAGACTTCTGAGCCCAGGGAGAGCCACGCTGAAGGAAGGGGTGGCCAGGAGGGGCAGGGGGCCCAGCACGTTCTCGGAGAGGCTTAGACTCTGGGGCTGCCCGGTGGAGGGAAGGTGGGCAGGGAAGGCACCTGCCCTTCCAGGAGGCCGGTCTCTCCCACCCCTGGACATCACCGGGGCACCGTCAGCAGAGGCAGGGACGTCACAGAAGTCTCGGGACCCTGAGCCCCAGTACTCTCAGGGGTGCAGGGGTGGGTGAGACCTGCCCCGAGACGTACCCCAGGCCACCCCCAGGAGCCTAGACAGGCAGGAGCCGGTGAACCAGGCCTGTGGGGAGGGCAGAGAGCCGGCCCTGACCAGGCCTGAGCGGACTCTGAAAATGGCTCCTGCTTCTCCCCTCAGAAGCCTGGCAGCCCAGAGCCCAGCCGACCACCAAGCCCGGCACTGCTGAGGGTGGTCAAGGCCACAGGCAGGGCTCATGGCTGGAGCCCCTCGTGGACACACCTAGCTAGCCCAGGACCCAGCTGCCATTGCCCACCTGGGGCCGGGGCCTCCCCGGGGCTTTGGGGGGCCACCTGGGGAAGCTGGAGGTCCCAGCCTACCTGGGTGCCGGGTGCAGGCCAGGGCAAAGGCCAGGGCCCAGAGTGGGGCCAGCTTCCTCCGGCCAACAGCCATGGTGTGCAGAGTGGGGAGATGTCCCCACAGGCGGCCTCTGAGGAGTGACTCTGCTCAGCCGCAGGCTTTTATAGCCCCGGGCTGGCTCCAGCTCCAGGAGCTTCACGTGGGTGGGCGGAGCCAGCCTCTGGTCCCCCCTCACCCAGGTAAACAGTGGGCGCTGGCTGGTCAGTAGCGGGCAGCAGGCAGACAGGGGTGTGTCTGTGGGTGGGGCCTGGCTTCCCAGGGGTCCCCCAGTCCTGCTGCGGGGAGTTCTCCCCCGCCCCCCGTCTCCCCATCGGGACCTTCCCTGACACCATCTGTGTCTGGCCGCCTGACCCCTGAGTTCCTGGTGCCTCGAGAAACCACAGCATCTGCCCAGCTGGCCAGTGCCCCCTGAGACTGCCACAGGCCTGGCTGGGGGTCATCCTTACCCTCGCTTCCTCCTCAGGGCAGCCCCCAGCCCCACCTGCCCAAGACCCAGCTAGGCCTCAGGCTCCCAGCCCCTCGCAGGCCCTGGGCAGCAGAGGGCCAGTGGCCTTCACTGGTGGCCTCTGGCTGTGAAGAGCTTGATGCCCACTGGGCTGGAGAGCTACTGGTGGGCCCTAGCAGACTTGGCCTGATGGCTCTGGCTGAGAAGGTGCCATCAATCACGTCATGAGCATTGCCAGACCTGGAGGAGGGCCTCGGGGGTCCCCAGACTGTCCCCGAGGCCTACAGGTTTGAGCACCAGGAGTCCTGCCCATCCTGAGGGGCTCCACACGGCCTCTGTCCCCAGGGCTCTTGGGCACATTCTGCCTGCCACAGTGTGGGGGATCCACTGGCTCCTTGACGGCTTCTCCCTCCCTGGGGCATGACCTGCCCAGCCTTTGGGGGGGCCAGAGTCAGTTTTTAGGCCAGCGTTAGGAGCGTGTGGCCCAATGACTAGTCCCTAAATATGAGGGCCCTTCTCCCATGGCTGGCAAAAGGAAGGTCACTGGGACAGGGACTGTGCCAGGCCAGTGGAATCTCACTCACCCTGGGGGACATGAAGTACGTGGGGCACCTGGCCAGGCAGCAGCCCTGCAAGCCCTCACCCCCGCTGAGCCCCAAGGCCACTCAGCGCTGGGCCTGGCCCTGGCTGAGCCAGGGCCCTCCCTCCAGGATCAGATAAGCGAGTGTGGCTGGAGCCCAGCGAGAAGGGCTGGGGTTGTGGCCCTGACGAGCGGCCCCTGGAGTTGCCATGGAGATAGGGAAAATGTTGGGGCCTGGGCAGGGCGGGGGCCGGGCACGTCCCAGAGCATCGTGGTCAGGCTGCTGATCCTGCCTCCAGCCCCCGGGACAGGAAGCCAGCACCCAACCGCCCCTCTGTCCTGGCAGGCTGTGCCCAGGTGACTCAGTGGAGATTAAGCCCCAGGCCAGCCCAGATCCGGTTGGTGTCGGGCCCCACATTGGGGCAAGGAATGCCAAGTCTGGGTATCCTGCACCCCACACAGGTGGGGAGTGGGGCCTGGGGGACAAGGAAGTGCCACTGACCCTACGGTGGCCCTGCTTTCCTTGGGGATGAAAACAGATCTGTCCCAGGACCCCCAGGACCCCAAGGATGCCAGGTGCTCCTCATGGGCAGAGTGGTCAGCCCGGCACCCCGCAGATGTGTGAGGTGAACATGACTGGCCCCAGTCCCCTCAAGCAGAGCCGCATGGTTAGGGTGCCCTTCCCACTCTGCTTCTCCATCCCCACCAGGACAGCAAGACTCTGCTCAGGTCAGGAAAACAAGGCCCGTGGCCCAGCCCAACCCTGGCCTTGCCCGACCCTGGCCCTGCCTGACCCTGGCCCTGCCCAACTGTCACGGGCCCAGGTGAGTGGGATGGGCCTCTGGTTTCAATAACTCCAGGCCCAAGTTGGGGTCCCCCCCACTGTCCCAGCTTGTCACCTTCATTTGCAGGATATTGGGTCAGCAGGACATTGGGTCAGCCCCGTTCTGGCCAGTAGGACCTGGGGGCCATGCCCTGTAAAATGCCCAGACTAGCCAGGCCTCAGCCTTCCTTCTCCTGTCCAGGAATGAAGGGCAAGGGGCTCTGTCTTGTGAGGCCAGGGGTGGGCAGCTTCCCACGCTCCCCATTGTGGGGCCACAGGGCTCCGTGGGGCTGGCATGTTGCCCCTCCAGGGCAGGAGGCGATGGCCCTTGTGCCTACGTGGACCACTCCTTCACCCTCTCTAGGCCTCGGGACCCTTGGCTGTAGGACCCATTGTGCAGAGGACAAGGTCAGTGCGGCATGCTCTGAGCTATCCTGGTCCTGGACAGTGCCCAGAGGCCCAGAGGCCAGGACGCTCCTGCCTGCTGCTCCCGGGGCCGGCACCTGGCACCGCTCAGACACGCTGAACCACTCTGGCACCCACCCCTTTCTAGGTGACATGGCGGCATGTGAAATAACGGTAGGTTTACTGACAGGCTCGTAGGACTCCCGGTCACTGATGCATGGCGCAGGCCCGAGGGTCCAGGGATGGGCCCACCAGCAAGACCAGCAGCAAGACCAGCACTCCGACTGCCAAGTCAGCAGTTTGCGGGGAGGACATGACGTCCTGTTTGATGGGAGCTGGTGTGAGAACTGGAGAGTGATTCCGTGAGCTCTCGAGGAGGAAGCGGGCCCTCCTGGCCCCGGGGAGGCCCCTTGCAGCCCAGCGGGGCAACCTGACACTTTGAGGAATTACGGCTGTGTTGACAGAAGGGGCAGCTCCCCAGTGGATTTTCACCCAGCCAGGAACTTCCTTGATAAGCGGACGTCATCTTGAGTTTCTCCCTGCTCCGCTTAGGGGGCCAGAGAGGGCGATGGCCGCGGGGCCTCCCTGCCCTGCACAGGGGGAGCTGAGCCCTGGCCTGGCTGGGCGGCGTCAGCACCTCAGCACCAGGGAGAAAAGGAGCAGTGTGACTTTGGTTTTTGGTGGGGCCACTCTGATTTGAGCCCTTTCGCACGGGTTTGTTTTCTCTGAATCACTGGGCAAACAGAATTCCTCCCAAGATCTGGCCTGGGCAGCTGAAGGAAGTCCTGTCCCCCTCAGACCCATGGTTCTGGCCAAAGCACCAGCTGCCTGCGTCCATGTCCACAGCCAGGACCACATGGTCGGCTGCGGAGAGGGGCTGATGCTGGCCTTGAGCCCCGTGTCTCCCAGAGCCTGGCCTGCACCCGCCCAGTCTGCCCAGGTCTCCTGCTCCCCCCACCAGCAGGCCTGGTGCCGGCTCCTGGGAACCTGGTCTTCATCCTGCTCCTCCTGTCCCCAGGGCTCCCAGACCTCAGTCCTCCAGCCCCTGACCTCCTGTCACCCTCCTATGTCCCCAGCACCTGCAGAGCAGCTCCAAGCGCGTGTGTGCCTACAGATAAATTTGGGGTGGAGGGTCACAGGCCCTGGGACAGATCCACTGACCAGGTCCTCCTGTAGGACCAGGGCTCAGCCAGTTTCCTCAGCCCAGACCTTTCCTCCCAACCCTGAGACCCCCAGGTGTCCCCGGTAGTGGGAGGCGCACTTGGTACCATGCCCAAACACCCTCCACAGCTGTTTTCCCACCCTGGGCGGGGGACCTGGAGCACCACAGGGCCACCTCAGGGTCACAGTGCACAGTCCCTCCAAATGTTCTCACTGTCGATCCCAGGCCACTGGGGCCCAGCGAGAACGTCTGACCCCTGGACAAGAGGAGTCCGTGCAGGGGCCAGGGCCGGCACGCGGAAGGGACCGCTTCTCCAGGTGAAGCACACGGACGAGTTCAGAAGGCCCTTGTGGATGTGCCCACAGTAGCCGGAAGACCTGTTCACACACCCGGGTCACAGCCCACTAGCCACCAGCCAAAATGGGCAAGTAACC